>NC_064874.1:83138652-83173652 GCF_943734745.1 Anopheles darlingi | reverse complement strand
TTGGTTTGGCTTCTGTTCATTCTGTTCCCTGCTTTGGCCGTACATATCATAATAGTAATAAACGCCTTTTCCAATATGGAAAAAAAATCGGTTAATCCGACCCTAAACACGCTACAAACACCTTCACCGCACCGCGACATTGCATGTGCGCCATGCTGTGAAATGGTTTCAGTCTTCTCGGCACGAGGGCAAACTATCTTATAAATCCTGCATCCCGGGTCGGGTGGGCGGGCTACATCGTGCACAAATCTGTATGCTTAGATCATCGGATTTCCTTTTAACACACATTATGTTGACTAGTTTCAGTTCGGCTGACGGTACACTGAGGGAACCGGCCTTCGAGGGGTTTTTGATGCTGCTGCTGCTGCTGCTGCTGCTGCTATTACTCGTCATCTGATCGTGGAAGCAGTTAGACCTCGCTAGCCCGTGACGGATGGCGCTGCTGCTGGTGCACATTATGCTGAACCGCTTCCATGGTACGGATGAGCTCGTCGAAACCGTGCAGCAACCCCTCCTCACAGTTACCCATCTGCCAGCGGGCCCGGTGCGTCACCTTGGTGCCCTTGGGCAGCGGTAAGGCCTTGGCGAAATCGATCAACCACACACCGACCTGATGGTCATCGTAGACGATGAACACGCTACTACCGAGCACCTGGTGCCGGCCGAAGAAGCTTGACTTCTCGATCGCTGTTCGCATCTGCTTCAGCCGCTTGAGGATGTCCTTCGCTACGCTACGCCGACCACCGACAAAGTGCCCGATCGTGCCCTGAATCTGTCGGTCCGTCTTGATCGTCTTCAGATCGGTCACGGGCGTACAGCCCCGCATCTTGAGTGCTTCGATTCGAAAGCCCTTCTCCTGCGTCGACGACATGTTCTCGCGGAACTGCATGTACCGTAGCTTGGTGATGGCCCGTGCCCGATGCTCCTCGTCCGTCGGTGCGTTCGGATCGACCGCCACCATCTTCCGGTAGAGATCCTCTCGCAGGGCCGTATTGCTCACCTCGCTCTCGGTGAACGTGCGGAAGCCCATCTTGATGTCCATCACGTTCGGATCGACGAAACCGTGCAGCATGTTGTGCAGCTCGATGAAACACTGCGGTCCACCGGCACCGGTTTCGCCACCACTCTGGAAGCACTGGTGCACACCGTAGAACTTGGGCACTACCTTGACCGCGTGCGGATCGATCATGAGCTGACGGTAGGCAAGCAGCTCGGTATCATGAGGACCGGAAACACGCTTTCGCACGATCCCATTGGCGACCGGTGCGATGCTGCGGAAACAAACAGAAAACACACAGAACGTTAGTTGGGGTAGGGTTAACAGTGATTTTATTTAATAATGCGCATGGCCAAACATGCCCGGTGATGCTGTGTGTGTCCTCACATTCGATTCGATTCAAATCGATCACGCGACTCATTAAGTGAACGCGTGCCTCCATTCCTCTACTCTATAGCCAGTGGGTCATTATTAACTCCGGTTAATGGAATGTTATTGATTGAGCCGACAATACGTCACGCAAAACGGCGCAAAAAGGTGCACTGGTAGAGTTGGCCCCACGCGAGGGCGCACACACGCGCCGTTACGCATTGGTGCTCGGCTTTAGACAGGCATCGCCCAACCAACCAGCTCCTCGATCTCGATCGTGTGCTGCTGGTGTTGGAGGTGGTCTTTCAACATTCCAACCACCATTCGCTTGACGTCATCACCACCGTACGGGCGTTGGCAGCATGCAACATGGTTGCGGCTGGCCTTAGAGGCTCGTACCACTCCCTCCCTGGGCTCACAGACAGCCGCAAGGCTGAATATTTGTGACATTTCGATTGTTTGCCGTGCGTTGATGTCTGTGTAACGATCGTATACGGTGACGTAGGTGGCCCCGAAACCGGTAGACTGACGTGGACAACGAACAAACGGCCGGGCATATCAAAGCCGGGCACAACCGGCTGTGTGTGTGTGTGTGTGTGCCTCTGACCTCACCGCTATCAGCTCAGCCCCGTGACATGGGTGTGATCTGGTGCGAATCGTCGCTCCCGTCTAGACGGCGCCTTCCCATCCGAGGATCAAGTGCTTTGCCTCTCGTAGCACTCGCTTTCAAACAAACGATTGCGCGATGTCGATCGAGACACACACTGGTCCGTAGGATCAACATTGCAAACAATCAATCAAATCAAATCGGGATCCCGATCGTGATCGTTATCGCGCATCGTAGACGATCGCGATAGAGCGAGTTCTCACACCGTGCCGTGTGCCGTGATCGAGTACCTACCTTTTCGGATGACCGGATAGCTGTAACCATCCCGATGGTACGGCTGGTGCGTTGCATTCCAACAGGACCGGACTGGCCGGTGCGCTCAGTTCGAGGGCATTCTGGAAAGAGATGAAGAAGAGAAGGAAAATATTAGAATTGCGATTTTACATCGTGACAGCATAAGTCGGAGATTCGAGAATTCGAGCTAACCATTCAGCGATGGTCGCGACACGCGGTGGCCCCGAAAAGTGAACCGTTTTTTGGGGCGTGTTACAATGATTTGACAACGACGGAATGAGTTAAGACGCTGTGACACCCCCGGCTGGTTGCCATCCCAGCCTGTCAGCCTTATTAGATTAGATAAGGAGCTATTATGGTTTGTGGTGTTGCGGTTACGCACCTCTAGACTGGCCCACCGTTCGTTACGGTCCCTTCCCCATCAAAGGTTTGTTTTTTAAATTCAAAAATTATCCAGCCTGTCAGCCAGGGGAAGCATATCAGGAAGGCCACACGGCGAGCCATTTGGTTTGGCCATTCCAAAATGAGCCATTTTTATGAGTTTGTATGGCCTTGTGCGGTATCCGGTGAGTGAGCCACCCTCACTCGCGTACACATGGCAGGTTTGCGCGTTTCGTGACTGACACGGGCTGACTGACGCACTCCGTGCTCAGTGAGTGGAACCGGAGCAGCAAACAGCTAGCTTTTCTGGATCGTTAGCATGGGTTTTTAAACAGAAGCACCCTCCCCGGAAGACTTTCGTTTGGCGCCATGCCTGCTAAACGGCGATAGGTGTCTCGTTCGTTCGAGGGTTTCATGAATTTGCTGGCCTCGGAAAAGGAAAAGTGTACTAGATGGTGGTTGTACATCGCATCTAAATTGGAAACGTGTGTGCGCAGCGTGCCATGGAATGTTTCGTAGAATGTCGCTACAACATCTGCTGCTGTCTTAGCACTCTCTGAAAATCAAAGTAACCTGCGGTTCACAACCAAGATGGTTGTCCTATCCCCGACAGTATACTGCGCGCGTCGTCTCCAGCAGTTTGCGGTGCAATCTTTAAAAATAGCCGTGTGACCACACACCAAGAACCACAGCTGTGGACCATTCTGATACCCGGCCTCCTCGACCTACCCCTCAAAGGATAGATTTCCACGTTCCCCCACTTTCTTCTGATCGTAATCGGGCGGATCTGCCGTCATGTTGGGGCAGGTGCGTTCAATGAGCCATTACTACAAGCCGTCGTCCATTACCCGGGGGATAATGATTCCTATCTGGCCTTGCGCGGTTTGCTCTTTCATGTATCCGATCGAAAAAGGCACATGCTGGAGAGGGGAGTACAGCACTCCAATCCAGTAATCCCACCGGACCAAGGGCTATTCATAACTCGCCACCGTCTGCGGCTGTCTCGCGCGTTAATTTACGCAACTGTTTTAACGCCATTTTATCGAGGCCAAGTTATGACTCCTGTCAAGCGCGGTGCGTGTGTGAGGTCTCCACTCCGCTTGGGGCTAGGAAAGCTGGCTTACATTCCCTGGCGCTGCGAGCTGCGAGATGCGCGCGAAGTAGTTTATGACCGGCTGGAGAGGCCCTCGGTTCGTATAATATATTAACCAGAGCACAGCACAGCAAATGGCCGCAAAGTGTAGCAGATTTTTCGCAGGCAGGCTGGCAGGCTGGCGGCGGTTGTGGTCGCGGTCGCGGTCGAACCACCGATTATCTGTGAGAGAGCCGTACCACCCCAGAAGCCGCTACATTGACGTCATTGCCTCAGTGCTCGGTGCTGGCTTGCTGGTGCGCGGCTCGCTGACGCGGTTTTGAGTGAATAACCGGATGACTGCGAATCGCCTGCGGTCCGTCCGGGGCCTGCTATGTGGTGAATCGCTATCGTTACGCGGAATAAGGGGGGGGCCTGAATGGTTTGAGTGTGCGTTTGCCTACTTCGCTATGCTATTGCTGCGCTGCCCATGCTCGCATGGGCGAGATCGGGCGATCGTGGAGCCTTCCATTCCGCAGCCCTCTCGAAGCGGATGGCAAAAGGTTCAGTGACACCCGCAGCCGGTCATCTAACCGTCGACGGTCGCCGTTGTCACGCGTTCCATCATGCGCCATCGCCAAGGATCGGCAAGGGTTGACTTGGATGGGTTGCCAGGGAGATCCAGACAGACACACGTTCAAAGCAAACAAATATCGCGATCATTGTTTCATCATCCCTGCAGTTGGAGTATTCGTTCGACTCTGAGTAAGATGTTTAACAGTGAAGTGTCTGGATGGGGGGGCACCGATGGTCGGGCAGTCTAGAGGACACGCGAGCGGGATAAACACCCATCCAACTTCCACCAACTGCTCCTCCAGGTACACTATGATGTGTGTACGTGCAGTTACGAGCGAGTTCCCCCCGTGAGGAGGCTCCAGGCTGTATGCAACCCGTACTTAGGGGCCTTCTCGCTCTTCCTCTCCCTCTCTCTTTGTCTCTCATAGCTCCCAACGGCGATTTCATGCACGCGACCCCGCCGTGGTTCGTAGTGTTGCGTGTCTTGGACCTTCCACAATACACCTCCCCTCCTCCTGGAGGCCAGCATTAAAAGCATTCGATTGACGTCAAACGGCTCGCCGGCATCTGAATACAAAATGTCGTACTCAGCGAGCGAGCACGCCAGTTTTTACTGAATCGAACAGAGCACGGGTAGTAGCTTGCGAGGCGAGGAGTGAGTATGATAGTCAGACGCACTGCAGCAGCTGCTGAGCAACAACAAACCGACCGGCCGGACCTGAATTAGGTCGTCCTCTGATGATATCACTTTGGTGCCCGATATCGGGAGCAAATGTTGTTGTAAAAAACGGAATGTTTATCCCGAAATTGTGGGCCTGAACTATCTGAAAGATAATTTTGCAAATGTAGGATCAAGTGTCTATAGAACGAGCTATAATAGGACCGCTCAAAGGGACTAGAGACACTTGCCCTAAAAAAACACCCATTGTGCCGAGTGTCGTGGTGTTGGTTCAAGCTCAAGAACCGCTAATCCATTATTGTGAACACATTCCAAAGCAGGAGCAGGAGGGCAGACAAACAGGGGAGGGCTCTTCATTGCCACACTTCGTACCACGTGAATGATCGTGGTCCAGAATGGAAGCTCGGTGATCGTTTAACCAACGGGTAGCCATCCTTCTAATGGAGGATGATTTATCATGCCAGACGCTCCATTCAGACGCACCGGACCGGTAGGACGATGTCTTGTTCGTCCGTGGCTTTACATGTCCGAGACCTTCGGACGTGTATAAATCAAATGCTAATTGCACCACCGAGTTCCGTGGTGTTCGTGGTAAGGTATACGATGAGTCTCCCGGGCTTGAGTACGACTGTTGGTGAAGAAGGATGTAGGAATAAATCTGCGGTAAGCGTCAGACCACCCAAGAGTGGCGATGGAATCGATCGATGGTACTCTAGCTGTCTAGACGATATTGTTGATCGACTAGAACCGTCTAGAACTCACCAAGGGGCATGCCCAGCTGGTGGACCTGGATGGTTTTGAACAGTACATAGGAATTGCTATAAACAACTGCGTGATAATCACACGTTCCTGCACCACCGAGTGCTATCTGCAGTTAGTCGTGCTCCAGCATAATCATGCTGCGACGTGACGCGAGCTGATTAATAGGTAGCCTTTTCCTCCGGGGTTTCTTTTGTGTCTACTGTTTACGCCAAAAACGTGACTAATGCTCCAAGACGACGACGACGACGACGACGTCTACAACCGGAAGCGTGTGCGATAAGAGACAGTACTCGTGGAGGAGGCATGTCAGTGACACGGTCGCGTCGCGGTTTCGGTTACTGCCCGGCTCATCATCCGTTGCTGTCAACCAATCGTGTGGCTCGAAACGGCTCGGGAGGCCGGTCAACCGCCCGCGAATGAGTGTGCGAAGCGGAAAAACGGATCAAACTGTTTTGCATAGCCCGGGGTTGTTGATAACGAACCGTGGTCGCGATTGACGTCAGAGCTCTGGACGCAGTAACATTGCTCCAGGTTGCTCAATTCTCCCTCCTCGTCGTGGATGTGGATCGAGTGTGCCCCAAATGCCCGTACGGTGTCCACTGCAGACCTGTCACTGAGCTGGCCTCGCCTGGTGATGGTAGGCGTTCGCGTTCGCGTCTTATCGCGTTCTATGTTTAAGGTACAGCAGAGGAACCGCTGAAGGCTGGCTGCTCAGACTGCTGCACACGCGCGCGTGGGATGTTGATGTTGTTGGAGGTTGCTCTCGATGTTTGTTACATTAGCCTAATGAAATGTAAAACATTCCAAACAAGCACGGCCGTAGTCGATGAGATGGCGGTCACAGACGGATGGTCGCTCATCGGACACGCTATCTCAAGACGTCGGGTGGCGCTTGATCGAGTGAATGTTGCCAGTATGATGCACTGCACTGCTCCCTCCCTTCCATCACCATCACACAGTAGTGCTGACAGCGCGGACTGAAGCTCGGGAGCTGATACGCTTGCGAAGTGAGCTATTTTTAATTAATGCCCTATTGTTAGGCGCCACTTGAGCGATAACAATGGTCCCATAGCATGCATCAGACGCGATTGCCACGTGGCCTTCGGTGGCGGAGAACGGAAGACGCGGACGAATGCTCGGAGCGAATGGAAGCATTCATGCCGTCCGTGCCGTGCTAGATCTTAGAAAGTGAGCAAATGGCACTACATCAAACACTACCTCAAACCATGCACCAGAGCCGTGATCCTCGATGCTGATGTGGGGTCTACTAACCGGTTTGTAGTACGAGCACGTCTCGCGCAGAACCGCGAGTCGTGGTGAATAATCCAAATCTGGAGACGGTGTAGAAGAGTCCAGAAAAGGATGTGGCTAATTCCGACAGAAAACGAAACAATCTTCTGTAGGAAATCTTTTAAGGAATAGATGAAGGAGGCTATATTCCTCCATTGAATCGTGCCTGGAATATGAATTAGCCTCTCTCTCTCACTCCCTCCACGCAGTTAATGAGTGTAAGATCTTCTTCTTAATGCGTTGATTCCGCAACGGATGTGCCGTTGCTTAAAATCCATGATAATGCAGCAAATCATCCGTGTGCTGATTCGTGGAGGTTCCCTCAGTCAGCCAGAATGTTTTTGGTTCGTTCAAATTGTGCTCTTATGCCGATCCTCCTATACTGATCTGTTTTTACTGCTTCCACAGCTCACGTTTCTTGGCCTGACGATGACGGCATCCAGCAAAGCGGACGGTGCCAGACGTGTGCTCTCGTGCGCGCGCGGTAGTAGATCACGATAGTACCACCTACAATCAGGATACATTAATCGGTGGCCACTAGATAGTCAATTTTGCTCCGTCCCGCGATCACTAGCGCCTGTGCATCATAAGTGGTGATCACATGGCGATCGCGGCATGTGAGCAAACCACGTCATCCACACCGTCGTTCGCGCCAGACGGCGACCGGTAAAATTGTTCGATTCTATTTCTATTAATTAAATCATAACGGGCAACATGACGGGGGCTCTGTCTGTGCCGACGCGCCTCACACGCCATGGCCTTTGGGCCAGTGGACGGTGGGTGTGAGCTAGACGACACGGCTTACGGCATCTCCTTGACCTCATACTGAGGGGTAGTGTGAAGTGACACATGCACGCTGCACCACCGTGCACCTAAGCGTACTTATGCTAATTGAAGGGTAATTCAGGTAAATTACAACCGAGGATTAACGCGCGTCTGCTGGCTGGTGGTGCCATGTGTACAATCCGTGTCAACGTTACCGCGCTAACGATCGTATGGGCTAGCGAGATCTTTACACTCGTCTCGTTGTCTGGGTTTGGAGTGGAATGTCAAGGGAATCAGTGGGAGCTTCTCCGATGATGTACCGATCATTCGATCAACTCGATGAGTTGCTGACTCTTCTTACGCTACCGCTCTGTTCGCTGTTAGGCAAAGACAGAATAGATGGGATCTCCATCGACCAACGGCTGTTAGCAGCTACCAATGCGATATCATCTCCGGCCGTCTCCGCTTGGGTAAAAGTTGTTACTTTCAAGCGGAAGGAAAGGAAAGTAGGCCGACGTCGGTGCTGGAGACAAGCGGGAACCGTCAGCAGCTGCGCGACATCCCCGTAGCGTAGTGTGTGGAATGCGGACATTCGCCTGGCTGCGATGACGCACTTGCTGCCTTGTCTGCCTGCCGGCACGAACACACGGGTACGTCATCGACCACCGGTGCTCTGCGGGCGCAGTTTCACTTTCTTCTTTAACACAAACACACACACTCTCTCACAGGAAACGGAACTGTGGCTAGTGTTGCCGGTGAGGCCGGTAGTTGGTAGTAAAACGAATAAATTTCTCCAGCAGATAATCCGCGTCCGCTAACTGTGGTGTGTGGAGGGTTGTAGCTGTGCCGATGCGAACGATGCGACTGACGTCAGCACCAGGTAAGGGTCGTTGTCGAGCGTAGCCCCACGAGACACGGCACCGTGGCAACAATGGTAACCCGCGAGATGCTGCACGCTGATGCCGATGAACTGTGTCGGCAATGGTGCAACCACCGTCATCGGAATGGCATCGTCGTGGTGCTGAACAATTAAACCGATCCGTCCCTTGGATTACGTCTTTCAATTACGCATCCTTCGGCAGCCAATGACACCCGAGGCATGGCCTGGGTGTTGACATGGCCGATTGGTGTTAACATCCTCAGCACAAACCTCTCATGTCTCTGCACCAATGTCACCGCCGACCGGCCATATGGTGGTAGATGAATGATGTTCAGACCAGACCACGGCACGGCCTGTTGACTGCCACGCACGCGGGCATGCAGGGCGCATTTGTACGCATTGACCATATTGAGTAATGGCGAGCGATCCACGGTCCAACAGAGCGCAGGTCCCACAGCTCTCCGGACCGCGGCTTGGGGTCTAATGTTTCGTCGCCGGCGAGCAAAGATGGGGAAGGTGAACGATCATCCTTGAACGGTGTCGTGGTCTTCTAAGCACATCACGCCGAACGCTGCGGTTCCGTGCTATTCCGGAAGACTGCGTGGCGATGCGAGGACGCATGTGTTAGCACCTTCTCACATTGACGCAACCGACGTTCGACTGTCTGCCTTCGCGCAAAAGAACATCGTAAAGCGCAGCGTGGCCATCCCATCCGTATGTGGTGGTCGGCCCTTCGGTCGGGCTCCCTGTCCCAGTGGGTTTGCAGTGGGAACAATAAAACGTTAGTGAAATGTCAATGCAAACCGTGGCCGCGGTGCGGTCAATGCGGTGGTGGAGCGTCCTTTGCATTTTAATCGTTTCCATGGCCCTCGTACAACACGGATTGTAGCCCAAGGGCGGGTTCTCTGGTCGGTCGATGCGTTGACACGGATCGGTATCGGGGATGGTGAAAAGGATTGGTCGCACATCTCAGTTGGCTCCGGGCCGGAGGAACAACGTTTTGACAGCTGGTCCGGTGCGCCCCAACACCGTCTCGAGCACAGCTTGCTACGACGTGGTGTGCCCCGCTTACTGTGACTTAGTGCTACGCTAAGCGATTGTACTTACGATTGCGAGAAAGCTGAGCAGCGATTTGTTGTTGGCGGCGTTGTTGCCCTGCTCGACGCGATACTCTGCCGCACCACGCTCGGTTTCAATGTTCTGCAAAAAAGGGGTGGGAAAACAGAGAAAACAAACGCTACGTTAGTTAGTTCTGGGTTGATCCTCGCAAATCACTCAAGGTTCAGCAGCAGCTGAAAAAACGCGACAAACTCCTACCCTACCATTGCCTTGGGTACAATAATCAACAAACGATATTACACTACGCGGCACAACCAACCAATATAATACTTGTGCAACTGTACACCACGGGCGTCGATCGCAGACTTGATTTGACAGCTGCTGCTGGATACCCCCCAGCAGGATTCTGGATCCCAGCTGCAACACAACACAAAACTCCCAGGGACGCACTCGAACGCGCCGCGCGTTTGTCTTCGTTTTGGTGATCTCGATCGTAAGCGATCGAGAATGAGCTGTGTTTGTGTGCGAGTTTTTTTTTTGGGGGGAACTTCGTCTGCCATCAAAGGGCTATTCGTTTCTCTCATTCTCTAACCCTTCTCTGGCTAAGGACGATTCAGCCGTACGTATTGTGGTTGCGCACGATCGTGGCAGAGTCTGATCGAGCTGGACAACAACATGAATCAATGGCAAAGGCATCAGGGGGACATTGACACGACAAGTGGAACGCCGTGCGACGTCATCGTAATCGTCGTGCTGCTTGCCAGCATAAGGAAGCGAAAGGAATCCTCTCAGAAGATCACCGCAAAACCAAACAAAACCGATCGATCCGTTGACGCCTGTCTCTGAGATCATCGTAACGCCAGTGATCGAGTCTGGGGATATCGGATTCGACTTTGTGGTCGCTTCGATATCGTGATATTGATGATCCAACATGAGATTGGTTCGCGTCAGCAAAGCACCCCCCCTAACTCGGTTGCATAATATATCTAAGCCCCCCGGAATGACGCTTAATGAACCGTGAAAACGATCGGAGAAACAGCTAATAGGGCGTGAAATGGTACAAAACCGCGGGCTGGTCGAAATAGTAAGCGATATAGCGGGGTCTCAAAACCACACATCACATCACGTAATATCGATCATCGATTTGGCGTTTGCCGGAGATGGAGATCCGTCGAGACAAATCGCTCGGTCGCTGTAGCACGACGGCCATTCAAGGACGAATGCGAATAGATGGAGTTTAGCTGCTGGAAGCAATTAGCCAAACGGTACGTGTACGCAACACTTAGCATTCGCTTTACATTTGGCCCCCCAGCTTCTGGTCGGGTCTGGTCTGGTCCGGCAGTAAGTTCTGTGGCAAGCCAAAGGATAATTAGCGAACCTCCGGCGGCGGCGGCTGGAGGCTGCACGTCGACGATGATAATTCTATTTCTTCTGCTTAATGGCTTGCCTCCGGGCAGGTTCGGTCGTTGGATGGATCAATCTTGGGATCGAACTTCCTTCCTGGCGCTGCGCCACATTGTCAAGGTCGCTCGATATGGTCGACCGTCTCTCGCACACTTTGAGCTATTAGAAAATTATGTTTTTTTTCTTCCTCCCAGTCTATTCGCACGCAATGCAATGAGTTGAATCCATGTAGGGAACAGCGATCGTGAAGTCTGGCACAAGGTACCACCGTGGTAATGGTGGTGGTGGTGGTGATTCAGCGAGCTGTTTCCGAAAACATTGGCCTAGTAAGCAATTAGTAGCAAAAAGGGTGCCGGGCCGGGACAGAACAGAACCGGGCGTTAATCAGGCCAACGGTTTAACACTAATTAACACAAACCAATATGGGGGGCGATCACCAAAACAACCATGTGGGCGATACGAAATGTCGGAAGGCTATGTTTGTTTGCTTATAGTGCTACCGGGAAACGAGCTGTTGTCGAACCACAAAACGTGCGGCTCGTGGCTCCCTCTCAAAGGCAACGATCGAGAAACCATCCGTTGGTTAATAATGTGACCGGACCTGGCTGCTGATCGGCGGCGGCGGCTGTGGCGGCACACAAGGGGCCAGCAAGCCGTTGGTTCCGGTCTGTGGACAATAGTGCTTCACTTCGCTAATGGCATATCGAAGCAGAGCACGCATGAATGCCCGAGTATCACATGGTCATGACGTCAATCGGTACGGTCCAGTGGCTGGCTAGGTTTCGTTTCGAATGGATTGGAATGACTGCACCACGCGACAGGGGCTGCCTCCTCTGGCGGACGCTTTATACTCGGTCACGATGCACAGAAAATGTATCGCCTTCTTCTTCTTGTTCTTCTTCTTGTAAGCTCCAAAGCAACCGTCAGGCCGCACCTGTTAACCGGATTCAACTGGAATGGTACTAGTTGTGACTCGAGTGATCGATCCGATCCGATCCGCCTCAAAGTGACAACACGAGTGTTGCGCCTGAAACAGAAATTCAATCCATGTCCGGCTCCTAACTGGATGCGTCAACAGAGAACCCGTCTATGTAATGACGGTTTTAGCAGCCACCCCTCTCCATCGTGGCTTTGTCCACACAGAAAGAGAACTGCTGCTGCTGCTGCTGCTGCTGGACAATCGACAATCGATCGAGCTTCGCACGTTCGTGCACAGATTGCGGATCTGGCACGGGATCGACGGGTGCCGTCAGCCGTCAGCCGACGATATGCCGTCGGTGCGCACTGGACACACGCTAATTTCGTTTCCAGACTTTGTTAGCAAATCCCGCGCGGAATTCCAATCCCCGCCCTGCGATGAATACGCCATTTTAGCGCGGGATTGTGAATGAAAGGTGCACATGGCGGTCGCCAATCTCTCGCGTACACACGACAATTGCGTCGTTCGTTGGTGCGCCGACTGCTGCTGCTGCTGCTTCAGCTGCTGTTGCTGCTGCTACAAAAAGTGGAACATAGTACGTTCAACTGTGATGACGTCCTGCGAGTATTGGATGATTTGGAGTATTGGAGCGCTACGTGCTACGGGCGTTCGAGCCTTCGGTGGCGTACGAAGGAGTGTCAACGGATCCCGCCCGAACGATGAACGATCCCCCCCCGATAGGTGACATTAGCATAAGCGCGCTGTTAACCTTGAGTATGCGCGATCGTGCTTACGTAAATCGGTGTGAAGAGCCACGAACGAACGTTCGCTCAAACATTGCACCACCACCTCGCGCCCAATTGTCACACCTCTTCCAGGAGGGGCTGCTGGGCACCCTGGCCTGGGCAGTGGTGCCGGGGTAATATATTTTGGTTGCGCAGTCGAAGACGACGGGCCCGCCTCAAGAACCGTATCGGGTTACGCGTGCCGTGTACCGCCTCGACGGTTTTAGTCCGAGGTGAGCGGCACGGCACAGACCTTCAACCACACAGGTGTAAAACAGGTCCACCATCCAGGTTGACCCAAGACACGAATCACGATGGCGCACAGCGCTACAGACGCACATCCACCTCAGCGTCGATAGCGTCAGCGCGTTGGGGGTTTTTCCGGAAAACCTATACCGCTGATCGATCGACCGTTTTATGGTAGATCGTCAAAAGCGAAAGGTCAAAGCTCGAAAACAACCACGAGCCAGGTGCTGCCGGTGCCTGAAGCCAGGGGGATAGCTGAATAAATTTAGAATGTGGAAGACTCCCGAATGCTGACTGTGTGGTTTATTAGAACCGCCTATCTAATTAGCTGGAGTTGTCGTTAGAGTGTAACGGCGGCTTCCTCTTCTACCATTCGGTGAACGGTCAAGGGGGACCGAAGAAGCGATACCCCTGAGGTACGAGATGATGACGACGACAAGCTACCGGACTAGAACATTCTTCGACAGAACCTGCGGTTTTGGACTTGGGACTTTGAATCCTCTGGTCGTGTGGTTTACACAATAGACCTCAAACAAACGTACCGCTTGAGAGACTGTTAGAACCCCTCAATTAAGGTAAATACTAAAGATGTGAAGATTCCTCCAAGTTGAAGTGCGCGCAACCAATGACTTGGGTCAATACATAGACTGCAGAGAAAAGGGACTCTTGGGGGGGGGGGGGGGGGGGGGGGGAAGGTGTGTGAAAACATCTCCGATCTCGTGCCTCGTGGGTCGGTACTTACCGTGTTCTTGGTGCCATTGTCCAGTATCAGCATCTTCAGCAGGGTACGCTTGAGTCCATTGTTGTCGAGACAGGAGAGCCGAAACTTGTCACTGGTCCATCCTGCCATGGTGAGGAAAATCGAAGAAGTCATACCGTGCGGGACGACCCCAGTTGTGGCTGCTGGCTGCTGTTTGCTTCCGGATGTTGTCGGTGCGACAACCGGGTGACGTCGATTGGTCGCCGCTCGGTTTCTGCTCGAGGTGTTCGGTCGTTCGGGTGGCGCTGCCAGAGGCACGCGTATTTTGTTGTGACTTTGTTTTTGCACCCCGGTTATGGAATGTGCAAATGTCGGAACGGTTCTCCCCGTTGTCCGACCTCTCTCTCGTGTCTCCGTCCAGACGAAGCAACCGGCTAGCCGTTCTGCTAGCCGATACTACCGTGAATCCGGTCTGGGAGTGGAGAAGCTCATAACATTAAGTCCGAAAATGGACCGCCCGTCCGGATCGTAGGGCGCACGGGGGGTTGACGTTGGGCGTAAAACAGGTTTGTTATGATGGTGAGTCGATCGTCGAACGAATGTATAGTGGGACGATTGTTCAAATACACACATACACACACACACATTCAGGCACGCATTCGCACTGGATATCACTAAAGGACTTATAGCACTTGGTTACCGCCACAGGCTACTAGCAAGCGACGAGCGGTTCGATTGCTGAAGCGTCACCACCGGTTTACTAGGATGCACTGAGTGAGGGGCAGGTTTCTCGATTCCTGGAGTAGGGTTGCTGCCTCACTTCGACCGCACTACGTATTGGGGATTAGCAATTTATGCTCTTGTTTTTCTGATTAGATTACACACACACACACATTCCCACCCACTGTCGAGGGTATAACCAGGCTTGGGCCACTCCTGTTAGGTGGGGATTACCATGGGTTAATGTAAATATTTTTCACAAACATCGGACGACCCCCGGCGATACTAGGGCAGACCTTTTGCCGGGAAAGCGCACACACAGAGGCTGCCTCGCACGACACGGCCGTGTCGCGGTTTGCCGATGGCCCTGCACCGCTTCTAATGTGGCACAATCCGTTTACTCACGGCTAATATTGATTGGGTAATCACTGGTAGGTGGTGCACAAGGTGTGTGCTCGGTCGGTTGGCCCGTGAACTATCTTATCCTTCCTTCCCCTTTTGGAACTAACCGCCACTAGGTAGCTGCCTAGACCAACTGCGAACTGGGCAAATAACACAACGCAACGCAATGCTGGCTGGCCGGCTGGCTGGCTTGGTGCTGCTTTCGATTCGTTTACCTAGAGCGCCGGCACCTCACCGATGGGGATGGAGATGCGGCGTTTCTTTTCCTGCTATTTGGAAGCTGTGGAGCAGTAATCGCAACCTGGGTGAGCTGCTGCTGATAGGGGCGTGTGTTACCAGGCCCTGCACACAATCAGCCACTGTGTGTAACGCGAAGGGTGCGACCACCGTGCCACTTTCACTATCTTCACTCTTCTTCGAGATCACCTTCTCCTGCTGCCGTAAACCCCGGACACACCACGACAAAACCGATCGTCACTCGAGCGTGCTCAGTTTCTCTTTAAAGCGTTCACCTTCACTGTGAGCCTTTCGCTGTCGCGTGAAACACTGGATGGAAGAGTGGAATGGGGGTTGGAAGATGATCCCACCCAACTCTTGCGGCGACGTCGAAGGTGCAAAATGCTGCAGGTTAACAACACAACTGGACTAACCACTAGACTTGCTACTGTTGTTGCTGCGTTTGGTTCGGTTCGGTTCGGTTCGGTTCTTCGCGGGATTGATAAGAGTCCGATTCCGACAGGGGGCTTTGTAGCGCGTACTGTTCGAAAAACTGTATTTTCTATCTGCTTTTACTCGGTCCGCTCGGTGTTGTGCCGTGCTGGGAACGAATCGCGTCTTTCCACCGCGGAGTCGTGCGCGCTTTTGGTCGGCAGCAGCACCATTTTGAACTGCGTGGCGCGTGGTTTTCTCTTTTTGCGCCATCGGCTTACCGAAGGGGCGCCACCCGATCGGGCACGATCGTGCCCCCGTCGGCAGTGCCCATACTGAGATGTCCATCTCACTATGGAGGAGTGGGAAGGGGGTGGTGGGGGAGTGAGGAGGAGGGGGTCGTGACGTCAACTTCGGTTCGCTGGTAGCATGTTCCAAACGGTATTGTAAGGTATTGCAGGGGGTTATTCTAGAGTAAATAGAAAATATGCAGAAAATCTAAATTTTCATTGTAAGACTCTTTATAAAAGTGTTTTGATCTTTAGTAGGCTGAACAAAGCGTTGCTATGTATAGCCCTTTTCATCGTGTTTGTTGACGGAGAAAGTAGACATTGAGTTGTATGCTGAACCCATTCTTCGGTTACAAATTTCTATAGATGATAACATTTTCCGCTGTAAGCTGTAGATCATAATTTATTAACAAATCTTTGCTATCGTATGAATTACATAAACCTGCAGATAAGCACAAATTCATTTCGTCATAGCGGCGACGAATGAATAACAGGTTCGTGGCGATGGGGATGGTAGATGCCTGCGATTGCAACATTCGATTCGCAACAGGAGAATCAACAACAATGTTTGTAACAGTTTGCAACATCTCTTTGTCTAATCCAAGAAAATGTTTTGAAATGGCTAAGGCCAGGATGGAATAGCGGACTACACACTAGAAAATATGCCAAGCAGATTCCACTTCCATATGTTGGAACATGCTTCTTTGGATAAAAATCAGTGATCGGTGAGTATTTGTTGAAACGTAACAAGCACCATCGTTGATGTCGTCTGATCTGTAGCTGCCGTCAATCTGCTGAGGGATTGTGCTAGGGGAATTTCGGATTTTACTGTTAACTCCCATTCATCTTCTTGAACCATAGTAGCATGTGGCGCTTATCTGATCCAAAGGTTCGTGGAATTCCCACTCAAAAGCTCAACTTGTTCGCAGTATCGTCCGAAAACAAAAATCCCCTTAAACCAGCTAGCGTTTGGCATCCTGGAGTATTCGAGAATCTTGTCCACTTTCCGGTTGGTCATCGAGACGGTCAAAATAAGAGCACGCGAAGAAGGGGAAGAGGTGGTTTGAAATCGTATGTTTGCATGTAGTGTGACGTAGTCATGGTTACTCCTCGCAGAATATGCACACCAAAAGAGACCAGAAGAAATGTCTACTGTGACGTCAGCTGACGCATCGAACCGGTTAAAACTCCATCGACCAAGAGTGTTAATCGACCAGTAGAGTACCACACGAACAGTTCGAGCCTCGCCCTGGCCTGATCGTTTCAAGATGATTATCACATCTGCGACTGGTGGTGGGGATGTGATGTAGGTTCAGATCGACGATAGCGATGAAGGGGCCGGAAACAAAAATGCGTCGCAATCGGTACTGATACCGGAACCGGTAGGTCAATGATACGAGCGACGCGATGTGATGGGTGCGTCACAGTATGCGTCTGGAAAGGTGACGAAATCTAGACTGTTCGATGAGGAGCGCGAGACACGGAGTCCGATCAGTAATCTAGAGCAAATATTTAAAATATCCACGCGCGACATATTCTTATCTCCAGTTACGTTCCGTTGAGCTGGCCACCGGTTTTTGGCAGACACGGTGCGATCGACACGTGTGTCTAGTTTCTGGACTAGTTTCATCGTCGACGAGGGATCGTCTCATGAATTTCCTATTTTTTTTCTTCTGTTTTGCGCTTCGATGTTGACGATGTTTGTTAGCGCGTGTAGTGTCGATCTGCTTGTCCGTGTTCGCGCGTGTAGGGTCTGCGTTGAATCTGGGTGGCACCGTCGCATTTGCACAATGATAAGCCGCTCGACACCGACCGACGAACTCCGGGGGACTGCCCTGGCCTGCACTGCAGGACTGCAGAGTCACTAAGCATACCGCAGCCCATCATATAACCATAAAATGACAATCGTTTTAACCAGCAACATCGGCACGCTAGGCCATTGGTGGTAGGCCAATTGCTTAAGCTACACTGTTTATTCTTAACGCTTTGTGCAACGGAGTGTTTGCATTGGCTTATGCTACGAAGCGGCACTGAGGCTGAAGCCCGCCGACCAACAAATCAGAGCGGCAATTGCGCTGGCTATGGTCATACAGTGGTGCCGCTCGGTGGCCAACCTATCGGAGGCATTTAGACAGGCGCTATAAATGGATCAGTGACTCCTTGGGCCGACGATCACCTATTAGGCGTGCACCTATTAGGGCTCTGTGCCCGCAGAAACCTCGGACCTACTTCTCGGACCATTCGGACGTCTTTTTCACAATCGGCCTCTCCGCTATGACGTCAATGGTAGCGGCCAAAGGCTACGCAATGGGCACCATTCACTCACTGTCGGTCGGTCGGTCGATCGGTTGGTCGGTTGGTCTGTCTGCTGCTGCAGACTGCTGCGCATGGACGGTGGAAGTGCCAATTGGATAATTTAGCGGCCACGGCATAGAGGTGCCTTCCTTCCTACCATTCGGTTCCCCAACGGCCCCTCGCCGAACTCTATTAAAGCTTTCCGTTAAGGTTTTCCATTTGTGGTCTGTGTGCGTACGTGCGTGCCTGCACCGTGGCCACTTGTTATGCAATTATTTTATTACTATGAGGCCGATGTTGCCGGGAAAACGGCAACGTGCGTCATCACTCGGTGCGTCCATGTTGTATTTCCCAGCGGCCATCGCCGCAAACGTCGGGTAGGATCGTGACGCGAAAGCATCGCGCTAGCTTTGATAGACGGCTCTGTGGAAAAGCTTTCGTCAGGCGAAGCGTTGCCCACTTTTTGTGAATTTGGTGTGGAGTTTCCAGAAATCCAGAAAGAAAGAATTATGGGCCCTATTGCGAGTGTCTTGTCTTGCAAACGAGACTGCCTTACTACTGCTGAAAAAACTTAGCAGTCTTGTTTAGCTTTTATGAATGAACTTGTGATTTTTTACAGCCTGATTTCAAAACAAATACTAATACTACCAAATTAATCACCAACACCACTAAAAACCAACATCTTTCGCTCCAATGGCAACTACGACCAAGCCGAAAAAATATACCATTTTCAGTCTCGTTTTCAAGACTCAGAGTCTGGTGCCAAAACCTACCAGACTCTGAGTCTTGAAAACGAGACTAAAAGTCGCGTTGCCATTGGACCGAAAGATATTTGGTTTTGGTGGTGTTGGTGAATAATTTAGTAGTATTAGTATTTGTTTTGAAATCAGGCTGTAAAAAATCACAAGTTCATTCATAAGAGCTCAACAAGACTGCTAAGTTTTTTCAGCAGTAGTAAGGCAGTCTCGTTTGCAAGACAAGACACTCGCAATAGGGCCCTATATATTGTTCTTCCTGAGCAGCGATGGATGAATAGCATGCGCAGTGGGTGTCCCTAGGCGCTTGACGTCATCAGATCCAAGCATCCCGGGCACCATATTGCATCATTTCGCGGTCGCGCCGCCAACTGCGCTGCGCTCTATGATCATCTATATCCCCGACCATCATCGGTGCAGTAAAGCCATCAGCCCGGAGGGCCCTCGGCGCTGATCGTATGGCCGATTGCACACATCCAGAAGCGCACGGAAAACTTGGAACCGATAGGAGCCGATGACGAGCGCCATATTTGATAATATAGTATACCGACCAGCCGACCGTGCGACCGACCGTGAGGCTATTTCTGGTTTGTCCGGCCTCCTTCGATCGCGTGCGCCACTGAAAGATGTCAAAATTGACGTCAATCGCGCTGGTGCTCTGGGGCTTTTCATGTCGGACGTTTCACTATCTGGAGCACACGGGAAGCAGACGAGCCGTAACAACTATAAACAAGACGATGCCGCCATCGGGAAAGCGGACGAGCGGACGTATTTGTGAAACAAAAAACACAAAACAAGCGAGCGCAAGGCAAGGCTCAACAGTGGCACCAACAATGGTACCCCAGCCACACCATCATCAAGGTTACTCTCGTGTCAGCTTCAGAGTGGGGTACAGTACGGTTGGGATAATCCGCCACCCCGAACTGGAACACCCGTTGTGCACCGGAGAGTCCAACCGGTTGGGACCGGTTCCCCCATAGGCGGCAGGATTCACTGGCGCTTAGGACGCGAAGGTCAACGGACACGGGCATGTACGCACCATAACCCTTAACGAGCTCCCTATTAGCGGTTAATGAGCCAGGGCATGCATATCGTTCTATGACCTTGTGACTTTGTGTGGTGGCGAGTGTCATCCAGACATCACGTTCTGCCATTCGCTTGGTAGCCTTGGTTCGGTGTGATGCAGAGAATAACCTTCAAAGGGCTTGCCCAACGGGTGGTACAGAAGAATAAGGGATCGGTTGATGCACGGCAATCCCGCCGCAGGTTCAACTATCGGGGATGGTTCGTGAAGCAGCTACAGGATCTGTGCAATGTGACGGCCCTCCACGGTTACAGCCAGATCGTACGCAGTGGTTACAGTGCGATCGAGCGTACCGTCTGGTCCTGTGCCGTCGTAGCGTCAACCATCTGTGCCATCACGCTGCTCATGATCTCGTGGTCCTGGAATGTGGAAACACCGACCGTTACGGTAATTGCACCGGGGAACGAAAGGGCACGATTGGGGGTTTATCCTAGCAAGGGGTTGATCTATCGCTCCCTCTTTTTTCTCTCTCTTTTTCCCATACGGAATAGGTGACGGAATCGACGAACTATCCCACCTGGAATATCCCGTTTCCGGCGGTGACGGTTTGTCCGCTGAACCGAATCTCGGCCACGGCTGCACTGGCCCGTGCCACCACGATGAAACGCCCCGATCAGAATCTGACGGATGGTGAGCTGGCCGAACTTTTCCGGCTGTATCTGCACGTGTCGGGACTGGGACAGAGTGATCCCGTGCGGTATCGCCGATTGCACGAGATACTGCAGTTGAACAATCTGGAAATACCGCAGCTGGTGGGGGAGTTTACGCCATCGTGTAGCAAGATGATTGAGCGCTGCCTCTGGAAGGGTACCCAGTGGCGGTGCGATAATCTGTTTCAGCTGGTCAACAGTACTGAGGGGTTGTGCTGTTCGTTCAACTACTACGGACTGTTGAAGGATAACTACCCGAAGAAGATCACCGTGAGTATTCCGAAGGAACCGAGGCGTGTGATGGCAAGTGGCTATCAGACGGGGCTGTCGATGTTGTTGCAACCGTTCGTTGAAGATTACCATGCGACCGATGTGGCCGCGTACGGGTTTAAGGTGATGATACACAGTTCGTACGATTTCCCGGATAACGATGCGGAGATAATGTTGGTGGTCGCGGGGACGGAATCATTCGTTACGATTAACCCAACGGTAACGTACGCTACCCCCGATGCCATGGGACTGGATCCGGCAGTACGGAATTGTTTTGGGCGGACCGAACATCGGTTGACGGTGTTGCAGCGCTATTCGTACGTTAACTGCATGGTGGAGTGTCGTGCGGCCACGATCTACAACAAGTGCGGTTGTCTGCCCTTTAATCTGCCCAACAATGGATCGCTCAAGAACTGTGAAATGAAGGACATGGAGTGTGTAGTACGGGCGCGTGATCTCTATCTGAGCGCGATACCGCTTATGAATAGTACGGTGGCACGTGTGCTGTACAGAAGAGGGATGGAATCACCCTGTGGATGTTTGCCGGCCTGCGACAAGATACAGTATACGGCGGACATGGTAACCGGGACCATGAATCGGAGCTATTCCTACAATGCGATCTCGTTTTTGTGAGTTACCCTTCCGGGTTGGGTGCTGTTTTCTGGTTGTTTGACTTTATTTCATTTTATCTTCCTCCCCATTCATTCAGTAAGGATATCGAGCTGAAAAATCATAGCTTGGTGCATGTGTATATGGCCGGTCTAACGGCTACGCACTTTCGCATGGACATCTATCAAGATTCACTCGGGACTTTAGGTAATTGGGTGCCTGGCAAAGGATGGACACTCGGTGAATACGCGTTAAAACGTATTTTTTGTTTTCTAGCATCCTTTGGCGGTATACTGGGACTGTTCCTGGGGTTCAGCATCATAACGGGATTCGAGGTGATCTACTTCTTCACCATCCGTCTGCTGTTTGATATTTTCACCAATAAGCCACAGCGTTAGGGCTTTGATTGACTTCTCATTGGCAAGAAATTCAATGGCGAAGGCTTTTCTAGTTAATTCTTTTTGTTAATGTATTGAATCACGAAACCGCAATACTTTTTGCTTGTGATGCTTTTTCCCGCCGAATAGTGCAAGAGAAAAACGCTTCACCGAAGCGTTTTCGAGCTTTTACCTTTGCATATGCAATACAATAATATTTGCATAGCTTAGGGAGCATAGCAAGCATACATGGGGAAGTATGCAATATGTGGAAGGTGTTACCTTTCTTCCGCAAGAAAAGTGTTGAAGTCCGCTTTTTTGGAAGACAAAAATGGTTTAAAAATGGCTTTTAATCTTCAATTTAACTTAATTGCTCCTTGAATAAACTCACTTGGTGGGTTATAAGGGGGGGGGGGGGGGGGCGGGGTTATTTGTTCGCTCAAACAGAAAAAAGCATCCTTTCCTAGTGCATATTGAGAACATCGAGATTTTCGAAGACCCGGCTAAAAGAGCGTGATTTTTCCTAAAATAAATCCTGAATTACTTAAACCCAGGCAATCTGAAACTGTACTGAAATTTTCAAGCTGATTGGTAAAATAAATCAAACGTAGAAGTGAAACAACCAAAGTAAGTAAAATGTTTTATTCCTTTCTTTTTTTCCTAATATGAGTATCCTGCGGATTGTTTACATCAATCGTGGCAAAAAATGGCAAATATACAGTTTTTTTTTAATTGTCAAGTATAACGCAGAGCATCAGTCTCAAGGATTCACTCTAAGGACTCTCATTAAAATTAAAGGGGGGCTAAGGTATTTTATATTTTTATTCACATTTTTTTTACATTTTTTATGAATGCTTATCCTTTAAAGAGTATTGTGTGAACATTTTGGACCAATCGCAGCAAAACCAACAACCTTTCATAAATGGCTCAATACATTTCGCTACTTTGAACCGGTTTTCTAAAATTCTACATTTTCAATGTAGGCCCCATTGTAACATAAGAACTACTGGACCGATCGATTTAAAATTTTAAAGCACTTATCTGTACACTCATTAACCAGGCAGCCCGGTCGATCTTTCATAAACATTTTTTATACTTTTCGTTTTAAATATGTAAAACTGGTTTTTTGAGGCAAAATCGTAAAAGCATCACTTTTTCAACCTCAGAAAGCAACCACAAATGTTTTAGTTAAATGCATGATTTGCCAAAAGAACCGTTCTCAAGTCAATGCTTCATGTGGTGTACGGTGACATCATCATCATCGGTTACAGCACTTTCGTTAAGAACATCCTGAACTCATGGCTTATCGAATAGAAAATGCGCAAGTAGCTAACACAGATGTTTGCTCTCCAGCACTCCATTTCTACGCGAATCAAACACAACATTGGTTTAAACATTGAATTAGTATAAATCGTCACTCCGAACAGTTCAGAGGAATTAATCTAATTAGTTTAATTAATCCCTCTATTGAAGGCATTTTTTGTGCAATGTGCGTTCCAAAAATGAAGCTCAGCTTCTATGCAAATGCAAGTGGTCGCAACGATAAGAACGATGTGAATCATTCAATGTATAGCACCCTGAGATATGGCCTCGAATTACCCCTAACGAAGTTTGATATTATATCAAGCAAGCTGCAAAGAGTGGAGAACAATCTGCAGAGTGTGAAAGATAAGTTCCGAAGATAGTATAAGAAATATTGTGAAAGATAAGTCAGCAAGCAAGTTGCTGAAAATAGAGAACGAGATCCAGGAACATGGATCCAGTCATGAAGAAATGTTCGTCGTGGTTCGTGAACCAGAACATCAAGTCGCGCTTAATTTAAGCGAGATTGCACGACAATGAACAATCATCCAGCCCAGATAAGAGCCATAAAGAAATGTTCGCCTTGCTTCGTATGTTGGAAAATCAACTCGCGCTTAATTTAAGCGAGGTTCACAATCGAAACCAGGAGAAGGTCCATACACTACGTTGCATACACTTGACCATTGCCTAGGACGTGTGCTACAAAATCAATACAATCAACCATACTGCAACGTATCTGATTCATTCGCAGAACGATACTGGACCGTATCAAATGTATTGTGAGCAGAAAGTGTTCGGTGGTGGATGGAGAAATTATAATGGAACTACAGGTGATGGAATGTCCTATAATAATAGTGAGAAGTTCTCAACCATAGATAGGCATAATGATGGAGAGAAAGGACATTGTGCACCGATTTGCGAAAGTGCATTGATGCGATTTTGAACGCGTTTCATGAATAACGTTGCCAGTTGGATTAATAGTAGAGTGCAATGAATGATCAATCAACAAAGGTTCGAAACAATATGCAGAAGAAAAATGCATAAACGAATTTTCAGAAAATGGTTTAAATGAAGAAGATATTAAATCTTGCTCATCTCAAGCCCAAAATTCATCCAAAACAAAAAGAGATGCCCAGATGTAAAGAGCGTAAAAATAAATGCGAAAGGAACCTAATGAACTCATACATAATGAAGTAGCGTAACGGAAGGACGCGGCGTGTTCGAAAAACGCTCTACTTGAGGGTTGCATAAGTGCGTGTTCGAGGTGCGATAATTCTCAAAATTCCTGATAATCTTCAGCTCTCACCAACCCAATTTTAGCAGCAGCATTATTTCGCAAGCCTCTTCCAGCTAGCACCGAGCGTTTGCTCATTCCCTCTTTTCCGTCTGGCTGATAACGATTACCTCATGAGCATATACATCGGTTTATATGACGACGGTATTCCATGTGGCACCCTCGTCCTCGGTAACAGCACCAATCTTCATTCATCCACCATCACCACCAGCTAACAGCTTAGCTATTCCAGTCAATATAGATGCTGCAACAAGCAATACAATTGGTATAAGATTATGCATTACAAAAATAATCTATTTACTAAGTAGTGTATATTTACAATAGATTCCACGTAAATCAGTACTCGATAGTCACGCATTTCGTCTTCAGGTATTCGTTCAACGCTTCCTTTCCTGTGAAAACAAAAAAAAGCAAAGAAAATTACTTACCGTAAGTACTCGGCGCGAGGATCACCCCTTTCGAAACTTACCTAAATCTTTGCCAAATCCACTCTGCTTGAAACCACCGAACGGCGCGGCCACATCCGTCTTGTTGTACGTGTTCACAAACACCGTACCGGCTTCGACTTTCTCCGCAAACCTCATCGCCTTCTGCAGATCCTTCGTGAACACACCGCTCGCCAGTCCATACTCCGTGTTGTTGGCCCGTGCCACCAGCGCATCAAAGTCGCTTGCATGGAACTTGGAGATGACCATGATCGGACCGAAGGATTCCTCTTGCGCAATGTACATGTGATCCTCGACGTCGGTAAAGATGGTCGGTTCAAAGAACAGTCCCTTCATGTTGGGCACCCGCCTACCACCGTACACCAGCGTGGCACCCTCCTTCACCCCGATCCCACAGTACTCCTGGAGTTTCTGCAAATGTGCCAGATGGTTCTGCGGCCCATGGGCCGTGGCTCGATCGAGCGGATCACCGATCTTCATCGTCCGGATGCCCTTGATCACCTTCCGGACAAACTCGTCGTGAATGCGATCCTCTACAAAGAGCCGGCCTGCGGCTATACAATTTTCGCCCTTGTTAAAAAACACCGAAGACATCCCGAGCCGGACGGCCTTCTCGAGATCGCAATCGGCGAAGATGACGAGCGGCGATTTGCCGCCCAGCTCCATCGAGCACTTTTTAATGTTTGACTCGGCGCAGGACGTCATGATGCGTTTCCCGATCGGTGTTGAACCGGTAAAGCCCAGCTTCCTTACCAACGGATGGTCGGCCAGTGCTTGGCCCGCCAGCGACCCAGTACCGGTCACAACGTTAATGACCCCGGGTGGAAATCCAGCGCGCACGGTTAGCTCGGCAAACTTGAGCGCGGTCAGCGGGCATACCTGGGCCGGTTTGATGACCACGGTGTTACCGGCGGCAATACAGGCCGCCATCTTCCAGGACAGCATCATCAGCGGATAGTTCCAGGGCGTGATCAAGGCGCACACACCGATCGGTTCCCGTTTCGTAAACGTCAGCACGTGGTTCGGTTTGGCGGGACTGACCGGTATCGTGGTGCCCTCGATTTTGTCCGCCCAACCGGCATAGTAGCGCCAGGCATCGATCGACATACCGACGTGCGTTTTCAACGCTAGCGTATACACGGCACCGGAGTCGATCGCTTCGATCGTCGCCAGTTCCTCCTTGTGTTGCTCCATCAGATCGGCCAACCGGTACATCAGCTGGCCCCGTTCGCGTGCCGAAACACTCGCACACCACACGGTACGGAACGCCTCGTCGGCACTCTCGATGGCCGCGTTGACGTCGTTCTTGGAGGCGGCCGCTACCTCACAGAGCACCTGCTCCGTGGAAGGATTCACGATCGGTAACGTTTTGCCGCACTCGGCATCCACGAAGTGGCCATTGATGAAGAGCTGCGTTGGAACGCGGATCTCGCGTTTGTTAGCTTTCAGCAACACGTGCTTGAAGGTGGTGGTGGCGAAGGTGGGTCCACTCCGGTCACCGTCGATTCCCTGTTCCCGGTTGCCATCGGCTCGGCGCAGCAGTGTCACTATCACCTGCAGGAACTCACCGTAGGCCGGTGCCATGAAGAGGGTTTCGTTGCTGACCGGCACCTCGAGCGTATCCTTCACTTCCTCCACCAATCGGACCACATCCATCGAACCGGCACCGCAGGCAAAAAAGTCCGTCTCACCTTCGATCTCCACCTTGAGGATCGATTTCCAGATCGAGCGAAGCGTCGTTTCCACCTCCTGTTCCTTCTCGGTCAGCTCGAGTGGGATCGGTTTGGCGTCGACCTGTTCGAACCATTGGCTCGCCTGGATCATCTTATTGCCTCGCTTAAGCCGCTTCACCTTCACCAGCTGATCATCGGTACCGTTGATGAAGATGCCCTCCTTCGTGACGTAGGCCTCCCCGGGGGCACCCTTGAAATGGATCGGTTTCCCATTGGCCAGACTTCGCCGTGCGCTCAGTGAGGCACCGAAAAGACGGACCGGCACTTCGGCACCGTCCTCGGTTTCGATGATCGCTAGTGCACCGGGTACCGAGTCTAGGCCGCGGATAAAGTTGAAAATGTCGAGAGCTCGCCTGTTCAAATTCAGATACTGGTTCTCCTCGCGGAACAGGGCCGGATCGTAGCTGGCACCGATCTCCGTCTGGGGGATCTTTGGTGCCGTACCGGCGGCTATCATATCGACCGCTTCACCCATTGCCGTCACACCTTCCGGATAGAGGAAACGCTTGTACAGTGTATCGAGCGTATCGTCACTGTAGACGGGGCACTGCTTCTGGAGCAGGATCGGTCCCGTGTCGAGACCATCGTCCGCCCAGAAGATCGTAAAACCGGCTCGCTCATCACCGTCGATTAGCGTCCAGGCGATCGCACTGGCACCACGGTGCAGGGGCAGTATGGACGGATGGTAGCAGATACTACCGTACGAGGCACCATCGATCACCTCCATCGGTATGAACTGGCTGCAGAACGGGAGCACGTTCAGGTTGGCCCCAACCGAGCGATACTTTTCCAGGACCTCCGGTATCGGGACACCTTTGCGACGCCAGGCAGGGAACTTGAATACCGGTATGCGATGTTGACGGGCGGTGGTCGCTAGCACATCCTCCCGATTACCCTTGTCGGCGATCGTGAACACACCGACCACGAGGTGGTCTCGCTCGAGCAGCAACTCTAGCACTTCGGCGGCGAAGTTGCTTTGGCCAATGATGGCGATCTTCAGATCCTCCATCCTTTGCCCGTTGGTGTTCTGTAAAGGCACAGGGAATGGCATTAGCC
Organism: Anopheles darlingi; assembly: GCF_943734745.1. NCBI lineage: Eukaryota > Metazoa > Arthropoda > Insecta > Diptera > Culicidae > Anopheles > Anopheles darlingi. The sequence goes on along the minus strand of NC_064874.1, from coordinate 83,145,936 downwards.
CCTAGGTACTTTTTCCACAAGACAAACACACACACACACACACACGTTTCGGATTTCGCCACACCGGTACTTACATGGCAACCGTTCGCCTTGCCATTGCCTACTGGATCACCCATTACCGGAGCTGGAGCACTCAGATCCGTACCGATTCTCAGCCACTGAACACTTGCACTGATTGGAGGAACACGCTCGGGACCAATATTTATACACGCGGTCCGCCACTCGGGCTGGCGGAGGTTAGCCGAAATGTCGCGCTTATCAAGGGGTGTTGGGGGGGATGCTGTGGATCATGCCACTCACCGTCTATCCTGCGTATACCGTTTACGGTGATTAGAGTGGCGTGCGGCGTGCCCGTCCCCACATGCATGCACATATGCTGCTGATAACTCTCTGTCTGGCCGCTCCAATCCTGCATACGAACGGTGGTAGAGCGGCTGTTGTACGCTGTACACACACATTCAGTGTTAAACTGGTTACTTCATTCGACAATCGACGCCGTCGGTTGGCGTGTGTGGCCACCGGTTGTCCGAGGAGACTGTTTGAAAACTGCTGACTGTTGTATTTAAATTGATAGCATGGCTCTATACTACGGCTCTGAAATTAATCTTGCACATAACGAGATCACAAAGGGCGCAGACGAGCCCCAATCCGGGGTTCGGGGGAAGGTTTTTTCATTTTTTCCTTCTTCTTCTATTATCTTTTTCTTTTCATGGCGCGCTGTTGTTTGTCCAATCCCGGAGCAGGAGTGGCTGATACGGTCCCTGGCGTTGATTCTATTTACAGAATGTCCGAGCAACCGGTTCGAACCGGCCGATAAGGGTGAAAGTAGGTACGCGCAAACGGAATCGGAAGTGTGTTGCCTGCACACGCGGAAGGGCTATAATCAGCTGATGGCGGCGTGCCGTGCCGTACCTCTTGGTTGCGAGCCTTGGGTTGACACAACCGATCACGGCTGATCTCGATCTCGATGAGAATCGTGACGACATGGCGATAACGCACCGGCTGCCGCACCGGTTTACTACTAGTGGTGCGGTGTACATTACGGATCATTCTCGTTTATAAACATCTCTGCAACACTGCAACCGTACCGGTGAAAACCAGTAACGGCGTTTTGCTGAACTGCATGAAGGTTATTGTCGGTGGTGGTGGTGGTGGTGGTGGTGGTGGTCTGGTGTATGGGTTTTGGTAGAGATGACCTAGAGTGGCAGGCCAGGCCATTCTGGCTGATACGAAGTGGTAGCGGTCTAATGGAATGTTACTACCTTCGGCACCTTTTCGGGCATGTAGAACTTTCCTTTGATTTGCAGCCATGCAGCCGTGCTGTTCTTACTTTGCCATGGATCCTACATTACATTTTCAATGTACTAGGATGTTTAATAGAAGGTTCTGTAGTGCAAACATTTATCATAACATTTTTTTCTAGATTCTGTTTATGCTTGATCACGTAAAATAATAAAATCCCGTCAAGATCTTATTAGAAGCACTGTTTAGACATACTGGTTCCTATACGTTTAGAATAGTACCTTAAGAATTGTTACTTAATCTTATTCACTCCAGAAAAAAATGGTTTAACACCATTCACGGATTAATTGTTCAGCTACGTTGCATCTTATTCGGGAACAAACACAACCATTCCACGGCTATTACTTAATGAACTCCCGTTCCAACGGTTTACTGTTCTTATTATGGTCATTTAACCAATATTTTTGACAACCTAATTACAAGAGGAAAGAAACCACTCTCTGTGACATCAAGTGAGAAAAGTAACGGCGAAGATGGCAAATAATAGCTCTGCTCGAGGTAACAGCACATACGGGAAGGTGCACAAATCAGCCGATTAATTAACGCTCACTGATACGTGATACGTGTGCGCGCGCTGGTATAGAGATGTGGGTAGCAGAGCGATTAAAGAATCTTTATCTTGCGCTGCTCCTCCAGCAGCAACATCAGCAAAAACCCCACTTCAGCATGCTCAATAACACTTACCGTACCGGCTCGTACCGCGTACCGCTTGGCACTCATTCATGTCCGCTCCTCAAGTGTACCGAGGGCGACAGTAGTGACTTAGTCAAATTGATCGCCGATTGCGGGAATGCTGAATTTGTATTGGCAAGCCTCTTCTTTCGCGACAGTAAACGAGGAAAAGATTACGCAGCGATTGCTTCCTTTGCGGGATTATGTTCCTCTTTACTACCCACCATTCTGGCCAAAGGGGCGTTTCACAGATCGCATCTAACGTAAGCAGATCATTAATACCGCGTTATCTTGGCTATTATCGGGCACCTCGGCCTCGACGAACGGCAGGCGGGGTAGTGGGAGTAGTGTCAATGGAAGACTCGCTAGTCAAGTGTTGATGCGTTCTCGAAATGGGACAGCACGTCGAGGGCGTTAGGCCCTCCCCCCCTCAGTTTTAGTGGAGCTCACCGGATCGTCTTTATCGATTTAAGAACCCCGCAGAAAAGTGTTACCTCGATGGCTGGCTGGAGGCTTGCAGCCGGGTTCGATAACATCGGGCACGAATGAACGACTCAACGACTCCGTGTCGACACACACACACACACACACACACACCGTAGGTGCTATAAAATGGCATTCCAGGGGGAACTGGCCAGTACAGTCGATTGCTGGTACCCTGGACGGTTAGACATGAAGCGGAACAGTAGTACGGTTGGAAACGCCACCGGTCGTGGTGCGCTGCTGCTGGCGCTGCTGGTGCTCGTGGCATGCGGTGTCACCTTGGGTGATGGAGCGGAACTGGCACGGTACGATAACTACCGCCTGTATCAGGTGACACCCCGGAGCGAGGAACAGTTCCGGACGATCGCGGCCCTGGAGGAGACGAGCGATAGCCTAATATTCACCGAGACGGCCCGGAAGGTGGGCGAACCGTTCACCGTGATCGTGGCCCCGCACAAGCTGGCCGATTTCACCGAAACGCTCGAATCCGACCTCATCCCGTACCGGTTGGTGGAGGCCAACGTGCAGCATTCCTTCGACGAGGAGCGCTCACGGATCATGAGCAAACGGACGCGCGGTGTCTTCGATTGGACCGACTATCAACCGCTGGAAGAGATCCACGGGTGGCTCGATCGGCTGGCCAGTGAGCACCAGGAGGTGCAGCTGCTGGATGCCGGCCGTTCCTACCAGAACCGTACGCTGAAGGGTGTGAAGCTGTCGTACGGTGCGGGCCGTCCAGCGATCTTCCTCGAGGGTGGCATCCATGCCCGCGAGTGGATCTCACCGGCCACCGTTACCTACATCCTGAACGAGCTCATCACCAGTGAGGAGCCACAGGTGCGCGCCATTGCCGAGCGGTACGATTGGTACGTCTTTCCGAATGCTAATCCCGATGGGTACGAGTACACGTTCCGGGTGAATCGGTTGTGGCGCAAGACACGGAAACCGTACGGGCTGTCCTGTTACGGGGCCGATCCGAACCGTAACTGGGACTTCCACTGGGCGGAACAGGGCACCAGCAGCAACCCGTGCTCGGATACGTTCGCTGGACCGAACGCGTTCTCCGAGATCGAAACGAAATCGTTGGCCGCCTTCGTGAAGACGCTGCGCGGTAAGCTGCGGGCGTACATTGCGTTCCATTCGTACTCGCAGCTGCTGCTGTTCCCGTATGGTCACACCGGGGCCCACTCGCCGAACCATCAGGATTTGAATGAGATCGCTAACGCGACGGTACTGTCGTTGGCGCAACGTTACGGGACGAGGTACACGTACGGTAATGTGTACGATGCGATCTATCCGGCCAGTGGTTCCAGTGTGGACTGGAGCTATGGTGTGGAGGATGTAAAGATTGCCTACACGTACGAGCTGCGACCGGGACCGAACGCGTTCAATGGTTTCGTTCTGCCACCGAAACAGATCATTCCGACCGGTGAGGAGACGCTCGATTCACTCATCACACTGCTGGAGGAATCGGCCGAACGGGGCTACCTGGCAGCATAGACAAACATGGTGCAGCGATGTGTGAAATATGCTTTATTAGAAACGTGTCTACGGGTGCTTAAGGGGTTTTAAGAGAGGGGACTCCACCGTTGCGTTGGTGAGAAGAAATATAATCGGAAACACAAAACCCTAGGTAGCTACAGTGTGCGCTTGATTTAGGCATCTAATCTTGATCCTAATCATGGTTTTGTTCGGTTATCGTGGTCTGGTTATCGATCTGCTGCTGCTGCTCGGGCTTAGACTCTTCATCCTCCAGTTCCTCGAGAGTTTCCTCCTGCTCCTGCTTGTCACGTGGAAACGCTGCGGCCAACGCTTGCTGTAGCTCTTCATCTTCTTCGAGTTGCATTGGCCACTTCGCGGGGTCCTCGTACGTCTCCCAGGCACTGGCACGCAGTCCCGCCATTATTCCGATCTTTCCCGAGCTGTCCTCCGATGGTTCGATTTCGATCAGCTCCAGCTCAGTGGCACTCGATTCGCCGCCCGTGGTTGCACTCGTCGCAATGCTCACCTTGCGGCTCATGATAAGATACTCATCGAACAGATGGTTCGACAAGCGCCGCTCGTACCGCTGGTATGCCTGCTCCAGCTTACGCACATGCTGATCATGCTCTGCGCAACTCGATTCGGCAGTGTCCGTATCGGAAATCGCGGCATCTTCGCGGCACTGTTCGATGAAGCGCCGGAAACGCTGGATGATCGGATGTGCGTTCAGGTTGAGACACTGGCGGAAGGCGTCCACATCGTCGTACCGGCTCCAGTACTCATCGACCGCATCGTGTAGCATCTTAGCCTGCTCCTCCTCGTCTTTCAGCTCCCGGGCGGCGTCCGAGAGGGCAAAGAACAGCTCGTCCTCCGTCAGCTTATCGATCTCGAACTGGATGTCGATGAATTTGCGGTACACCGGATCACGGTTAAACTCGACCGGTAGTGACCGATGACGGTGGTGTTGCTGGCCGGTAGTACCGGGAGTGTCTTGGTAGTGAACGAATTCATCGCGCTCCGCATCCTGGCCCGACGAGGAAGCGTTCGATTCCCGATCCGATGATACTTTGGTTGGTGGATCCGGAGCTAGGCCCTCAGCACTCTGACCACCTTCTTCTGCTCGTTGCTCGAGGGTGGTGGTCAGATTCTCCACAATTTGCTCCACAATGGAGCGGGCCTGACATTCTACGGACGGGCGATGCTGCTCGTCATCACCGGTGATCTCCTCACCGATCGTTTGTATCATATCGTCCACTCGCTTCAGCTTCTCGCTGATCTGTCCATAATCGTCCATAATGTTCGTCAGCTGATCCTGGATGCTGTCGATGTGCGCATTGTATTTCTCCTTCTGTGCCGTCACGCGATCGATCAGCGTCTGCAGCTTCTCCTGATCCTTCCGGAACACTTCGAGGCGATAGTCGCGGAAGTTGTGCTCCTTGCCACCGATCGATATCGGTTGCTGCTCCAGATCCATGTCCACCTCGGCGTGACCCTTCAACAGACGGTCGAGTACCGCCTCCCTGGCCAGACTGCTACGCTCAGCGTGCTCCTGGCGAGCTTGCTCTATTTTCGTCTCATTCGATTGCTGCTCGATCGTCTTCAGCACACCCTCGTAGACGATCGGTTCGGTGCGCTGCGATTTGGCCGTCTGGGGACGTACCAGCTTGTGGCGGTTCTTCAGCACACACCTCGGATCACGCACGTCCACCGAGTGGAAGAAGCGTTTATACTCATCGATGAACTCCGTGATCGTTCCTTGACGATCATCTTCACCCAGCGTCTTTCTGCTCGGTCCTTCATCATGAGCGTGCTCACATTCCGAGCTGCTGCTACTGGTACTGCTTGTACAGACCATTGCCTCACTTCGAAGTGTTGTGGCCAGTTTGCGGTGCTTCTTTGGGACTATTTTATCGTACATGTCCTCGCTGTCGGAGGTGTCGGAACCGGACGTGTAGGTGAGACTGTTGCGCACCGAACGGTCAAAGTCGGTAACGAGCGTTGGGTCGGAATTGGAATCCGAACCAGTGACGTTGTCGGCGGACACGTTGGAATCCTTGCGTGGTGGAGTCTCCTCCAGTGCGATCGACGTGCATGGTTGTGCTGGTGGAGCGTTCGACTCGATGCAAGAGGGTTGCATCGTGATGGAAATTTCTCTAGATTGAATCGTGACGTTCAGGGTGTCGTCCGCTTCTGCTGAAGCAATCTTTTCCTCTTTTTCCTTAGCCAGTGGTTTCGGTAAGGGTTGCAGACCTTCTGCAATGCCGGTCTCTAATGCGTTAGCACAATCCGCAGACTCTATACTGTGGTGATCATTGTTCGAAGTTTCGGTGAGTTTTTCGTCCTGATTCTGGACACTCTCTACAAGTTGGACTGGCTGAACGAGATCATGACAGTGATCAACCATCGATTCGATAGTTAAAATCGTTTCTTTTCCATCGATTTCAGCGATGCTTATAGCATTTTCATTCCTTTCCGAGGTCTCTTCAGCGTCTCGCGCTCTCATAACAGTATCAGCATCGGCATGTTCCGCTTCGGAATCCTTCTTCGTGGTCAAATTTACATATTCCTCTTGGCTAATTTCTTCAACGAGAGCTCTTGGCTTGCTTTCTTTTTTGAAACATTCCGATACATTCCCTGGCACTGAGACGGTCTCTGCTTTAATGGGATTAATCTGCGTTGTGGGTCCTTCCAAATGCTGACTAAAAAGCTGCTCCATTTCCTTCCAAGCAACCTCGTTCGATTCACATTCGGTGCTTTCGTTGAATTGCTGCTCTTCGCGGGACTGGCCATCCTCCGAGTCAACGCCAGGATCCTCATCGCTGCTGGTCTTCAACTGAAGGAAGGTGAGAGATATTAGAAATAGAGAGCATTTAGATAAATTTGAAATGAAAAACTCTTACCAATTCCGGTTCACCATCTCCTCGGTGCCGAAGCCGAAGTGTTGCTAGGAAGATAAAAAGTGGAAAGTGCATCAGGTTATACTGATGTGCAGGTTGCTTTATGTTGTGGCATACCGTTAATGCTGCGCCGCATTTTACGCTGTTCCTCTCGCTTCCAGCGCAAATGTTCCTTTCGTTCTTCCTCATAGCCTCCTCGTTTCCTGTAAAATTGTGTTCGTAGACATTTTTTGTAATCAAAGAAGGCTTTAAGCCGGCTACACACGCGCAATATTATTGGTCAATATTTCAGGTTACTTTGGTGTATTCAGCATATTTTCAGAAACTGGAAAACACTTTGCAGGGCCTAAATACGTTAAATAAATCCAAGTAACGTAGAATATTAACCAATAATATTGCGCGTTTGTGGATCGTTTTATTCAGCAACTCGTAATACTTACCATGCTTC
>NC_064874.1:83088652-83136152 GCF_943734745.1 Anopheles darlingi | reverse complement strand
CTGATCCATGTGAAGAGTGCTGGTGAACCGTTCAAAGTGTATTGTGAACAGCAAGCGTTCGAGGGTGGGTGGATCGTGATGCGGTATCGTTACGACGGATCACTGGATTTGAACAAAGAGCTTTGCTTGGGTCTTGAGAAGGTCCACCAGATAACAAGTGGCCGTAAGCACGAAGTGATTGTGGAATTAAATGATTTAAATGGAACATATAAGTATGCGCCGTTCGATGTATTCGAAATAGGTAGTGAGAGTGAGCAATACAACCTGAAGGTTATTGGAAATTATAATGGAACTGCAGGAGATGGAATATCCTATAATAAGGGTGCGAAGTTCTCAACAAAACATCGGGATAATGATGGTTTCGACCAACATTGTGCACAGACCTGCGAAGGTGGATGGTGGTACAAGTATTGTACTTTAGCGAATTTGAACGGACGATACAAGGATGCTAAAGATTATCAAACTATACAGAGGTATCATTTCAAAAACAACGATCAAGGATTGAGTTACTCACGGATGATGATCCGAGAGTTGGAATAGCGTTTCTAGTTGGACTAATAGTAAAGTGCATCGAATGAACATTCAACAATGCTTCGACACAATATGAATAAAACGCATTTTTTTCAAATAAATTCCAGAAAAGTGTTTTAAACGAAGAAAATGTTACAAATCCTACAGGTCAAACCCAAAATTTATTCGAACCACCATTCAAGATGTGACGAATGAAGAAAGAAACGTGGAAAGAATTCAATGAATGATGCACTACGGGAATGCGTTTAAAAAGAAAAAGCATGCAGGAGTCTTTTGTATATTACACCACTCTGCACATAACTTCTTCGAATACCGTTGAAAGTGCATTCGATTGTTGGTTCCTTCACATTACTTCACTAGAAACATTACTCTAGCAGACTTTAATACTATCCCTCGCAGCTAGTGCATTTGCGCGCAACTTATTGTATGGGGAGCTTATTTGATTCGAATACAATATGCATCTCTCTCTATATATGCTGTTTTCTAGATGCCAATGGCTATTTAGTGAACATGCATGAGTTATATATTTTTCTTGTAACGACGGATGATTACCGGGATTATTTTGTGAAATATTTGGCCACTCTTTGCACTCCTAAATTCCCATTGTCGATGGGGAATCAACTGTGGTATATCAAAGCTCTAGCATAAGCTTGATGGAGGCGCAGCTTTCGTGGAGCGCACGGCGTAAAGTTGCTCTTTTTAATTTAGATTCCATTTGTTTTAAAATATAATTACTTTATTTTAAGACGTTTTCGAACACACTTCAATTTTATTATAAAGGAATAAAATCATGTCTATTGCATATGACGGGTTTTACAGCATTCCATACACTTGTGCATTTTTTTACTACAACTCTGCGTATGTGACGTATTTCCGTCGACTTCGTGGTCTTATGCACTGAAGCCCACGAACGATTCCAATAGCCCCTCTCAGAAACGTGACCAACCGGCACCGCGGCGCTAGGGCTTTGCAACAAACATTTCCATTATCAACGCGATGCATGCATTTCCATAAGGCCACACTAATGATGCAAATGAATTGCGATATCACGCCTTCAATAGCGGTACAAATACAGGGCGGCACGGCATGATGAATGCAAAAATAGACTTTTCCCCGCGTGCAGCTTATTGCGAATATTTCACTTTTATGTCGAACCAACTCAATCGTCGTTATGTTTGTGCAACAGCTGGTTTCACGTGCTGGAACCTCACTGTTGCTACTATCAGCAGCCATTTTGGAGCAAAGAAACCATTCCAAATTGGCATCGAAACAATGGGGATACAGGAAATCGGTGTTAGTTTTTTTTTAGCATATCATATATGTTTTAACGTTTTGATTAGCATTAGCCACGGAGAACCAACCAGGCATTATGTCGTTTGCAGATCGTGACCGATCGTGGTGTGTCTGCTTAGCACTTTGTAAGCATTGTAGCAAGAACAAAGCCAGGCTAGACTGGCGCCCGTCTCTCTCTCTCTCTCTCTCTCTCTCTCTCTCTCTCGCTCTCTCTCTCTCTCTTTTACCGGAGACGGATTGGCCTTGCTGCAGCTAAATAACGACAAGAAAACAACCCTGATAGTGTGCTAATTGTCACCGTTTGCTAATGAGTTTCAATCGAGTGAAACGCTGCAGGACCAAGACCAAGGTGACAAAAATGCCACCTCCTTGGGTTCGCCCGAAGAAGCTCCACCGATACCGATCCACAAATATCGGTAACGATGACGTAGACGGGTGCGAAAAGCGCACCTCATGCGTGACGGTGCGAACTCCGGATTACCATACGGACCATTTTGCTACCTGTCGGTCCGTTCTCGCGTGACTCCAATATCGATGTCATTTAACTGCCCCCCCTCCCCTCCCTCCCAATGATTAGCAATGTGGTTTGTGACTCGCTAAACGATGTCGCAGCTGCTAGCTAGCTAGCCGAAGATCCGAATGTATACGCCAGCGATGAGGTGCCATTTCCGTGTCGTCATCAGAGTGGTGTAACTGGATGGTGGACGTTGAATTTGGGTTGCCAATTGGTAGATGCCCAGTACCGCGTCACACCATTTATCGCAAAACCGATCACGATCGTGACGTGACGTCGACCGACGTACAAGCAGAGTAGAAGATGTATGTCGGACGGCTTTTGCTTGTAACTCTGGCCCTGAAGTAAACAGACGAGTACAGACGGGTTGCTAACGGACACCGTTTCCACTTCCTTTCGAGTACCTCTTGATTTCAATACAAATACGTACAATACCGTGATCGACGCATGGTAAATGGATGCCCCCTGTTTCGCTTTGCTTTCTTGTTCGATGCGATAAAAGCGCCAGCCAATAGTTTAGTCATGTTTTTGCATTTATCATTTTATCAACATGCGGTTCTCGTTCTTATCGAACGCAAATGGGGGGAAAAAAGTGCAGCTGAAAGTTTTTCCTATCACAGCACCTTGACTCCATCGGTGCTCCGAAGGCTCCGATCAACGGATTGTTACCTTATTTCTCTTCTGCCCTCTGGCTATGGCCGATCTTTGGCTTTAGCCCAACCCATCCGATGCTCGCGCCTCCCACGGATCAATAATTTTCTTTTAATGTTCCCTCAATTTCCTGTTCACACCTTGGAACAGCGAACAGCGACGGTGACGATGACGAGCTGGACTACCGGGCACCTCCTCCTTTACAATCTCCGCTCTTGTAATGACCTCGACACGGGATATCCGGTAGGCGCTGTCGGTCGGAACGATTGGTTTTCCAGTTTTTCTTTACTCTCCTCTACTCTGCTGGTGAAGGAGGATCTTGTTCCAGGGATGGATGGATGCCCTTGTTTTTTTTTGTGTGTTTACGGGGTGGAACCGATGGAGAAGCCTGGTTCCGGTGCTGGTGGTTACGCAATTGTGAGCATACTGGATTGCACCTGCCTGCCGAAAAAACCAAGCGTTCTCGGCTAAGGTGTCAAGGCGAAACCGTTACCAAATTGCAAAACGATAGGGAACTAATTCGCTTTTCGAATCTGTCCCCTTCTTTCTGTTATCCAAGACTTAAGAGGATAGGGAGGAGGTAGCAGCCGGCAGCCATTGGAGTCTTTGTTTCGTTGTTCGTGCTTCGGGAGGCTCGTGGCCGGTGGGAGCAGCCGGCGCGCATATCCTACCTAGGGGCGCTCCTTCGAGGAAAAACTAATGGCGTAACAGCTGAGGTATGACGTAATGGATTTTTGTTGGAGTTGCTGTGTCCACCGCCACCATCGCCGTAGCGCCCCTGAATAGCTGTATTCTGGAGTAGGACTTGGGGCCACGGTAACCCCAGGGGGAGGGTAAGGAGAGCGACACGCGCCTGGCCGTGAGTGGCCAGTCGAGAGTCGAGAGAATATCGGGAGCGAGAGCGTTAGTTTTGCGCGAGAGCCGCAGTGCGCGTCCGCGTCGAGGCGGCCACCGGAAATGAAGGACGAGAAGTCCGGATCGTGGGTAAGGGAGAAGAGGACCGTGTTGGGGGAGGGGGGAGAGTGGCAAAAAAGTAAAACAAGCGACGATTACACAATCACTGGCGTCGTTTTCTGCTCTGCCCTCGCGAACGCACGTTCGGAAGAGAGCGAAGAAAATTGGAGCACGGTCACCCATTTTCCTGAACCAAAACGGAACCAAGCAGCAGCCGGACTGGCGCATGAAACGCCGCTCCCGAAAGGTGGTGAGATTTTTTTTTTGGTGAAAGAATATCCTCGAACGAAGAGAGAGAGAGAGAGAGAGAGAGAGAGAGAGAGAGGCAGACAGACAGGCAGGCAGGATCTCTCACGGTAACAACCCAGTGACGATGGGCAGCCAAGGACCACTTGCATAGAGTATTCGGTTCTATGTGGTCATAGTAAGAGGTTAGGTTCTGTCCTGAGTCCGTCGGCCTGGTTGAAAAATTGGTGCTCTTAGTTGGTAAAATTTCCGGATAAAAAATACCCTCCTACCAGTGGTTGCGTGTGTGTGTGTGCATGTGCGTGTGTGTGTTTGTATGTGCGTGTGAAAAAGGTGTAACTTTATCTAAAGATGGACAAAAACCCAAACGGTCTCGAGGAATATCGTGGAAAAGTGCGCTACTCAAGACAGCTACCATAAAAGTGGGCTACTAAGACATGAATGCGTAGTATCGAGCGAGGAACAAATCCAAGGAACATTACCTCATTGCCATGGAAACTCGCACCGCAACATTTCCACGGGGTTTGCAGAACGGTTGCAGATGCTGCCGATGGAAAAGAATTATCGATCCTTGGGTCGCCCTCAGACCCTCATTCCCCACACCCCCCGTTCCCCGTTTGCCACCACCAGCAAGCACTTCCACTATGCGCAGTGCTGGGAGTGTGCAGGAGAAGGGTGCCCTTCGTGTATGTGTGTGTGTGCGTTTGAGTGGGAAAAAAATATTTCAGCAAATCAACAAATTAACAATTAAAATCGACTCCATTTTTGAGCTTCATCGTATTTTTGCTTCCGCTGCCCTCATTTCGCTTTCTTTTTTTCATTCCCCCCCCCCCCCCCAAACACATCATCCTGGTGCGCCCCATCGTCGCCCCAATACCGTTGGCTCCATTACGTCTGCCCAGCGCTCGCTTCTTGCGTCTCATTTCTGCTACCGACTTTTCACCCTTGTCGATGTCCTCCAAAACTTTTGTCGCCACCGAGCACCGAAGAGGGGGCGCCTCCACCGAACCTGCCTTCCCCGGATGTCCTTGTGCTCATCGAGTGTATGTGTGTGTGTGAGTGTTTGGTGCTGCTGCTGCTCGGGGAAGGACACACCACATCTCTGCAGAGCCGATCGAAATTGGCGGACATGCGCAGAACGGGTTTGCGCGATTTTATGTGTCGCGATGATTCCATGTTCTTTTTTTTTTCGCTCGTGAGTGAAGCGGTTGAGAGATGGTATGCTCTTGCTTCTCGATCCTCATGAGCATCGCATTCTCACGCGAGGTGCGACTTGCGCTCCAGCTTACTCCGCTCACTTCCAGTGCGCACCGTTCATACAGTGCTGGGCGCTCACTCTCCGCCGCTTTCTGTGGAGTAGGTGGTGGGGTAGACCGTTTGAAACTCCCGCCCGTTGGTTAAAAATCCGCCATCGGTGGGGGCCAGCAGGAACTCGTTCTCAGGCCGTGGTCGCATATCGTTCGCTCGTTCGGCCAGTCTGGTTTGGAGCTGCTGCTGCTGCTGTTGCTGCTGCTGTGTTATCGGTGCTCGGTGGTAGGTAGGTAGAGGTTCAGCCACTTGTTCGTGTTGTGTGTTCTTGGTGGTATGAACAACTGACAGAACAGTTGACTGCGAACGAAGCAGAATCTCGAAGATACATAGTTAATTGGAGTAAGGCAAAGATCGGGAGTGATTTTGCAAAGAAAATTGTGGTGCTTCACCAAAAAAAAAAAAATTCTACTTCGACTCTGCACTACTGTGCACTACTACTCACTCCACCGTTGGACTACTTACCTGGTGTGAAAAGTGAGCAATCGCGCGAGAAAGGACTCGCTTACTGGTGTGCGTGTGCGCGAATACTGTGACATGACGGGGAGATATTTGTGTGTGTGTGTGTGTGCGAGAAAGCAATTTTCCAAATGGATCCTGACAGGAGTAATATAGACAATGAAACGCAGAGAGAGTGAGAGAGAGAGAGAGAGAGAGAGAGAGAGAGAGAGAGAGAGAGAGAGAGAGAAGGAAAGGAAGAAACAGAGATGGAGAGTGGGGGGATGGGAGGGTGAAAATTGAGAGCAAGAGCATTGCGAGAAAAAGAGTAACAGCGAGGAGACTACTACTATTCGCCAATGATTATGCGAACAGGGAAAAGGTGAAGAAGTATCCACTGCGAGGGGAGGGATAGGGAGTATCAAAGAGTTGGATAATTTTTCCATTTCGATTTTCCTTTCCCACCATTTTTGGCAGCCTTTCCCGCGTTTTCCCAAACGGCTATTCGCTGGAAATGCGAATGCGAAAATTGGGAAACACTTGTGACATGTATCCTGTTACACATACATACTCGCACACATACAAAAGGACGTACACACACACACACACACACACACACACATACTTGTACATCCTCTCCCGTTCACAAGCACACACGTAGCATACCTTGAGAGCGCGAAGAGAAGTAGAATGAGACGATGAAGACGTGTGCGCGAGCGCACTAGCAGGCCTTGGCTTGGTCGATGGTGTGGCAGCAGATTACATAAAAAATCGAGCAACCAGCAGTTGGCTGACTTGGTTCAACTTGGCTGAACGCTACACTCGTCCCGCGCTGCACATATTGGGGACATTATAGCAGCAGCAGCAGCAGCAGCAGCAGCAGCAGCAACTGATCGAGCTGATATGCGACAGTGATTGTCGATTGCGATTCGAATGTCAACTTAATCGTTTTTTTTATTATCTCTTTCTGGCGGTTTCTGCTGCTGTCTTCGTCGATCAACTCTCGAATTCGCGTTGGCTCGCGGTGTTAGGTTTGGAATAGCGCTGGGAGAGCTGGGAACGAGGTTGCCGTGTGAGTGTGTGGCAGTGCGCTAGGCCCGGGCGGAAGCGGAAGAAGTGTTTATCGGAAAGAAGTGCATCGATTCGAAGGGAAGAGTTTGGTGTTGAACCCGTGCTGCTGGCGTGTGTTTCTCGGGTTTGGCTCAGTGAGGCTCAAGCTTGATCGGCCAAGCCAAGAAGTGCTTTGTCGCGCAAAGGACAGTGTGCGTGTGCGTGTGTGTGAGAGAGAGAGAGAGCAAAGTGTGAAGAAGCGGAAGGTAACGCAAGGCCCCCGCAAAAGCTGGTGAGAGTGTCACAGCCCCACTGCCACAGCACAGGACAGCAGCATTAGGAGCAGGAGCAACCATGGCCGACAAAAAGGTAGCAGAACAGTACTATGCCCCACCGCCCAAACTAGGCAAGTGGGATGGATTTAAGTCGTTCCTGTGGGACAGCGAAACCAGCCAATGCCTTGGCCGCACCGGATCTAGCTGGGGTAAGTGTACAGACCGACCATTTGTAAATACTTGTCGTACGACATATTTTGCAGCAATGAAAAAGGGGTCGTAGAGAGGATACCTGCGTTGCAGCCATATTGGATTGGATTTTTCTCCTCAAATCCTCAAATTCCGAACGCTAGCAGCGACTGCAGCAGCAGCAGCAGCTGTGGCATATGTGGGTGCACATTACACTTCTGGCGTTGGCAGAAGTAGTGGCGGACAGTAGATGGCGCTGCTGTCGCCCGTATTCTTCCTTGTTACTAAAACGGAGAGCGAAAGAGCGAGAGATAAAAAAAACGAGAGCGACCAGTATACTCCAGGAAGTCACTCCTCCAAGAGAGCGCGAGCCAGTTGCAAGCAGGTTGGAAATTGGAGCGCGGGAGAGTAATACGTGCTCTCGCCGTTTTCCACTCACCTGTTTTCTCGCAGTGGTTCCATCGCAGGAACCACCATCGATGGGGGCCAGATCGAACATCGTCTGGTTACATAAATTTGAACTTTCTTCGCCACTTTTCACCGACTGGTTTTTAGCCAGCTTTGGCCAGCTTCAATTGCCATGCTTCGATCTAGTAACATTTTGATTGAAGAATGGTTAATGGTCCAGCTTACGAGACACTCTTCGATATATGTATTTTCATTAGTATACTCCAATCGCTAATAACCGCTAGGGTGGAGTGGCTAGACATACGGTTTATACGGACTTATAACGGAAAGGCGATGGATTAGCTGAGAACACTTTGGGGATCGTATTTCATACCATTAACAAACGTTCATGCAGTGCTGATGGCAGTCCAACGTTACAGGACCTAGAGCGTGCTTACGCAATCAAGAAGGTGTGTGCCTGTGTGTGTGTGTATGCGTGCTAAAAGCTACTCCGTTCCCCGAAAGGGGGAATTATCCTGGCAGGGTATCGTGCCTTGCAGCCCATCCCATCCCACTGTTATGCTGATGAGCCATAACGAACAGGCAAACAGAGAGTAAAACAAATAAAAAAGTAGGGATGGTCGAAAGGCGATCCTTGATGTAAGGCATTTGTCTAATAGAATAATGAAATCATTCAGCGTAAGGATCGGCATTGCGAACACTGCGGCCAGCTAGGTGGAGTAGTAGTATACCGGAGTGGTCCGGACGTCTCGCTTTGCGTTTCGATTCGGTACGGTTCGAGTGTTACGTAACCGTCTCCTTCGCAAACATGAGCCTGACCTCCAGTGAGTAAAACACATACATACACATACACACACACACACAAACATGCTACCAACGAGCAGAAACGTCAATAAGAGGAGGAGGCCCTGTCCTTGAGGGCTTCGTTCAGCCGTACGGAATTACTGTTCGCTGCCCCGTTCGTTCCGTCAGGATGGCGGATGGGCGAGGATTATGGAAAGCGTAATGTAGTTTTACACCATTTCCTGCCTCCAGCGAAACCCAAAAGGCTCACCTATTGGCTTTTGCGGGTGTTTGCCATGCTACTTCTTGGAACTGTAACGCTTCGTTGCTGTTATGTAAGTTTGCGATTCGGCCATTCCCTGAGTACATTCGATGGCTGCAACATTTTCGGCATACTATGGTTCTAAGGCAAATGTCAACTAGTTCTGTATTTGTGTATGTCTGTATAAATCTGTATTTGTGTATGTCATTGAAGTAGGCTAAAAGGTGATCCTGGAAGGCAACTCTTTTTAAAAAAAACGTTTCTTCTCACTTCGTCGCTATTGAGCACGTCGCGGGGAACGTTGGCCTCGCACAACATATTTGTTATTTAAATTGAAGAGAATTGAATTTCAATGCTAGCGCCGTGGTCGAACGCGTGCTCGGAACGGAGTGGGACAGCTTGTCTGCGGCCTTATGATGACGACGACGACGACGGCGACGACGATGACAACTGGCTTGCAAAATTGATTAACCAATTTGTTTACAGAGCGAGTATGGGTTTGAAGCGTATTGGCAGCTGCGGTCACAATTATCGGGTTCGGTTTCTTCGCTCGTTGCTCGATTATTGATATGCTGCTGCTGGTCGAAGGCTCCATTATGTCATTGCTCATTGTTCAGCAGATACGGTATCTGGCATAATGGCACGAAACAATTTTCACCCGCTAGTATGCATGCTTCAGGTATCGCAAAACATTTCCTTAAGGTAGTAGTAAGTCATCCCAGTCAGGTAGTATCAACCACGGCTGCGACGATGAAGCAGCAAACGATTGAGTTACGAATCCAATTAAGAATCGATCGATACAGCCGACTCCATGCATCACGCGAACTCGTTAATCTTTACTGAGCGGTATGGAATATTCATAGCCGTGCCTGTCGTTTGGTCTCTTCTCTCTCTCTCTCTCTCTCTCTCTCTCTCTCTCTCTCTCTCTCTCTCTCTCTTTCTCTCTCTCTATTTTTACGTCATTTGCCTCTCTCTCTTTCTGTTTCTCTCTTCATGCCTAATGCGGGCAGTTGTACGGGCATAAAAAACACGCGGCATAAGGGAACAAGAAATGCTAAATTTAATACTTCGTAAACTCGTTTTTGCTTAGCAGACGTACTCGTCTTCGTCGTTGTCGTCCGATCTTCTTCCGTTGGGGGGTGAACATCCAGGAACGCCATCGAGGGTCGTAACTGTCAATGCCGTCAGAATGTCAATAGCGGTTTCGAGGTGGGGATAGGGACCGAGCGATCCATGCTTAGCGACCGCGGCGTGTCTCTCTATCGGATACATGGATTGCACATAGCACAAGAGAGTGTGAGCTCCGGCCAAGTTTAGTGCGCCGGCGCACTACCTTCCTATAAATATCCGTCGACACTAGCCGAGCGTTTCCTCAACTGATCTCCAGCACGGTCTACATAGCGTAGCAGTTGATGCTCGAGTATGTAATGGCCCTTTGGCAAATACAAATCACGTCTCCACGGGAATAACCACTGCAGTCGATCATACTAGCGCATGCTGGCACAATCCCCTTTGCAAAAACGCTACACTTCGTTAATGATTCTGTCTGAAGCGAATGCTAAAAACACCTTTGCAAAACAGGTTTTGCGGGAGTTATTCTAATGCCGTGAGGTATTTCCGAGCAGTAGTGAAGTCCCCCGGTACGTACAATTATAAGCTAGTGGTCACTTCACCCACGACATATCCACACACAGACACATTTAAGCACCCATTACTTGAGAAAAAGATAAAAGAAATTGTGGGGAATTCTTCGGATTATCACCCTCTCCGTTCTCTATATGGGGGGGTGAAATGACTTTGACGCC
This sequence comes from Anopheles darlingi, assembly GCF_943734745.1. Lineage (NCBI taxonomy): Eukaryota > Metazoa > Arthropoda > Insecta > Diptera > Culicidae > Anopheles > Anopheles darlingi. Next base: position 83,125,445 of record NC_064874.1, on the reverse strand, counting down.
TGCTAACGGAGCAATGTGTTTGTTTTGCTGACGGCAGCATCGCACGTGTACGCCATCGAGCCCGAGCGCGACTTCTCTTTGGACCGGTTTTTTTTTGCCAACATGCGTAAAGTCTACAATTGCGCCCAGAACGTTGTCTGCTGTGTAAATGGAGACTGTTTCGATTGATCTGCTGTAAACAGATGCTCGCACAGCAACAACAGTTTCGCTGATGCCCCCCAGTCGAGTCGAGAACCGTCGATTTAGGCCTCAGCGTATGCCTCACGCCTCAGCAGTCACGGCCAAACAAAAGTTATTAATAAATATAACACCCCCTACCCCAAAACTGTATACCACTATATGTGGAACATTCTCTTCACCACCAGCAACGGATCCTCCACGGGCGTTCCGTATCCAGATCTCGCGCACTGCTCGCGCAGTCACTCGATCGTGACCGGCGGTAAAAACCCAGAACAGCGGGCAGATCGTGGCGAACCAGCCGTAGGGTCATATTTCGGCTCCCAATGCTGGTGTTATGGTGTTCGTGCAGAAACTAAATTTAAAACAGTCGTTAAAACCATATTGGTGAAACCGTAATGAGCCAGAACGCGTCGCCGAGAAGCCAGTAGCAATAGAAGTGCGATAGTGTGTGGAGCGCTGGATTTGTTTTTTTTGCTTCCATCAGCACGTCCATCGTCGTCGTCGTCGTCGTCGTCGTTGTGTCGTTGCACAATATGGAATTCGTTAGAATTTGAAACATTCATTCTAGGGAGGTGGAAGCGGGTGATGACATTGTGATCGGGTGGACGGACTGTATGTCATGTACAGATGATGTTTGGACAAACACTTGCTGGAGATGGTTTTTTTTCTCTCTGGTTTTTTTGTCTGGCCTCTCCGATGACCATGAACACTCTCGAGAGCGATAATAGGCGATTTCAAGCAAAATTCCCCTTCCGCCTTCCGGGCTGCAGATGGGATCCAGACGGATTGTTTGGTTTATATGGCGCTGCTACGGCAGAGGGTAGAACGCATGGGATGGTGCTTGCTTTTGCTGCTTCCGGCCGATGGAGTAACCCGATACTCGGCCCCTCAACAAAAGTGTCATCCGTTCGTTCGCTGGCGTTCGCGGCATTGCCCAAAAGATTGGATCGGAATCGATAACAAAATTAAAAAGAAAAAAAAATGGACTGATGATCGTGCCGATCGATCGATTGTGTGTGTGTGTGTGTGTATTCGGTTCGTTGGATTCACTATTTATTCAGCCCCTGCTATTACCGCCATCGATAACGAGCAACCGTTGATAGCCACCCCTTCTGCCCCCCTTGGCCCACTTCGAAGGCAAACAATTTATCCAGTCGCTCTCCACTCCCCGGACATACCACACACAATGGTCTCGTGAGTCGATAGCGCCCATATATGTTGAGGGGGAGTTGAAATGGGCAATCGATGGGTTCTGCGATGCTGATAAAACCAGACAACGCGATGCTGCCCCGTCTTCCGCCGAATGCCCTGACCTCGTTCGTCCTTCGCTAGCCCATCCTCGGTTACGCTGGCGAAATTATTATCAGCTCGAGTACATCATTTGGACCAGGGCATACCAGACTAGCGTTCGGCCATGGCCTAGACTGGGCCTCCCTGCTATCAGAAACGTCACCATCAGCGGTTTTGTGTTCTCGGAACGCTGAGCATTTTATCGCGACGCTTAACAGGAAAACGAATAGCTTGACTGTTGGAGAACTTTCTCTGATGAATAGGAGCAGGGAACAGTGAGTAATGTGGGTCCCTGAGCATACTTCCAGATGCTGTAGCTCCCATGACATCAGTTGTTGGTGGTTCTAAGTAAATAAAATGATGCCGAGTGAGTAACAGAAGTAGCAGCGCCGGTGATGATGACGTGGCGTCCAAATTGAGTCACTGTTTGGGAATAAAGCATTGCTTTTACTCCATCAAAGTAAGCTACGTCAGAAAACGTCTCAGATTTTCTGTTTAGTGGAATGGTCGGTTAATTTTGAGCAATGCAAAACGAGTAGCATTATGATGTGAGAGAAAAGTATATAAAGAGAAACAGAAGGAGAGAGAGAGAGAGCGAGAGTAAACGATAGAAAAAGACCCTTTCTTTTTATAGGGCGCGTATAAGACCCGAGGGCAACCCAATATCGATCGAAACGTCCCATCGCACAGATGGGCGTTGGTGCGAGCGACTTGCGAATGAGCGAACCCGAGAACTCGTGCCTCGTGTATCGCGTGACTGCCATACTGTCATGCCATACGGCATGAGCTGGACACAGACAGTGCGGAGCGGAGTTTTAAGTTTTCAGCGCATCCTTGACATTTTATGATAAAGTGGCCGCTGAACGGTGTTCCGATTGAAACGTCGGTCGACGATTGAATTGCTTAGAGAACTCAATTCGCTTCAGCGTGTTCGCTGCGTACGTCGAACCGCCGAACAGCAATTAAGCGTCGTAGGCCGTCAGAGCGCAATGAAATGTATGTAGCAGCAATCGATAAGCATTAATTTCAATTGATCTCTATGCCTCTCTCGATACGATATCGTTGGTAAGCGACAGACTTGTGTGTGGGCATACTTTACAATTAACGATCTCGTTGCCACTCGTAGGGCCTAGACGAAGATTACGGTGGGGAGATGTAGATGGCCCTTACCTTACGCGTACATCCAAACCTCGTGTCAATCGTCTGTCAATCGAGGCTGTTTGAAAGATTTATGAACCATAGAAGGCAAGCGGGTTTAGTGATATAAGCACTGGAAATCACTCCAAGATGAATCTTTTCTTCTATTAGCGGGCCCTCGGTGTACATTCCCCGTACGGGGCATTACCTACTTGGTGCTTTACGTCCGTTTCGAATCGTTGCGCTCATCAATGAAGCAATACTCTTATCGCAGGCACGTGCGATTGCAATTGCCTAGAAATCGTGTGACAGCACAGTCGCGTTCACAATCGTGTTCCAGCCGCCAAGTGTCACACGTTTCGTGCTTATACTTATGAGCACGATTTTACGACTGGCGAACCTTTAGGAAACTCCCACAGCTGAACAGCTTATTAACATCGTTGATTTACGGTTCGCACTTGTACCGTGCACTCGGTGTCAGGCCGTTTCGTTTGACCTTGCTAGCTACGAGACTCTATTTAGCTCACTGATTCTCACCACCGTCACAAACGCCGCGCTGACACAGCTGCCGGAGCGCCAGACGGCTGTAGTGTGCGTAGTAATTGGTCGCCAGTTGTGTTAATTGTTGAATAATGATTGATGGTTGTATCTTGTTTGATGAAAATTGATATTTTTGACAGTGTGTGGCATGTCATCACGTGACGCACGGTATTGAAACGTCGTTGGCGACTATCTTTCTGTAAAAAGAAATCCGATTTCGTAGGAACTGCCATACGCAACTGGCACAGTTCCTGTTGAGCGGCTGCTTTGTAGCACTTTAAATGCTCTACAAAGCCTTCGAGGGAAAAGGCAACAATGAGAATACAGTTTCCTATTAGCCCTCTTGCTGTGGCTCTCTGTTGCGTCCTTCCCAGCACGCGTATCTGATGTGCTGCTGGGCGTGATTAGAATGAATGGCATAGAACAAACTAGCCCCCGAGGGTAGTGGGTCTTGCATATGTCGCCGCCATCGCCACCGTTGACGGGCGATTCAATTTTGCACATTCTATTCGCCTGCTCTATGTGCTGCACGGTGTGGCCCCGCAGGGAATTGCTCGTATTATATGCACCAGAGGTAGAGCTGGGACACTTTCCAGCGTAGTCCAGCGTGGACAGCTGAATAGGCAGGCGTCTGGTAGTCGTGTCGTATGTTTGAATATGCAGCAAACAAGCCTGCAGCTGTCCGTGCCAGTCTCTGGTTGGGTGACACGAACGCCGACTAGCAGCTGCACCAAGCAAACGATGGTCACGCGGGGCATTTTCCTCTTTGCCTTGCCGTGCATCTGTTGCGCATGCTGAATGGGTCAGAAAGGGCTGAAGTTGTTTGCTTTTCACGCCAAATCACATCAAGCCGTAGTTGACTGAGCTGTCACCAATACTGGATGCCGTCGCTTAGGGAAGATCTTTACTCTAGTGTACAGCCAAGTCCACACGCCATCTGCGCCAAGGGAACAGATTTACTCCAAGAAACGAGTAAACGAATCACCCGCGTATGACGTCAAATGAGTGTCCACGAAGTGGTGAGCGAAGGATTATTTAAGCCGACGTCTCGTCACACATGGGAGACTCGATGAACGATCCTGTGTCCTAGGGATACTTGATGTAATGGCTATTTATAGCTCATTAGATTAACTAATGACCTGCACTACGGGAACGGGTAGAAGCAATCCATAACCTTGGGACAGTGCCGTGGACCACAGCGAAGAGTGGATACGAAAGTGCGTCATCCAGGAGAATACCAAATGTCAAGCACTAATGAAAACGTCATACATTTTAAGTCACGTGCTAATTTCGTTTTTTTCCTACTATCTTTTTACAGCGAAAATTCTCTTCTTCTACGTTTGCTTCTATGCTGCCCTGGTTGGATTCTTCGCTGCGATGTTGGCCGTTTTCTGGCAAACGCTCGACGTGAAGATACCCAAGTTCCAACTCGATAGCTCACTGATCGGATCAAATCCAGGTACGTCTGTGGAAGATTTCTCATTCACACAACTCATAACCTGCTCTTTTCACTAACCAACTTTTCATTACCTGCTCTTTTTCTCTAACCACCGTTTGTATTGTTTACAACAGGATTGGGTTTCCGACCGACACCACCAGAGTACCAGAACGTGGAGAGCTCGTTAATTTGGTACAAAGCTTCCGATAACGGAAACGTAGCAATCTGGACCAATCTGATCGATGAGTTTTTGCTTCGTAAGTATTGCCGGTGATGGGATGCCTGTTTGCTGTTTGTTCGCTATCGGTAATCGAAAATCCCCTATTTATTTGTATAGCTTACACACAGGAGGAAGACAACCGCGTTGATTGCTCGTTCGATAATCCGCCACCGGAGGGCAAGGTCTGCAAAGTTCCTATGACCAGCTGGACCCCGTGCAACAAGGAAAATCGCTACAACTTCAAAAAGAAGAGCCCATGCATATTCTTGAAGCTCAACAAGGTAAGCGCCACTCATTTGTAGCACATACCAGGAGTTAAGCAACGTTTTCTTTGAACAGATCTACAACTGGGTACCGGATATGTATAACACCTCGACCAACTTGCCCGAAAACATGCCCGATGACCTGAAGGAGCATATTCGCGGAGAGGAAGCTCGAGGAAACAAGAATGTAAGAATTATAATGGTTCTCTAACGCTACGCGATTGCTAACGATTTTCGCCGTGCCTTACAGACCAACGTTGTTTGGGTATCCTGCTCGGGTGAGAATCCTGCTGATAATGAGCACATTGGCGCTATTCAGTATATCCCGCGCCGTGGATTCCCTGGATATTTCTTCCCGTACAAGAACGTCGACAACTATCTGCCACCCATAGTAGCGGTCTATTTCGAAAAACCAAAGAGTAAGTATTATGGCAGTTGTAATTGGTATCGAAAATGTGCTATATTTCCTTTACAATAATGTGTTTTCCTTTAATCGTATTCACCATTGTTTGAAGAAAAAATGTCGAGAATGTTTGAACATTGCTTTCGATTGTTCATTGTGGTTAAATGGTATGACTTTCGGTTTTGGCAATGGTTTTGAAACAACGTATGGAAACAAAATAACGGGTGCCCGGCTAGTGCTTTTCGAAGGAGATGAAGTTGTTGACAGAAACCCAAACGGAATTGTTGGTCTAGGTATAACTGGTACAGACGTCGACAGTGGTTTCAAAGATGAAGACGGTCGTCCGGTATTTGGACCGCTAGTCGATACATGAACTGATGAAGTAGAAGATGATAATGATGGAGTAGAGGAAGATGTAGCGGAAGTCGGAGTTTTGGAAGATTTAACAGTAGTAGTAGTAGTAATAGTAGTGGTAGTAGTGGTAGTAGTAGGCATCGACGAGTAGGTTGTGAGTGTAGGGGTTGAGCTAATAGACGAGGTAGTAACTGTAGATTGAGTAGTAGGAGTTCCGTGGCTCATAGATTTTGTTGAAGATGTGGTAGCAGGACCATTCGACGAGGAGATTGTCGAATCAGTACCAGTAGTACCAATACTCGATGGCATCATTGTCGATGTAGAAGTCGTATCAGTCGTGGACGAGCTAGTAGACGATGTAGAAACCGTTGATGACTGAGTAGTAGCAGGTTCGTGGCTAGAGGATGTCGTTGAAGAAGGATTTTCGGTAGATGATGTTAAAGGTGTAGTCGAATCAGGTTTGCTGATTGTGCTAGGCGTTGTTGATAGCTCGGAGGACATTGTTGGCCTTGTTACAGTGGACGATAATCCAGATCCATCCGTCGAGGATGTTGTTGAAGACGTTGTATCTGGTTTATGCGAGGACGAGGTGGTTTTCGTCTCTATATCAGTGGTACCACTACTTGATGACATCATTGTCGATGTAGAAGTCGTATCAGTCGTGGACGAGCTAGTAGACGATGTAGAAACCGTTGATGAGTGAGTAGAAGCAGGTTCGTGGTTAGAGGATGTTGTTGAAGAAGGATTTTCCGTAGATGTGGTAGTAGATGATGTTAAAGGTGTAGTCGAATCAGGTTTGCTGATTGTGCTAGTTGTTGTTGAAAGCTCAGAGGACATTGTTGGCCTTGTTACAGTGAACGATAATCCAGATCCATCCGTCGAGGATGTTGTTGAAGACGTTGTATCAGGTTTATGCGAGGACGAGGTTGTTTTCGTATCTGTATCAGTGGTACCACTACTTGATGACATCATTGTCGATGTAGCAGTCGTATCAATCGAGGACGAGCTAGTAGACGATGTAGAAACCGTTGATGAGTGAGTAGAAGCAGGTTCGTGGCTAGAGGATGTTGTTGAAGAAGGATTTTCCGTAGATGTGGTAGTAGATGATGTTAAAGGTGTAGTCGAATCAGGTTTGCTGATTGTGCTAGTTGTTGTTGAAAGCTCAGAGGACGTTGTTGGCCTTGTTACAGTGGACGATAATCCAGATCCATCCGTCGAGGATGTTGTTGAAGACGTTGTATCTGGTTTATGCGAGGACGAGGTTGTTTTCGTATCTGTATCAGTGGTACCACTACTTGATGACATCATTGTCGATGTAGCAGTCGTATCAATCGAGGACGAGCTAGTAGACGATGTAGAAACCGTTGATGAGTGAGTAGAAGCAGGTTCGTGGCTAGAGGATGTTGTTGAAGAAGGATTTTCCGTAGATGTGGTAGTAGATGATGTTAAAGGTGTAGCCGAATCAGGTTTGCTGAGTGGGCTAGTTGTTGTTGAAAGCTCAGAGGACGTTGTTGGCCTTGTTACAGTGGACGATAATCCAGATCCATCCGTCGAGGATGTTGTTGAAGACGTTGTATCAGGTTTATGCGAGGACGAGGTGGTTTTCGTCTCTATATCAGTGGTACCACTACTTGATGACATCATTGTCGATGTAGAAGTCGTATCAGTCGTGGACGAGCTAGTAGACGATGTAGAAACCGTTGATGAGTGAGTAGAAGCAGGTTCGTGGTTAGAGGATGTTGTTGAAGAAGGATTTTCCGTAGATGTGGTAGTAGATGATGTTAAAGGTGTAGTCGAATCAGGTTTGCGGATTGTGCTAGTTGTTGTTGAAAGCTCAGAGGACATTGTTGGCCTTGTTACAGTGAACGATAATCCAGATCCATCCGTCGAGGATGTTGTTGAAGACGTTGTATCTGGTTTATGCGAGGACGAGGTGGTTTTCGTCTCTATATCAGTGGTACCACTACTTGATGACATCATTGTCGATGTAGAAGTCGTATCAGTCGTGGACGAGCTAGTAGACGATGTAGAAACCGTTGATGAGTGAGTAGAAGCAGGTTCGTGGTTAGAGGATGTTGTTGAAGAAGGATTTTCCGTAGATGTGGTAGTAGATGATGTTAAAGGTGTAGCCGAATCAGGTTTGCTGAGTGGGCTAGTTGTTGTTGAAAGCTCAGAGGACGTTGTTGGCCTTGTTACAGTGGACGATAATCCAAATCCATCCGTCGAGGATGTTGTTGAAGACGTTGTATCAGGTTTATGCGAGGACGAGGTGGTTTTCGTCTCTATATCAGTGGTACCACTACTTGATGACATCATTGTCGATGTAGAAGTCGTATCAGTCGTGGACGAGCTAGTAGACGATGTAGAAACCGTTGATGAGTGAGTAGAAGCAGGTTCGTGGCTAGAGGATGTTGTTGAAGAAGGATTTTCCGTAGATGTGGTAGTAGATGATGTTAAAGGTGTAGTCGAATCAGGCGTGCTAATTGTGCTAATTGTTGTTGAAAGCTCAGAGGACGTTGTTGGCCTTGTTACAGTGGACGATAATCCAGATCCATCCGTCGAGGATGTTGTTGAAGACGTTGTATCTGGTTTATGCGAGGACGAGGTTGTTTTCGTATCTGTATCAGTGGTACCACTACTTGATGACATCATTGTCGATGTAGCAGTCGTATCAATCGAGGACGAGCTAGTAGACGATGTAGAAGCCGTTGATGAGTGAGTAGAAGCAGGTTCGTGGCTAGAGGATGTTGTTGAAGAAGGATTTTCCGTAGATGTGGTAGTAGATGATGTTAAAGGTGTAGCCGAATCAGGTTTGCTGAGTGGGCTAGTTGTTGTTGAAAGCTCAGAGGACGTTGTTGGCCTTGTTACAGTGGACGATAATCCAGATCCATCCGTCGAGGATGTTGTTGAAGACGTTGTATCTGGTTTATGCGAGGACGAGGTTGTTTTCGTATCTGTATCAGTGGTACCACTACTTGATGACATCATTGTCGATGTAGCAGTCGTATCAATCGAGGACGAGCTAGTAGACGATGTAGAAACCGTTGATGAGTGAGTAGAAGCAGGTTCGTGGCTAGAGGATGTTGTTGAAGAAGGATTTTCCGTAGATGTGGTAGTAGATGATGTTAAAGGTGTAGTCGAATCAGGTTTGCTGAGTGGGCTAGTTGTTGTTGAAAGCTCAGAGGACGTTGTTGGCCTTGTTACAGTGGACGATAATCCAGATCCATCCGTCGAGGATGTTGTTGAAGACGTTGTATCTGGTTTATGCGAGGACGAGGTTGTTTTCGTCTCTGTATCAGTGGTATCACTACTTGATGACATCAATGTCGCTGTAGAAGTCTTATCAGTCGTGGACGAGCTAGTAGACGGTGTAGAAACCGTTGATGAGTGAGTAGAAGTAGGTTCGTGGTTAGAGGATGTTGTTGAAGAAGGATTTTCCGTAGATGTGGTAGTAGATGATGTTAAAGGTGTAGTCGAATCAGGTTGGCTAATTGTGCTAGTTGTTGTTGAAAGCTCAGAGGACATTGTTGGCCTTGTTCCGGTGGATCCAGGAGGTTGGGAAGAAGTTGTTGGAAACTTCGTAGTGGAAGTGGGTGTCGTAGCAGCAGTCGAAGAATGCTGTGACATTGTTGGCCGAGTAGTTGGGGTGTTTGAAGTGGATGATGTTGACGGTTTAGATGAAACGGTTGAAGGGACCTGTGTGCATGTATTTCCATTCGAAGCTGTCACTGTTGGCATTCCGGTCGACGAAGAAGGAGGCGCACATTTGATCACCAATTCCGCATTGCCTCCTATTATGAATGCTCTTTTTATATCATTTAACTCGACTGTAACGAATTGCTGTCCGATACCGCCCTGTACAATTTGTGCTTTAAGCTCACTTGCGTATCGGTGTGGTGGAGATTCAACGCTAATGAACCGTATCGGATTGGGCAAAGGCTGTAAATCACAGTTTTTATCAGGTTTGAGACAAATATTTTTCCACTTGGCACTATCAGCTTACATGTTGTTACTCACATTGTGAAACGAAAACGAAAAAGGATTCCTGGTACCCTTAAGAATACGCCGCTTGTAACAAATTTCCAACGAAGCATCGGGTGCACCGAATGCAATGATATTCGCATTTACACAACCACAATGAACGAGCAATAGCACTAACAACGATGCGTTCTGCATCTTTACGCAGATCTGACACTGTGAGCGGCACATTAACGACTGAAAGAACATTATTTCGGAAGTAACAGTAACGGGGTGCCTGCTATTATGCTGCTCTCCGAGAACCGGTTCTCAATCTGCGTAATCATGCCCGAAAATTGTTTTGCAAGGAATAACGGCATTCCCGGTTGCAACGAGAGAAAGCACTGGCCTTATTTCGGGGATTTTGCTACAGATACCGTTGCATGGCCGTGCAGTTGCATTTCTGTCACGAACCGGTTTGCTCGGCGTCTGATGCAATGTGTCCAAACAGTCGCCTTTCACTTTTCAGGATCATGGCCAGAGCGCTGGACGATTGCTGGTCAAGGTTGCGCGTGCAACACAACAAATCATTACTGATTGCGTGTTTATGTTTTACGAGCAGGTTTTTTAATACGCCATTTTCTTTTACTTTCTTTCCAGCTGGCGTGCTCATCAACATCGAGTGCAAAGCCTGGGCTCGCAACATCATGTACGATCGGTCGGAGCGAAGAGGGTCCGTTCACTTTGAGCTGATGATCGATTAAATAGTGCAGCGCTTCTGTCACATTTTAAATGCGTTTACGAGCGTGAACCAGCTATCAGCGAAGAGAGAAGTGTTGCAGCAGGAATGGAGGAACGGAGGAGCGTGGGAGTGATGTGTACCGGTAGCCGATCATCAAGCGATGGCCTCATGCCGAACGCGGTTTGAAGCCGTACGCAGCTAGTGTTTAGGAGCAACCGTATAGAAGTGGTGCTGTTATCGTCGCGTGCAGTAAGACAGTTAAAGAAACACCGCGCAATTGGAGTGGTTTAAAAGGGAGCATTGAACAAAGAGATAGGAAGAGAGAAAGCCATGGAGAAAGGGAAAGAAGCGGAGACAGTAAAATATAATTAAATGACGCGAAATCAAGAGCATAATGCATGCAGCATTGCACTGCGTGAGTAGGAAGCAATGTGTGAATCGTTTGGTTAGGCATTTTATACCTTTTTTCCATGCATTAGTTGAGGTGATTCGTTGGAGGCAATGCTTGCGGAAGGCACGGCGAAGTTTTGTTGGTGCAATAGCTATATACCAAATTCCACCCCATTACGAAACAAACCCGGACAAAAGACGTTACAAGCTACAAACAAACAAAAAAACGGCAAACATACTAAAACCCATCGCAATAAACTGTGAGCGTGTTTAATGCATTCGGACGCATTCGATCGCCGGCGTTCTAATGGTTCAGCATCAAACACTGGATGATGATCTCCTGGCTAACGGCAAACTCGCAACGGCACTGATCGTCGTCGTCGTCGTCGTCGTCGTCATCGTCGTCGTAATCCGTCGCGTTATTGATTACCCTGTACGAAATCGGAATAGTTTGCAAGAAGCAGCACGAACGCAGGCCCGGGCATAAATGTTTCATAAATCATAACCACCGTAAACCGTGTTTATCCGGGTGTATCGTAACACTTTCTTCGTTTTCGATATCTAAAGAGCCGAGCCGAGTGCGTCGGTAGCAATGTTTCCAGGTAATGCATGCTGCTAGAACGACACCGGGGTCTGAGGATGGTAGGATGGCAATGTCCAGTTTCCCTGTAGCTGACAAGCGCAGCAGCGGTCGCAGCGTAGGTGTTAGCAAAGCAACATTGAACAAAAACCGAGCACAATGTATCGTGGCTGCAGATGCATTATTCATATGATTTTTAGCGCTGCAGCAGCAGGGTGTTGCCGTACGCGCTAGCAAGCAAACGATAAAAGTAGCAAAAAGCAAAAGAAAACTAAATCTCTAGCGATGAGAATCTTAGCCGAGAATAAGCGAATAAGAAAGGACAGCAAACAAAACCAAGAAGCATAATTAAACAACTTTAAGGGCCTCTTTCTATTCTTACCACTCACTGCCCATGAATAAGTTAAAAGAAAAAAAAACAATGAAGCATAAACGTAAAACAGACAAACACTAGTAAAAAATAGAACAAAGAAACAAAAGAACACGGCATTGAATCGAGACATACAATACAATAACAAGCAAAACAACCAAACAAACAAAAAAAAGCAGTTAAAGCGACGCTAGCACAATGTGGCTGGAAAATGGTAGTGACAGACAGACAGAGACAAACAGAGAGAGAGAGGCGGGAGGGCTGAGAGAGAAAGAGAAAGAGAAAGAGAGCAAGAGAGTATAGAACTCGCCGCTATACAAAACAGACAACATACAAATAAATAGTAACATGATGCAGAACAAATGTTAAAATAAAAGTGTATAATTATGATCAATGCGTTTGCGGATGGAAATTCACTGAATTAACTGTAAAAAAAAAGAAACAAAAACTCGACACAAACACCTTCACACGCGACACGGATATCGAAAGACACGCGTCACACGGCACGTGTTTTGTTTTTTTTTTTCGGGAGGAATGCTGAAAAATTAGCGAAAAAAAAAGGGAATGCCACCGTCGTTCTGCTGGTTGCTGGGTTAATGTGGGTAGTTGATGAAAGCGTTGGCTGAAGAAGATTTGCCGTTGAAGTACTGTTGATGTTATATCCCCAAGGAAGAGGAATTTGTTTTTTTATTCTGTCTCTCTTTCTCTCTCTCTCTCTCTCTCTCTCTCTCTCTCTCTCGCGTGAAACAAAAGCAGCATGTTTGCCGTTGCACTATTATTAAGTTTGGACCAGACCCTTGCTAGACGATCTAGCAGAGCGTGCGTGTTGGTGTTAATTTGTGTGATTGACCAGGAGGGCAGCACGTGTCGTGTTGCTGTTGTTCGTTTATGGAGATGAAGAAGTTATTTCCTCTCTATGGTCCCAGCATGTGCGCTGGGCTACGGTATGGTGCGGAATTATTTCAATAATTGAGTTCAAGCTGGATGCTTCAACCTGCACCATCGAAGCAGACTATCAGTCACGATGGCATTAAGCCGGTCGTCCTCCGCACTGCTTCGCGGATGCGAGTGAGTGTTTATGTTGTTCCGTGTACCAACTGCTTCACCACTCAGCATCGGCTACTGCAATTGGATAGGTTAGAGCTACCCTTGGTCTCAAGGATACGAGGCGCGCCTGCTGTGTTTTTGCTTACGCGCGTTCAACGTGTAAGCGAGGTCCTGAACCACGCGCTAGTAGCTGTGTTCATTCTGCCACCAGGCTGCAATCTCGATGTTCAGAATGGCGAAGGGCGAAGAGGGGATGTAGAGTGATACTCGATAACGCTCTTTGTCCCGCTTCCTCCTCTCCTCCTTCCGAGGATCTCATTACCACCACCGAAGTGGATGCTGCAGAGATATCGGCGAGATAGGATGTAACCATGTTGCAAAGTAATAAATAATCTAAGCTCACCTCCGACACACATACCCACAAAAACACAGACACAGACGTACAGAGCAAGAGAACGCAAAACAAACAGTCAACCAGCAACATGCAAACCAGTTGCAAAGACACGCTAGTAAACCTTAAACTAAACGATAAGCGAGTGCATCGAAGCAGGATGTATGGAGGAAGTGGCTCCGTAAGGGACGGAATGTGGTGGAGAGGGAACAGCCAGACAGGTCTCGGTAGGACTCGCGGTGGGCATATTAATTAAATATAAATTACACATTTATTATCAGCAGAAAACTCCCCGAAAAAACCCAAGATCTCCTAACTGCAGCATCAAGCGCAATACAAGCCATGTACCACAAACACACATACATACAGACACACAGACACACAGACACACAAACCCAACGCAGGATGCGCCGCGCTGGGGACGAAGCAGCGAAGGGGTAGCAGAAGCAGAAGCGAACAGAAGCAGTCGCCGTCGCTGCTGAACGGGCGGTTTGCGTAAAAATAGCGTAAAATACCTTTTTGGAGCTTAGGGCATCTGTAGAAAATTACGAGTTATAAGTATTTTTTTAAATATAAAATAATAAAAATCGATCGATAAGAATCGTGGGCCAGGTGGCCGAGGTGGGAAGGGAAAGCGAAGAGGGAAGCGAGAAGGTCACCGATGTTGCTGTTACAAACCGGGTTACAATCGGACGGACCCAACGTGTGTAGGTGCTTGGGTCGGGCGTATGAAGATTTCATCTTGTCACCCAAAAAACCAGACGCTCCAGGCCGCCTACACCTCCCGCTACCCGCTCTCCTTCATTGCTCTGGCCACACACTCTCACCGTGTTAGGGTTATAGTTGGCTAAGGACGCAATCGCCTGGAGGAGGAGAAGGAGAAGGAGAAGGAGAATGATTTATTATGTTAGCGGTTAGTAACCGGATACCTTGTTGTTAAGTTGTTAAAACCACACGAATATACATTGCGCTCGTCGTCCGCGTGTCATTGTATGTGTGTGTGTGTGTGTGTGAGTGTGGGGGGGCACGTTTATGCGAGAAGGAGTGGTGGAGGTGGTAATGGGGGTCCTCCGGATGAGGATCTCGTGCTGTAGGGTTTTTGTTTCGTGTTTTGGTCCCGACTTGGTTCCGTTCCGTATTGCCCGTAATCCTTTGGCGTGTTCTCTCGACACACTTGTTTTTCTTACAGTTTCCCCCCCAACTAAAGTGTAATGCTCTGCCAACGCAATCCCACCCCCACATCCCACCCAACGCCCAAAGGGGTGGAGTTTTTCGGGTGCAGACATCGCGAGTCATCCGAGGCCCATTCGTAAAGGTAAAAGCTACGCTACAACGCTAGAACAACAACAGACTTTCCTTTCTGGGCGGGAAACGGGGAGCAAATGCCGGATGCGCGGATCTCGTGGCAGAGTTTGGCAGCGAGTGTGAGAGGACAGCGAAAAAAGAATGAAAAAAAAACACGAATGAAAACAAATAAAAAAAAAACAAACAAACAACCAAACCCTAAACAGAATATAGCGCTAAATTTTAATTAAAATTAACGTTACAAATGGTAAAAACAATGCAGTCGCAGGAGGATAGAAATCTCTAGCTTAGGGAGATGCTGAAGCAGAAACAAAAAAAAAAAAAAAAGAACCTATTGTTAGTACGAGAATATTTACTAGGATACTGGATGAGTTGATGAGGGAATGTATGAAGTTAAGCAAACAGAACGCAACATCACATGACACTAGCAGCAAAACACAGAACACACGCGCATCACGCATTGCAAGCATACAAACCACACACGAACACACGAACACACGAACACGACAGTGCGAAGCTACACAAATAATAACCTAAGGCGCGTACAACCGGTTAAGCAAACGGCAGAGAAGAGCAGCCGCATCCTAGGAATCGAAAATGGACGAGAGAGTCATGTCGCGATGGTCAAACAGTGCGGTAACATAACATCCAGACAGTACTAAGAAACTTAATAAAACCACAATCGAAAAACAATAGAGCAGAACCATCAGTATGCGCCACTTTCTAACATTCGAACCCACGTTCGACGGCTAAACACGCATTAGAGCGAGAGCGTTGAGCACACTTACACACACACACACATACAAAACAGACGCACACACACCCACACGATAGGTTCATAAATAGTCACTCATGCATAAATACAGACGAAACTAATAAAAAGAAGCAAACCAAAAAAAAAAAAAAACACCCGTATAGTTTAAATACCTGTCGCAGGGTAGTTGTCGCTTTACGTGAGTCAAAGGAACGGGAAGGTGCATAACTGCAGGCTCCAGGGGAAACCAATCACCGCCACAAGCAAGCAGCAGAAGAAGCCAGAACGCCAGGACAGGTTTGTGCTCTGATGCAAACACACAATACAACATAACTTAGTACTATAAAAGAAAATATAAACAAGAAAGATGCCCAATAAATGCAAAACAACTAGTAATTCGAGGAAGCAAACAAACAACCCAACAAACAAACAAAGAAACAAAACAAAAAAAAAAAGAACAATGAACAAATCAAGCGATGAATCCAAGCGCTTTAGCGATGAAAGCGTTTGTACTGCAGCTTTTAGTTTCTATCACACGTACTCACCCACACCCACACACACACACACATACACACACACACACACACACACACATACTTAAGCATGGCGATGGGGATGGATGCGAGTTTAGCACGCAGAAACGAGCAGAACGGCATAAGATCTTACTTCAAGACAGACCACCCACCACATACAGAGGATGAATTTCGAAAATGGAATGCGCGCGAACGAACGGTTGAAGGAGATGGGCGTGGAACGGAAGGCAAACGGGAAGGCGGGGCGCGATCGCAAGCGAAGGTAAAATTGGGGCGGAAAAACAAATAAAAAAAAAACTTTCTGTTAGAAAACGCAACACGACGCAATTGAGCAAAGATACTCTAGATTGGATTTCGAATGAGATGGGCCCGCTCGCTAACGCTCTTGGATGGTGTTCGCTCCCTTTCCCTTCCCCTTTCTCGTAGCCCTTAGCCCGGACAAACCAGCAGCGATCGCACCAACTCGTACATGTTTTTTGCTAAATGGATGACCAAGCTGCAAGCTACGGGAGCGGGGTTGGATAGGGAGTGGGGTTGAAGGGGGGGGGGTTGCTCCAAGAGCAGTCAGGAGAAGGTGCGAATACCGAGGAAAACCGCAAGGATCAACTCGCGAAAAGCGGGAAGTGGCAGGCGCAGGTGGTTTGAGAATGGAATGTAAAGCTATTAAATCTTTTTAATAAACCAATTATTGAAATAAAGAAGAAAAGTCCGTAGAGACATAATCTCTGGAGCCTCCGGTGTACGTTCTTTGCTGTTTTGCAGGTGTTTGGGTGTGTCTTTGCTTTTAGATGTTTTGAATATTCGATCCAGTAGGGGTACTGGCCGGACTTCGGAAGGATTCTACCGTGATGTTCATCTGTTTCATGTTTAAAATTAATGCTACCTACTCTCGCTTGTCCTGGGTGGTACAATGATGCGTCAGTTTCACTGTGCGTTTGTGTGCGTTCAAACGCTACTCCATCTATCGGTTTCTTTGGTATGCTTTGTGAAAGCTAATAATATACTAACTATCTTCTTAGAATATCGAATTGTATGCGTCTCTTGCATAGAACATGCTGGAAAGCGTGAATCGAGCGTTTATATGATGTACATAGGGGCAAATGCTGACATTCGAGTGAAATTTTCTCGCGAAAAATATCAGGAACATTAAAGCCCTGTCAAGTGAAAAAGCACCGGTGCGGTTGATTTTCCTTTCACGCGAATCTCAGCATGGGGCTTATAATATATAAAATTCCACCCAAAAGCTTCGTTTTATGAGCAAAGCGTTTGAACGAATTTAAGTTTTGCCGCCAAACGTTTACACTTAACACCAAAATCGATTCCATCTTTCTTGCAACAGTCGGTTGCAACTATTGGCATTATGCTTAAAGCGTTCAATTAAAGCTACTAAGCCGAAACTTTGAATCTAGTATGCAATGAACTAATGAAACTTACCGTAACCATCATAGTAGCCCAGGATTTTTTGCGAGTCTTTTTTGTTGCAGCCCAGCAACGTAAGTTGGTTTTAGCTTACGATAAGTAGGCGAAGGCTTTTTGGAGAGGAGCAAAACAACCAGGAGCCTATTGTGTGAGCCAGGAAATCATAGTTGATCATAAATCATTGTTTATCATTGTTGTTATAGTAATTTTCTAAATCGTAAATAAATAACAACACTCCAATCGAACGTCTGAATTATTATTATATATAATTCGAGAAATTACTTGTCTGACACCGGCACCAATAACGGATACCATCTGCAACTTGCACGGATTAATGACGCCAATTGATTCAAATCGTTTCAACATATTTGCCCCATTCCAGTGCAGTACCAGGAAAACTGTCGAATGAACATAACCGGTGGCATCTACCTGGATACGAATTGGTGACGATAAAAATCAACTCAATCCGGAACGGGTGCCCAGCCATAACTCAGCCCCCGGTCACAAAAGAAAGATGGTTGGCAAACGTTGCTTCCTATCATCCAGCACCATCAAAAGGTAAACGCCGATGGTGTCGGTAGTCAGGCGAGATATCCGTTTTCTTGCATTTCCACCCTGGCCCGTTATCTGACGAGGGTGGGGGAGACGGTGTATCCTTTCCTTCGCTTCCGCCACCAAACCAATCCTGTGACTGTGGCTCCCTGCTGCTGGCAGAATCCTTTCATCAGTAATTGCACCTCTCCGGTCAGTTCAACGCCGGTTCGTTCGTTTGTTTGCTCGAGTTCGGTCGGTTATTAGGCTGACCATACGACAAGCAGGCACCCACGGGAGTGCAGGAATGCTGCAGGAGTCAGGAGGGAAGAGTGTAGAAATAGCATAGACTCATTAATTTTTAATCGAAACCGTTTGCACCGATGATGATTGCAAAAATGTATAGTGGAACAAAATGCGCAGGAATGAAAAAAAAAACGGAAACGGAAACGGAAACGGAAAAAGAAAACTGCTCCCAGGTGATTTCGGTTCTCCACTTTTATGTTGTTTTCCGCGCCGTGGTTGCCCATCTTCCTCTTCGCAGGTCCTACGACCCTCGACCACATTCATCCGGCGGTTACTATTTGCACATTGTACCCGAAGAGCAAATACTGGCGATGATTATCTAGCTGAAACGCATAGAAAAGCTATGCTGCTGCTACACATCCTCTGTTGTTAATCTTCACTGTACGCTTCCGAGGTAGCTGGACGTGTTTTGCTCCGAAGGATGGAAATGAACTCACACCCAACCCAGAGCGAACACGTGGACGACGAGTTTGGATAAGACCTTCTATCCTTGGGGTGTACGGTCAGACCAGACACAAGATTGGCTGTTCCTCTTTCTCCCTCTTTGAAATGTGCCGGTTTTTTCTATCTTCCTTTTGTTCCACGCTTTGAGGTTTTCGTGCACTGAGAAGGGGCAAAGTAGTACTTTGCAGTCCTATGCTTTGGTGCGCATAGGTCATCCGGGGGAATCGGATACAGGTGTCTTACGTAACGCAAACAAACTTCTTCCCACGGTTCCCACCGTTCCACGAAATTTGACCTCTTTGAAGTTCTTTACCTGGACGATAGCCACCGGTTAAGGCTTGTTGACGATTTGTTAGACTCAGAGATATAGAGCTTACATCGTTACGGAGCTTAAATGTTGGTTGCGTTTGTTAAATATGCGAAATAAATGTTATGTTTCATTAAAATACGACACAATGAACTCGAGCCTTGGGTGCAGGGATGATCGATATCTTCTAACGCTCGCCAGCTGGCCAGAGTTCTTTCCGTTTTCCCGTGGAAGTTATCGTGACGTGACGTATCTGGCACAACTCTGGCTAAGCTACCCTTTCAAACCACCTCGGTCTCCGTTTTTTTTTTTCGGTACAGCGAGTGTGTATCAAAGGGAACGGAGGCGTGCCGGAACGGAAGCAGAAATTAAAATGAAACAGAACTCATTTCCAAACACTAAGATTAGTCTGCACATTCCGGACTATCTTCGTCACCATCAAACGGCATTCCACTCCTCGGCATTTCTCGCAATGAGACCTGTGGCCTGAGAATGGGAGCCGGTTTGATGGGAAGCACACGGAGAGAACGGAAGTTGCGGAACTCCCTTTCCCTTCCCTTTCCCCCCCTCGGTCTGTCGGTAATGTGAACACCACACGGCCCCGTGTAAAGCCTAATTTCTCCATCTTCGAAGCATCAAACGAATGGGACTTTCATTGAGGAGGAATAAAAAAGAAGGCAAAAAAACCCTCAATCCGTTCTCCTTGCCACTAGGACGTTGTTCCAGTTCCCAGCTTCGTGAATCAATCGAGTGTCGAGTCGAGCGTCGTTGGAGGAGCGCCGTTGGTCGTGATGGAAATTCTTTTCATACACTCCTTCCGTCAGCAATCATCGTCCGGTGCAAGGTGTATGTAGACCGAAGCCAGAGAGCCGGAGAAGTAGTGCAGAACAACAGTCGAAGCCCCATCATGGGCTGGAGGTGGGAGCGGGAATAACCGGTTATCCGTTCACCGTCGGGACCGCTGGCAGGATATTCATTAGTGAGCATACCGCACCATCCTGAGTCCGTGGCCATCATCGTGCATTCCCGCCATGGTGCCATGGTGCATGGCGCCTGATGTGTTGATTCCGGCGGGGTCGGGGAGGACGTGGTCTTCAAGTTTCAACTGCTCTATATTTACACAAGATGGGGTGAATGATAATTTATTTCCCCGACAGGGACGAGTGTCAGTGTGTTTGTGTCGAGGGTAAGGGATTCGCGAGAGGATGTGGCACGGGCACGCGTGCGTTTCGCTTGGTCGGGAGTCGGTTTTTTGCTCGCTCGCTCTGTCTCTCTCTCTGTGTTCGTTGGAGAAAGGGATAGAGAATCCCTGGTGAATGGGCTCATCCCATGTTGGAATGGCGAGGTTCGAGTGTGTTTGCATAACATCTCACACCTGGTGGCTAATCCTACCATCTCCGGGATACACCATTTGCGCTACACATTTCCTCCGCGTCGCGCTTCTGTTTGTCTCGGGCCTTTGTGGGATGGATAGTTTTGCGGTTGTGCGAATGGCATCGAGGCTATCGAGCCTTCTTCATCATTTGTCCCGGCGCTGACTGCAGTCCGGGATGGGGTCTCGCGTGGCTTATAATTGTCTCGCGGTAAATGAGGACATTTTTTTCCCCCCGTCACTTTTGCCTCGACAAAGCCGTCTCGGTTTCGGTCTCGGTCTCGGTCGGTCTCGGTCGGTCTGGTCTGGGACTCTAATCAAAGAAGGACGTTTTTAATCAATGCCACAACTTATCGCGCTTAGGGACCACCCGTACCCGGACTCACTCACTTAACGTGATCGTGGGATTGTGATTGTTGGCTATTATTTATCCGAAAGGATGCATATCCTTGATGAAAGGTCCTTAAGCATAATCAATATCGTAAAAGTAGAGCTACTATTGTCGCTTTCAATTTAATACTAGATGATCCCAAGGGATACAGTAGCATTGTCCATTAGTTAATTGTTAAACTAATAGAAGTGCAGTAGGTTTTGAATTCTATCCAGCGATTTTTTAAGAGCGCTTGATGATTGCATAGTGTTTGCAGTGCTGAAACAGTCTCAATCATTGGTTTTATGTTCAATTGATCTAACCGGATTCATTCGTTTTGTTACAGCTTAAGTGGATTATCTTTAGTGCTAGAAGCAGTTTAGTGGCTAAAGCTAAATAAATTCGCCCTAGAACAAGGATTGTTTTATTGATTTTCAATTCAACTTTATTTTTTATCGCAATTGTGTATATTAATCTACAACTTTAAATAAATATTTGCTTATAATTTGAGGAAAATATATTGTGAGATACTAGAACAGGAATCTGCAAAAAATCACATTTTTTTATGTTTAACGTAGCATTGCGCTCGATCGCGTAAGATATACGAATCGATTGGTTTTTTCCTTTGATGAAGAGTTTTAACAAAATGTTCCTGTCGAGATTTTGGAATATATTCTTTTTTTCATACTTAGGTTGAACTTTAGATTAAGATAAGTCATGGTTTTAACGATGTTGTTATGTAGAAGAGTTTATTTTTGTTGTTAAATAAAATCAACACAGTTTATGAAAACTCTATCATTTTTTGCTTCGTTTAATCCCAAACGTTTGTACAATGGTTTGCAATGTTTCATAATTTAGGGAATTGTGGAAATTTACTAAACCTTTTTTGAAATCCCAAAACCCTCTAACAGGGTTCTCCTTAGGGTTCTCAATAAGTAATGTCTCTTGTACCTTTGCCATCGGATTTTATTTTTGCTTCAAATATTTCTGAATACCGCTTAAATTTTCCCTATCCATATTGTATTGAAGTCTTAAAATTTCAAACAATTGTATAAAAAATTCGAATGCTATGATTCATAAGGATAAACCATGGCTTGCCAATGCTGTCTATGTCATTCTCGACCTGGACCGAAATGAATGAGATTCCCTCACTTCGATTCATGAACCACGCTCATGAAGCACGCTACAATCTTCCCAGAATGCTACCCCTCGAGTCCTCGCAATGAACCAGCGACCAAAGTTTATCCTGAAGCAGAGCAGCAGCGCGCGATGTTCATGTATCCTACCCCACGGTAACATAACGAACCGTTCTGCTGCTACATTCTACGTCCCCCTCACCAACCATACAATGCCGGTCGCAAAGGGGTCGTGCGTGGCTACGCATGCGCCAGGTTCACCCTTAAGGACCGTGGTTTGAACAGTATGACTTCACAGTGCCACCCGTTCATCGGTGGTCACCGGCGCTGGCTACGATTTTCTAACCAAAAGACTTCACGGTGTACTTCGGTCTCACTAGATTTTGCTCACCTAGTCGGCGCTGCGTCTCACTTTCGTCACTAAGGATTTTTTTTTCGTACTTCGGATTCTCTCTCTCTCGGGTGGCCGGAACCGAACCAAAAATCCCGTTCAACCATCCGAACGGTGGCCGATCTGTACGGGGTTCACGGTAGAAGCCAGGATTGCCACCAATCCCTCCGTACCGCCATCGCCGCGATGCCTCTTCATCGCCTTCGCAACGGTACCATGATGCAACTGGCTGCGTGTTCCGCCGCCGGAGGCCGTCGGTCGGTTCGGCAGAACCGAGCCAGATTTTTACCTCAGTATCAATTTGTCACTGGTCCGGTTGTGATCCGGTGTGCATAATACGTGCGTACGTGGCCGTACGGGTTTTTTGACGTTTTTGACGGGTTCCGACGTCCGTTCCGTCGGTGCCGTTTCCGTCAGCGCCGTCACTGCTTCGAGGTTTTGGGCCAAGGGGTGCGGTGCGGTACACTGGTGGGTTGCCGGCTCGTATATGTGTGTGTGTGCATGCGTGTATGTGTGCCATGTGCGTGTGCGCCCGTGTGTGTGTATTTCTAATAGGAAACTTCTTCGCTCCCTCTGCGTTCGACATTTTCCACTTAAAGCTGACTACTAGATGAAGTGCGTGGACAACACCAATCACTTGAACCACATTAGAATAGACCTCGGATCTCGGAACAAGCCAGCGACTGTGTGTGTGTATTCCGGGAGATTCGTGTCCACGTGCGTCTAGCGTTAATAAAAGCGTCTCGCTACAAAACCAGTGGCCACTTCGGAACCGTTTGCTATCGATTTCGATAAAGCTTCCTGATCTCGTGCGATGCCCCGGAGCGAAGTTCCTCCAGAATCTGGAATCTAATCTCTGTTTCTCTGATCGGCAGCACGCCACCCTGCCCCCCTTCCCCAAGTGCCGTTCGGTGGTATTTCATCAACATTTTTGTTTTTTTTTTCTCGGTTTGGTTTAATTTCGCCGAAAACTTTTTGGCCTTTTTGGGCGAAGCCAGAGCTACTGCCACTGCGGGCCATTTGGGGGCGCAAATGTTCTGGGCGAGAAAGTAACTACCCTCCGGGCTACCATACAGAACCAGGCTCAGAACAGATCAAAGTGAAGTCAGTTGGTGTTGATCGAAACCAGCAGTGTGTTCGTCTGGTGCACATAATTTTGGAGTGCGTAGTGGTAGGATTTGAGGCTGATTTGAAAGCGCCGTTGAAGCAGAAAGTTAAGCTCGTGGGCCTCTCATCGCGGGCTTAAGGGAAAACAGATGAAGCCCGACCGAACCAACACCGAACCAACACCGAACCACGGGGAGCAGGCCACGAATCACGCGCCCAAAGCAAAACCCGCGAAAGAATAATCTCGTCAAATTAAATCTGATTAATTGACGGACCGCGACGCCGGCGGGAATAATGGAGGTTGCCGTTGCTGCAATCCGTGGAAAATTTGCAATATTTTCCCCTCACACCAGACGCTCGCTTCCGGCTGTCACCCGGGCAGAGAGGGAGGGTTATAACTTTGTTGCCTGTGTTGGAGCTTGGCGCTTTGTTTCGTGTTTTTTTTTTTTAACTTTTGTTCGCGGCAATCATTACGTGCCAACGGCAGCAGCAGCACCAGCAGCAGGGACAGTACCAGTCTGTCTGCCACCAAAGAAAATGAGTGTATTAAGAAAAAGCCATCCCAGCCGTTGAGTGATTCCCTACTACCCTCCTCCGCTGGCCATTTCTCGGGCTACGGGGAAAGCGAAAATTGTTTTTAGAACGAAAACGCTCCATTCCCGCAGTTCCGGTTGTGGACCCTTTCCGGAGTTTGCAGCTTTTTTTTTTCTGTCGGCGTTTTTTCTTTTTTTCCTTCACTGCTGCTCCTTTTTGCTGTGTTTCGCCGTGTTCGTGTCTGTGTCGTCGGAATGGATTGGCAGCTGTCACAAATCTCTCTTCTCGCCTGGACTAGAGGAGGCGTCGGCCGGATTGACGTTAAATCGACAATTGCGTGGCCTACTCACTGCCGTGTTTGGCGATGTGAGTGGATGAGCGCGACGCGAATACGTAACACTGGCGGCAAATGGCGAACGAACAGGGGACGGAGGACCTTGGAGACTGGTAGAGAACCTCCGGAAGTGGCTAATGAGTGGGAGCAGTGGGGCGCCCTAATGGGCGAATCCTCTAGATCCTAAAGGGTCTGGCACGGACGGAGCAAAAGGATTAATTAAATTCATTAAACAACACTAATCTGATGTGCGGTCCTCCCCAATACTCGGTCCTGGGAGTCTGTTAGGGCGGTCCAGACACGGGACACTACTCCTTGGGGACTTTGGTTCCCTCCTAACGCGTTTCGTCGCTTCGTTTGTTAGAAAATCTATCTATCTTTTCCGGGCTTTTTTTCCTCATCCTGCTACCACCTATTGCTGCAAGTTGCGTAGGTCATTATCTCGTTGGCCATAAGACCGAGCAGCAATTGGAAACGTCTCGCGGAGAGAACGACGACGACGTCGACGACGACGACGTCGACGACGACGACGACGGACACTGAGAGTGAAAAATAAGCAAAATTAATATCCAGCGGACTCGCGCGCTCGCCAGCGGACTCCTCGACGGAGATTAGTGGCGCGTTTGCTTCACTGGCCTGGCCTGGACCACTACTGCACTGCAGAACGGTGCTTCAGAAGTGTTCTTCCCTTTCCAAACTGCCCAAAAACACCTCGTGGGTCGGAGCCTCGAATCGACCGAGGACACGCAAAACGGTGATGGTGCGGTCTTGGCCCCTTGGACACTCCCTGGCGATACCTGGCCCTGGGTGGTTCTACGAATTTGATTGTCCCCTAGGAGTGTATGAGAGGAGGTGGTCTAGGAGGTCTTCCTTTGAAATATATGATCCCATTTCCCAGCAACAACTTGAAACCTGAGCCGGAAGCACTTTAAGCGGAAGCGGGCCTTCAGTCTGCGTGTGCGAGTGTGTGCACGACTGTGTGTGTGTGTGTCGATTGTACCCGCCGTCTGTAGAGTGCCCCGAACGTGCGTGTGAACGTCCAGGAAGGTGCGTACTCCCCCCCCCACACCCCCTTATGGCCAAGTGCCTGGTATGTGCGCAACGGGTGTTTATGCAGAAGCGAAATTCTTCCAGTCCAGTCCTACGCTCCACGTGCCAGTGTGTGTGTTATTTGTGAGGTGCTTATCTAGCCGTAACGGTGCCGCCGCCGCCGTCGCCTCCTCCTCGTCCCCGTAAATCCGATCCGTTCCGCAAGTGAAACGAGTAAAAATGGGAGCCGAAACGGTGAATCCCGCCGGCCCGCCGTTTCCCGTGCTGTTGGTTGGAAAGTAAAATTTAGCGGAAAATCTTCGCCAGGGCCTTCGGTTTGGCCTTGTGTCGGCGATTTCAGCGACGCTCAACGCATTGCGTTCGCACTGTGACAAACACGCACGCACACACGCAGACACACACACACAGAGCGTCACAAACACCGCAAATGCCTCATTTGAAGCGAGGGTGAAGCGGCTAAGCAATTTAATTAATGCAAGTGGGCCCGGGCCCTCCAACCGTTGAGCTAACCAATCGTCCTGGTGTGTCGTGTGGCGACGTCGTCGAGCGGCTTCGTTTAGTGAACGTTCGTTGAATTGGAAGCCATCTACCGTCACCGGGAGTCGGAGTCGGAGTCGGAGTGATACCATGGGAATGGTAGACACCTGCCAACGAACGAACGCAACGCAACGCAACGCAACCAGAGCGTGTATCGTGGTTCAATTGTAAGGAATCGCGCGCATAACAACGCGCGAGTCCCGGCAGTTCCCGCGCAGCGTTGGAAAGAAAACAGGTAGGTTGTTATCCAGGCAATTGCCCTCGGTTCGTAATACGATATGATTAATTTGTTTCCTTTGGCCGTGGCCTTGGCCGGGGTGGCCGGGGTGGCCGGTTGGCAACGGCTAGTTGATCTACTACTTCGCTAAGACGCACACGTTGTGATGTTTCTCGCGGCAATTAGCGAGGCGGCGCCTACTGCCAGCAGGCCGTCGGCATCGGTTAATACCGGTTTGGATTATTATGTTGAAACGATTAGATTGGAATCAATTTTGTGACAAGCACGAAGGGGTGGGACCGAGTCTTTAATGTCAAAAGTGTTTGCGTCAGTTAAGGTATGCTTTAAGTGAGGAGAAAAAAAACATTGGATCCCAGCGATCACTAAAAGGATCATGTGATTAACGGAATGGGGTTTATTGAATAATCCGTTTCCACGAGAAAAGGCTCAGGAAGCTTGTAAATGACGTACTTGGATCAGAATCCCTTTTTTTTTTGATCTAATGATGAAATATGGGTTATTTGCAATTCCAGTAGAGCCAGATCAGAATTGTGAAGAGCATTTGAAGCTCCCCCTTTCCAACTAGACACTAGATAATTGGGGCTTTGGTTACTAGCCACTGTCCGCATCGCACTTGGTACTTTGGTAATCCATTTCAATGATGCTCTCGGAATGAATGAAATATTCGGAAATGGATTTCCCTCCAAAAAATAAACGACTAATCACTTCGGCAGCTGTTCCACCATGCTGCTGGCGTATAATCTGGGCCCAAAACCTGAAAGCTTTCACTGCTGCAACGATACTCACGCCAACAGTGTGCCCAAAAAATATGATTGATCATGACGCTCTCCACAGAAAACATCAATGTTGCCTCATCCGCGTTGTAACAACCTAATCGAGGGCTGCCTTCCTTCGAACATCATTTCCTTTCAAACGCCCACCGCGGCGTGTACAATGTGGCGAATGGTGGCCCATCCATCCATCCATCCATCGAGGCCCATTGATTTAGTTCGCATAAACCGAACCGGAACTCCATCATGCTTCATGCCGTGTTGTTCGCTTCATTTTCCGACCACACGATTTCCACTCGCCGGCAGCAACACGGTGGAATCAGGAGTAGAGCAACAATCCGCAAATGTAGTTACTAATGAAAAGGCGCAACACGAAACGCGGCTAACAGGCCGTGCAGATCACGGAACTGCGCTCCCCCTAGCATTTCCGGTGCTCCGGGTATCGAATCGGATCGAAGGAAAAAATATTGTTATCTAATTTCCTTCTCCTCCACCACCCCGATCACTCCCACCTTCTCCCAGGCGTTCGATGTTCAATGAGGGAGAGCCAAGTGCCCTGCAATGGCAATGTAAAGCTGGGGGGGAGGGTGGGAAAATGGTAGACCCCCGGCCTCTCGCCCTCGTGTTGGCGTGACAAATGAGGCGAAGAAGGACGAAGGCTGGTCGGCCAAACGCTGTGCTCGTCGTCGTCGCCAGGAACCATGGTGAGGGCAATATATCCGGACGGGTGGGTGGTGGTGGTGGTGGGAGGGGCGTGCGGCCGGGCGTGCTATCACATCGACAAATACATCGATCGTACAGTTCCGGTTCGGAGGGTTTTTTCTTTTCGCACGCGTTCTGATCGCGTTCTGCTCGAGAGGTTCGTGCGTTCGGCAGGATAGGCGCGGGGCGCGTCATGAATTATAGGCCTGTTGTCCACCCCCACCTCCTGTCCCCCCCCCCCCTCACCAGCCCCCCGAAACCTCCTCCCATTCGCTCATCGCTTTCTATCGCGGTGCGCCCATCGCCAATAATAATCATAAAACAGGAAATAACGATTTCTTGCTGTGCGTTTTCGTTGGGAAGAAAGGCCCCGGTGGCCGAAGGATCGCGGCGGGGCGGGAAGAGGATCCGTTCATTTTGTCGTTTGTCTTCTGGCGGCTCCGAGCTGCCTGGTCTGCTTCCCGTTCAATTGTGTTGATAGGTGATAAGGCTCGTTGGATGTCAGTGGGATAACGTGGTGTGTGTGTGTGTGTGTGCTGCGTGACAGAAACGGTGTTTGGTGAGGTGGAAAACCGGCAACAGCATCCGTTGGATCGTTGTTCGCAATCGAGATGTCGAATTATGAGAAATTTCCTAGAAGCAGGCCTTGCGATGGGTAGATGGTGATGGTGAACGTAGCAGGCTGCTGTCAACGAACAAGTGTGTGTGTTTGTGCGTGCTGCATGGGCATCAATGGAAGCCAAGCGAGATACTCTATTGGTTCTAGTTGTATTTTTCAAAAAAAATGAAAATGATTAACGAAACCATAGTGAGCAGACATGAATGATAGACTGCCGCTCAATATTAGATCCAAAAAAAGACAAAATGCTACAAAAAGTTTGACGTTTATGAACTGAACGCTGAACGCTTTACCTGAACGCAACCATTTTGACGGATGAAAATGTCACCAACAGCCGTTAACCTTCGACCTCGTCTCGCAATCCACGAGGCGAAACACTTAAATCATGTAAACTGCGCACTCCATCGTGCCCAACAAATTGGCACCGGCGGAAAATGGCGGATATTAATAGACACATTTCACTCCTGACCACTCTTCTCTCTCTCTCTCTCTCTCTCTCTCTAGCCATCAGACTAAATCAGGGTATATGAGGTAGCAGCACTTCTACTTTCAATGGCAACTGACACTGTGCTGTTCCTCCGTGTCTGAGTGTGTGTGTGTGTGTGTCTGTTTAGCCTTCCACTTTTTGGTGGGATAATTTGCGGGTTAAAAGTTTTGTGCAGTTTATCAGCACCGCGAGCGCGTGGCCAAATTATGAAATCCCATCGCAGCATACCGCGCACCAGGTAGGAACCACCATCCCACCACCAATAGCCCACCTCAGCTCAGCCCCATGGGCAGCTCCCCTTTTGGGAGAAAAGATTAGCATTAAAAGCTTTGCCAAGTGATTTATCAGACGCGCGCCCTACCGGACAGACCAAGCAGACGTAACAAGCTAGGGATTACATTGGGAGTATTGAGCCGGTGTTGGGGGGTTGGGGTGGGTCGAAATGGTTGTTTGGTTTATGTTTTCGGTATCAGCGCATCAGCGCGGTATCCACGGTCAGGCGAGCCACCGAGCTTACGCGCACTTCTCCACCCCGCCGTCACCGTCACCGTCACCGTGGGACTGCTCCACACCGTCCTCAGAAGGTCCGAGGGCAAAGTTTTGCTCGGGGCCACGGGAATCATTCCACCGGTTTCCATTCCATAATACCGCCACCGTCAGCCACCGTTTTCTTCTGGGCAAATGTTCTTCCAATTGTCGGTGGCCACTGGGCATTAGACTCCACCTAAAGCAGGCTGGCGAGCAGTTCGGATTGCTGGACTGGAAGCGGCACGAAGGAGCACGAAGTACTCCACTTACCACTTACCCGGCCGTCCGTCCGGTACGGCCCGGGTTTTTGGTGCATTTCGGATTGGGAGCGCACACAGCGAACAGCGAACAGCGCAAAACACCGAAGCGAATAGCGTAAGAAGAATCCAAACTTCCAGTCGACTCCAGATAAATTGATTGCGATAAGTTCCGGCGGGGGGGGGGGGGGGGGGGGGCGGAGACGCTGATATGGCGGGGATTCGCGAGACACGGACACGGACACGGACACGGAGTCGGAGTGGCTGCAGCAGGGGGGCGAGCACCATTATTGTTATTATTATTTTCATTTGAAGGTGTCTGGAGTGGCCTGGCTGGCCCGGCTGGCTGGCTCGCTGGCTGGCATCGAGAAACACATTAGGGCGTGACAAGCGGACGCGGACGAAGACGCGGACGACCCGGCCAAGATCGTTAGCGTTTTACAGCTTTGCGTCACTCCTGTGTGTAGCGCGGAGAGGGGGTGGGGGAAGGTGGAAAGTCGGGACATGCCCTTCGCCCAGCATGACCATGACATTTAAGCTCCGCAGGGGATGGGGTGTGGGTTTCTCGGCTGCTCAGCTGGCAGTCCCATCCGCTCCGCGGTGTCCTGAATAGAGGGTGGAAAGCCCTCCCCGGAGGGAGGAATAGGGAGGGTGGTGGAATTAAATTTTCAAGAATTATATGTTGTGGAAAATTTGTCGATGCCCGCTCGCGATAACGATACTGGGCGGTCGGTTCCGTTGGTCGGTGTTTGGTCTTGGCCTCCTCCGATGCCCAGAGGTTGTTTCCTTCCTTCCTTCCTTTCTTCCTTCCTTTTGACGACGACAACGACAACGACGGGGGATCAGCGACTTTTGGCCAATGGCTTTTGCGTTGAATTAGTGTATGTCTCTGTGTGTGTGTGTGTGTGTGTGTGTTTGTGAGTGTGGTTGAAGTCACAGTAATGGCACAAACTTTTCCACCATCTCAAGGACCACCAGCCGGGGCTTTAAGTGGCATCGAATTTGCCTTTTGCCTCCTCCTCGGTACCAGGCATTGGACGTCGAGCGTCGAGCGAATGTGGAGTGGAATTATTTATACAAAAAAGAAAAAAAATAAGAACTCGAGGACTCGTTCCCGGCGACTATACGCTGCTGCAGAAGCTCGTTTCCCCTTACATTAGGTCCTTGAAGTCGTGCGGCTCCTTTGAATGTGAACTCCATATATACACGGTGAGTTGGTGTGTGGACCTTCAAGTCGCTCAGCGCTCCACTCCGGTCCGGCTGCTCGGGCAGCTGGAGAATTCCATCATCCAGGCGACCTTTCGGGACGCAATAGCTAACATCAACAAACAGCTGACACAAGCACAAACAGCACACAAACAGCACTGCACTGCCTGTCAATTGTTGCTTTGACCTTCGGCTTTCGCTACTCGCTAACTTTCCGCCAGCGGTACGTCAACAGCAGAGTTCTAGAGAGTTCCGCTACAGAGGTCCCAACAGTGCGCCCTCAGTAGACCGGGGGACTAGCAGCTCGGCTGGATTGCAGCAACACTCGCCTGCTTGCTAGTATGCTCGTGCCTTTTTGGGGGAGGGTTTGTGGATCTAGTAGGCGACCGAGGTTCTGGGTTGCTGGGATGTTTGAACTTTTTGGATCATCCGTTTCGCTGACTGCACAAACAGTTGACTGACGAACGAAACTCTGGCTTCTCTCTGGAAGCGCTTGCGCTTGTGCCGCAACACACACACACACACACACATGTACCCCGGTGTACGCGCCATCGGTGAGACATCGGTTCGTTTTTCACCGGAAAACTCATTCGAACGAACTATAATTCGCAAACACCAGGACCTGGGACCAGCACTTCGCAGACAACCGCGAGTCGCGCGCGAGTACAGGAGGTGGCTGGCCGGGCGACGGGCCAAAAGTAAACCCACAATCCTCGGTATTTCTTACCGCTAGGCTTTACCGCGCTTGGGCGCGAACATTGTTTACTCGAACGCTCGGCACCGCCCGAGTTGCTTCGGGTTATGCGGCAGGGCCGGATTGCACTGGTCACGGGACCCCCACGGGACCGGGGGGGTTCATGTTTGCTCACCTAACTCCATCAATTCAACTGTCCCGTGCGGTTGATTGAGCGCATACGCTGCAATCCTCATTCTTGGACTGCAAGCACCACGGACGACGACGACGACGACGACGACGACGACGACGACGACGACGACGACGACGAATCAAAACTGTGCGAACCGGGGCATCCTTCTTCGCCAGAAGTCGCCGGAGCTGTTTAAACTAATACCGGGAGCTGAGAGTTTGCGGCCTTATTGATACAACGAGATAAAGTTCAACCCAAAAGCATTATGTTTATACGGCGTACGGCCAACACCGTGCAGGTCAGGGAACTCCTTTCTGTTCTACTCACTCCACCGGATCGTGGTCCAATGAGGATTGGTTCTACCATCATGGATAGTTGTAGATGCTGTAGTTGGGCTACGGTAAAGTCTGGTGCAAGACATAACCGCTTCTTCGAGGGCAATTCCCATTGATATGAGTCGGCAGGATAGAGAATGTCGTACTTGGCTCTTCGGTAATCCCTTTGGAATACCAATCTGTAAGGTACTAGCTTCAGTTGGTGTGTTTCTTTGCGAGGCACTCTTGGGATTCCGTAACAAAGAATGTTTGTAATACAGACGGATTTCCAATTATCAGGAGCTTTTCGCTCTCTCTCTCTCTCTATATAGAGACCTTGGTACCTTTTAGCTCTAGTAACTTCTTCGGTAAATTTTCCACCGATTTGAGGCTCACCAGCTTATAAATCATATTTGATGGAAGGACCTTTCGCACTAAAACGATCCTTTCCTTCGTTCGAATACCGTTCGAAGGCCAGGCCGCTAAAACGATGGCTGCGTGTCAAATAAAATCATTACTCACGACAATGCAAATGACAATGGCGTGAGTGGCATTTCAAAATCGAACTCCAACACACACACACACACACACACACGCATGTCATTACATATTCATGTTGGCCGCTTACGCCAGCATATATGGTCGTAAAACGGTCCCCCGCAACCACCCGGAAGGTTCTGTGTCTCGAAAAGGAATGCTTCTCATAAAAATGGAACAAACCAAAAGAGGGTCGGCCCTGCGGAACTTGTCCGCCAGGACACTATTTGGGAGTGAAAGTGCGTGTAAAATGTTCTTGTTTTGGCCACCGGCCAAGAAAACAAAGAAAAAAAAGAAGACAAAAGGAAACGCACACCCGTAAAAAATGACAAAATTCGCACGCTTAGCAGCTCTTAGGCCTAAGACCTTTGCTGCCACAACATCATCAACAACATCATCGGCAGCAACAGCAGCAGCAACACACCATGTTGTCTGGAGCTGGGAAAATGAAATTCGATCAGCATAAGGAGAAGCGAAAGCTCATACCAGCACCTTCTTACCACCTGCCCTTCTGCCGCTTGTTTGCTGTCAGTCACGCGACTTCTCGCACGCCCGCCCGGCCGCCATCCTCGTGTTGGCGTGTTTTTTAGGCCGTGAAAGTGAGAAGTGAAATAAGAATATATGCCGCATGTCAGATGTAAATAAGTGGCGTCTTTCAACGGTGAAAATGAAGCACGAGATGGAGGAATGGAAGAAGAAGAAGAAGAAGCGGTTTGGGAAAATAAATAAGAATAAACATATCGCTTCAAAATACCACCGAGACAGTGAAACCGAGGCTGCATTGAGGGGGAAACATTCACACTGCACACACACACAAACACACATAGGCCACTCACGTGGACACATTGCGAAAAGAGCTTTTCGGTGGCTTTCCCTTGAAGTGCGTCGTCGCTTCACAGGCATCGCTCGTACATCGCACCAAATCCCCACTTCAAAAACAACAAAAACGAGGAAAAAAGACCTCCGCACAACAACAACGAAGAGAGGCGGAAGTTAGAAGCGGAAGGCGCCAAGAAGGAAACAAAACAAAAAAAACATCTCGCCCGGCTGCTGGTGGCGTCAGGTTGTACCTTCCCAAAAATCTGCCAAAGACGTACGACCGGCGCGCCGCCCATTGCAGGGAAATTGGAAGGCCATCGAAGAAGAAGAAGAAGAAGCCGAAAAAAAACCGAAAAAGGAAAAATAAAGTACATGTGCAAATAACGAATAACCCACATCACTTTCAATACCGGCTGCTCTCGTCGCTCCAAAGCACCAAATGCCGAGCCGGGCGCATTGGTTCGTACCGTGTGGTCCGCGAGCCTGAAAATGTTCGTCAGCGAAAACGCGCGCGCGCTGCTGACAAAAGATGAAAAATGGGAAACGCATAAAAAAGCGAAGACGAGACGAGCTCACGGGGGGGAGGGGGGGGGGAAAGTGCGTGAACGCTTCCGTCCGTTCGTCCCTCCGTTAGCTGGCTGGCTGGCTGGCTGGCTTCGTTGGCACCGTTTTGGAGTGCCGCAGGCTATCATCATCTTCGAGGCCTTCGCGCTTCGCCCCACGATTGGTTTCGCGTTTCGCTGGCCCCTCTCTCCAGGCAAGAGGGAAAGGTAGGTGGTTTGGGTGTTGTAATGATAAGAATGGGGGGAAAAATGGCCCGAAGGGAGAGGGACCAGGAAATCGGCCAGAAACTGGCAACTTCCTTGGCCAGGTGAACGTAGCAGCCGGCTGCTGCGAGGGAACGCTGTTTGATGAATGGATTGATATTTCTTTTTATTTGTTTCGCGCGCACTTTTCTGCGCCCGCTTGCTGGTGTTCGAGGTAAGAATAATACTTCGCGGTGGTATATTGCAGCGCAGCGTTTCTCCTTCTCGGTGGCAATCGGTCACGATTCCATTCCAGGCTCACGAATGAAGGGGAAAATGGTGAAAGTTTGTTGTCGACGACTTTTGATTCGGCGAAATATTTCTCATTATCTCGGTGTGTAAGTCGAGTGTTTTCTCTGCTTGCCTTGGTGTCCTTGGCCATTGTGTTGTGCCGGTATTATTGGTAAAGAGAGTAAACAGTGATGCCGGTGGAGATGTCCTGGCTGTCTGTGCGGTTTATAACAGTTTTTAGTGCTCTCAACTGTCATGTGGTTGTCGAATCTCAGGATCAGGAATTGGGGAATCTTTCAATAGTACACTGTCTGTCAATTTTTCAATACTTTAACTTCGAGCGCAATGTCTTGAGATGTGAAGTTGAGATCAAGAGCAACAAGAAATATTCTTGAATTCAAAATAGTTGAACAAGTTTCGCTTTTTTCAATCGTACACGGAAATGCACTCAAATCATTCTCTGTTAGTATGTTATGGCAACTACGGGCTACACTACCGTAATTATCAATAAGACGTAGTTACCTATGCGTTAGTTAGTAATGCGAAACATACAACAGATGATTCTTCTGATTCGCCGGAACGAGTTTGCATGAGTTTTTCTGGAACTCTGTGTGATAAATCATCATTCTCGTCATCATACGTGAATTTAGTGTCAAAAGAATATTCCAGTACTTTATTAAATTAATCGATTAAACAAATTCGTTCAAAAGATTAAATCTATTCAAGTTGGATTCCTCCTTAGATGGCTCCTTGGATGGCTTCCTCAAATATTTCAATGACAATAACCGAATCGTGCTAGTGTTAAATTGATATTTGCTGTGACACTTAACCGATTAATTGTTGCTTTCTGTGTATGTGTGGATAAAAAATGATTTTTTTAAACAGAAAGATCAAATCAACCAAAGCTTGTTACAAACATTATTCCCCCCAAAAAAAATACAACCTATAACAGGTGCGCGAGGCGAACACTTTTCAAAAAGTAAACCCGTACCCACCAGTGTCAGTGTCAGTGTCCTCTCATGATGCTTGTCTACCGCTCGCCGCAGAAGACCCGTAGCAGTGTCTGCACTACAGCCACCGAATCTCAAGTAGCAACCACCCAACCAAACCAACACACTTTTAAGTGCTTATCAATTCCCGATGTATCAAATAAACAATTTCGCCCTAGCTGGCTGGCTGGCTGGAGTGGAGTGGAGTGGAGTCACTGGAGCACGATCGAGCGTGCACCACGCGCACCAGTCCATAAAGTGGATGGCTTTTGGGTTGTTTTATTTGCTGTTCCTTTGAAACCAGATACGAGAGGACGAGGGAGGACCAGGGCCAGGTAGCGGCCAGGACCTGGAGGAGTAGCTACCAGGAGCGAAAACCAGGACCGGACCGGATTGCGGTGTGATTCGAATTCAATTACATCCGAAGCGTTTTCCGGGAGGATCCGGGGGATCGGTACAAGGTACATTGCACACATTTGCCTTTTGCTCGATGTCGATGGCTGTTTTCCCGAGAAAAAGGGCAACCAGGTCGGCACCATTATTGGTGGGATTACTCGGGAGCACCTACCTGGAGCACCTGGTTTGGGGCGGGGCGAAGGGCGAAGAAACGAAGACCTGAAGGTAAAATAGAAGGAGAGAGAGAGAGAAAAAGAAAGAGAGAAAGGGAAGTAGGGGGGAAAAGTTGCATCCCCGTCCGGGCGTAAGAAAAATGTCCATTTCCCATTCCCGGCAAAAAAAAGGAACAGTGGGTAGTAGAGGAGGCGAGCGAGCGAGCGGGGCGAGGCGAGGCGGTAAGGCCACAACAACCCATGTCACAACTTGTAGCGAACGATAAAGTTTTTAGGTGATTTTATTTATTCTCATTTTTTACGTCCAGCCAACCAACCCACCAACCCCCTAAACCAGTCCACTAGTGGGGGGCGGTAGCGGAAGCGACGGAATGCCGAAACCTTTCCGTTTCCTTTTGCCTGCTACCCCTGCGACCTGGTGCGGGAAGGGCTGCAATGGCCGGCGAACGTACTAAGAGGTAAAGAGTACTGGGTGGGAGACTGGTTTGAAGTGGGCCTTTGCCCGAACCGACTCGACTCGACTGGCAAAAAGACAGAGGAGTAGTAGGTAGTAGCAGTAGCAGCAGACGGAGCAGCACCAGAAGGGACAGGGCCCTAAGGCCTAACAATGGCGATGGTTCCAAATGGCCCCCAAAACGGCCGAAACGAAAACGGTGATGTTTGATGTTTCGACATCGTCCCGGCCACACGGGAACCCCCCCAACCCGGTGCTGGTACCTGGTAGATAGCCCCCCTTCTTGGTCCACGGAATGTACTTCTTTGTTCGTTCACTCACGGGCCGCCACATACGACGACGACGAGGACGACATACGGCGACAGACCGTCCGAAAAAAAAAATGTGCCTCCTGTGCGGTTCTCCAAAACCGTTCGTTCGTTCGTTCGTTCAATCGTTGCTCGGGGGCGACGCATTTTGTCTTTTGGGCTTTCCCGTTTCCAGTTCTTCACCTTCTCCCTGTTCTTCTTCCTTTTTTGTGCGTGTGTGTGTGTGTGTGTGTGTGTGTGTTGGTCTTTCTTGGATTCGCTTCTTTACCCCTCCGGTTAAGCCTTGATCCCTAGAGCGTACCTTAAGCCGCTCGCCTGCTCGGTTAAGTGAGGCAAGCAGTTTCTATCCAAAGAATCCAGC
>NC_064874.1:83063652-83083652 GCF_943734745.1 Anopheles darlingi | reverse complement strand
CCACAGGAAACAAGGCCAACTATCGTGCGGATTTGCTTATCGATGGAAATTTCGGGGAGCCCTTTGCGTGCGCGCCCAATGCCGTAGATGGATCAAGATGGCGGAACTAAGTGTTTTCGGAAACTTGTTCCAGAGTGCGCGCGCTCTCTCTCACTCTGTCGCCCGACCCTTTGACGATTGCAGTCCAGATGCTAGTTTCAGATTCGGGACCCATAGCACAACAGCAGTAGCACCACCACCAACACTACCACCACTACTATTGCCAGTGAAGTTCAGTGAAGTTGGTGCGCTCCAGGTCGCCGCCGGGTTTGTTACTTTGTCGTACGACTTTTGGTGCTTCCCATTTCTGTCGGGACACTAACCGGTGGAGGGGGTCTGGTCGGTCGGTTGGTCGTTGCCGTGCTCTTCGACCTGCAGGAAACTAATTTTTCCTCCGAAAAACCTACAATACACTTCCGGCGGCAGGAAGCTCGAGTGCAGCCATTCCGATACTCTGCGCGTTACCTCAAGTTTTGTGACCACAGGGCGCGTCTTTAGGAGCCACAGGGCGGACGCGACGACAAGAAACTATCTGAAAAAGGTAGAAACAGGAGCAGGAGCACTCTTGTCACTCCGGCTGACTGATGGAGCGTTCTGTTTAAAATTGTGCTGAGCGATTGGTGACGGAGCTTGTGACGTTTGCCGCGAGGAGAAAGACTTTCAATACACCACAATGCAGTTCGAGTACTTTTTGGGGGGGAGGGGGTGCTTTTCGTGGAATCCCGTGCGATCAAACCGTTTTTATTTGGTGGGATCGAACTGTGTGTTGTCCATGTTGATTCTTCGAAATACTCTGCCGGTCGTCTGCTGAGTGCTTTTCATGGAGTAGTTATTTCATTCAATTGAAGAATCTTTTGAGTGGGAATCCTCATAAATGCTAGAATAGAATGCTAAATGCTGCTAGTGAAAGCATCGTTTTTCTGAGGGAAAAGAATACCCCTGAGGGAGCAATTGAAATTGATGTCCGATTCAGCGTGGTCGCTATTTGCTATTACCTGGAAATTTGTTATTGAAATTCAGTGGAAAAATTTAGTATTCAGACATTTTCTGATCGTCTACTAAATTCTGTTATACTGCCATTCTGAGCACGTTAACAGGAATGCATTTAAAACATGTTAAACATTCAAGGGGAACTTATGTGAATTCGGGCACAACAACAAGCTCACCTTTGAGGATTTTTTTTGGGACGAAAGGATCTAACATATTTTTTTGCGTTTGAACATCATGCTAAACTACAACTTCTCATGAATTTTCGCTCGTATTTTGTGGAATATTTGCAATAAAAGTGACAGAGTAATTTCAGGAAGGCACAAACATTCACGAAGAACATTTTGCGGTACCCGTCATAGCCTTGTGCGAAATGAATTAAATCATACAAATCAATACTAGGTTAGATTAAGAGGTTTTCCTGGTAGGCGCGTTTAGTTTTTATTAAATTTCCACTTCTTTAATTTCTAGTTGCATTTTAAAGTGGTTTACTTCGATTGAATAAAAAAAAATGCAATACTCTTGAAAGAATTCAAGAAAAAACTCATTGAAAAAATGCATTCATAACAGTCATAGAAACAATGTCACAAAAAATATTCCAAAAAAAATATCATAAAAATCATTCTTTCGGTATAAAGTCCGCCACGCAATTCACGCAACTCTACTACACAACGGAAAGGAGATATTAAGCGGCCCTCGCGGCCCAATGACCACTCGAGATCAGATTATTCCGTATCGTTCCAACACCATCTTAATTGATTTCTAAAGCAAACACAGATTGAAAAGAGATATCAACCCCAAATGCCGGAAGGCGTACGACGTCGACGACGACGACCACGACGTTGGCTCGGTTACGGCCACAGCGCTACCACCAACACCAACTACAACCGTCCGGGTCCGGGAGCGGAAGCAGCAACCATTTGCCGGTTTTTCCGCGGCATTTGTTTTCGTTTCGTTGCAATCCATCGCCCTTCGCGTTGGACTCCCTATTCCTGGTGGCATTCCCTGGTGGAGAGCAGCACGTGCGTGATCAGCGTATATGGCCACGGAGCGTCGCTGGAACCAGTGACCACAGGTGATCGATTCACAATGGCATGGAGTGCATGGAGTGCGCACACGCCAACCAACCACACGCCAACCCAGGGGTGTCCCCTTGGGGGTTGCGAATTCTGCAATCTGACAGCCAACCCCAGATCACACACACACGGGCGCACTCGGTGAAGGAAAAACAAATTTATTAGTTGTCCAACGACGACGGTACGACGGTGGCTTCATTGTGTTACCCAGTTGCCAGTAGTAGTGGCGATAGTATAGTTTCGGGCGGTCGCATTTTCACCTCCCCCATCGGGACTGGGACACCATTCCTCCGAGGCCTCCAGGAGATGCGAACAATGTGATACGATAATGTTTTCTGTCGGATGTTTTTCATTACGACGTCTGATATGTTTATGGTCGTAGTGATGGTGGTGGTGGTGGTGGTGGTGGTGCCGAGGATAGTTCCCAAGCGCATAATGCCATAGACACTTGGCCTGCGTTGTGCCTGGCTTGTGGCCAAGGGTTGAGGTGAGACGAAGACGAAGAATTAATTGGAAAACCCTCGGGTGCTGCGGTACCGGTGTGCGGCGTGCGTGGGGCAAGGTCGCACTCCCAACCTTCCCGGCCCGGCCCGGTGTGGGGTGGGGATTATGCTGGCACACGCTCAACAGAGAAAAGAGGGAGATCCGGTTACGCGAGGCAAAGGATCGTTTGCATTCACGACGCCGCCGGAAGCACCGGGACCTGGGACCTGGGACCTGCGACCTGCGACCTGAACCTGGATGGTGTTGTGGCCTGTGGCCTGTTCGCGTGTGTTCGTGATCCTCTTGCACAAAGTGTAAGGTGATTCCCGAGCCAAGTTGTTGTGACCAGTGGCAGCCCGGGAAAGGAAGGAAAATGGTGGATTCGCTGCTGGCCATCACCTTGACAGCATCGTAACGGCACCGAGGAACCGATGGAATGCTGGCCGGCGGGGGGTCGAGCTTGTATCAGACGTCAACAGCAGCAGTAGCAGCAGCAGCAGTCAGTGAGTTCCTGCTTCCTTCTTCCTCCTTCCTTCCTCCTACACCATCCCGGACCGTCCGGTAATCAGCGGCAACCGAGCGAAAGCAAGAGAGAACAAATTATGTCTCA
Source organism: Anopheles darlingi (assembly GCF_943734745.1). Taxonomy (NCBI): domain Eukaryota; kingdom Metazoa; phylum Arthropoda; class Insecta; order Diptera; family Culicidae; genus Anopheles; species Anopheles darlingi. The sequence continues at coordinate 83,080,457 of NC_064874.1, read as the reverse complement.
ATTATGCATTAGCTAACGCCCACTACGAATAGGAAATGCCACGGAATGGGAACACGGTGTGGAGGAGAGAGAAAAAAAAAAAGCCGATACCGTGGAAAAACAGAATGGCGTTGGTGACTGGCAGCAGGACCCAGGGAGGGCAGCCGTCGAGAGCCGTCGGGTAGGTCGGGTAACATGTATTACTGATTAGGTCAATCGGACATTACATCGTGTTCAGGGCGTTATGTATGGCGTCGAGGCAGGCGTCCGTCTACACTGTCCTAGCATGGGTTAGCATGGGATATTTTCATATTTCAAATCGTTTCGTGCCAAGGGGTGGTGCAGTGTGCATTAGTAATGAGCTGCATTGAGACGCGGACGCGGACGCGGAATGGAATTGTCCTGTTACATGTCGATGCCTTTTAGTTGCGATCATTTTTTAAATGACATATTTTGATTACCTTTCGCATACATACACACACACACACACACACACTCTGACAATGGATCGTGCGCACACACGCACTCGTGGTTTCTGTTTGTTTATGGTAATAGAGCGATATCAGTAAACGCAACATGTGTCCACCATTAGCACGGCCATTGCTCCGGGGGCCAAAGCGGTTGTCACTCTGTTCTGTTCTGTTCACTCGCCGTGTGTGTGTGTGTGTGGTTTCTGGTCGGAAGCATTTGTTGTCGTCATTGAAACAATAGCAATATTTACACTTTCCTTTGTGTGCCATGGTGGAAAAGTTTTCAAAGTGCGCGACGATTAAACATTTGACGCTATTTTCCAATCAGTAAGCTAATGTATGAGGTTGACAATCAAGTGATCCACGAGTTGGCTTTGTGCGCTCTAAAGAGGCCAATGCGATAACATACTTGGATGTATTGAACGCATTTGAGCTCTCCAATAAATTTTCATGCTTGTGAAAATACGTTAAATAATTCAAATTATTTGTTATACGGAGGTAGCTCTCGCTGAAAACGAGCTACATTTTTCCAGAAGAAGATGTCACAGGCTTTTACCAGGTGTATGCATATGAAACCGCCCTCCGTGTTCTTATAGCTATATCTCAGCCAAATGGAACCGTAGAACCGTTCTCAATGTTTCATTTTGTTCGTTCGGCATCTGTTAATCAAAATCGGTGCGCAATAGTTCTAATTTCATACTACAACCAATATTTTCATTGTGTACAAAATGGCAAGTTCCGTCCTTAAAAACTGCAAAATGCCGACATCGATCATTTTCTGCCTCTATTTTCACAAATTGGCGATAGAATCGCATCAAATGCTAATCGAAGCTTATGGTTAGCATGCTCTTTATGAAACACAATGCAAAGAGTGGTTTTAAAAATTTAAAAATGGCGATTTTAATGTAAGAAACGAGTATGGCGAGAAACCACCAAAAACGTTAGAAGACACCGAATTGCATACCGTATTGGGCGAAAGGGTTATTAGCGAGCTATACAAGCAACACTCTATCGATTTAGAACTGTAAAAACCGCATAAATCGACCGGAATATCGAAATTGATAAAACAGACCGATTTTGCTCGATGAAAATGCTTCGCCACACCGTGGAAAACCGGCCAAGAAGACTATACAAGACCTCAATTGGGATCATTTATCGCTTGCGGCTAACTCACCACACTTGGCTCTATCGAATCAACACTCATTTGCATCGTTGGGACAGATACTGGCCGAGCAACGCTTCCATTCTTACAAAAGTTCGAAAAAATCGACCTGTAATTGGTTCGAGACAAAAGATCGACTTTTTTTTTTGCGAGGTATTTGTAAATTGCCTAAAAGATAGGAAAAATGTATAGCTAACTATTGCCATTTCTTTGAAGAATAAGAGTTTCTCCATTTTCGCAGAATAAACGTTTTTTCTTGATAAAAAAAGGCGGTTTCATATGCATACACCTGGTAAGTAGCGACACTTTAAAAAACAGGAATAGAACTTTTATTTATTTCATAATTTTATTTTATTCATTTATTTCTTTCATAAATAAAATTTTCATTACTTGTTGCATGGAACCAATGTTTCCTACCTAATTTTTCCGAACCTTCAGAATTGCTTACAACATCATCAGTTTTTGTGCAACCAAATGCAATGTTTAGATGCAAATGCTGATGTTGTTGCAAGTTAATTTAGAAGAGTTAAACGACATACGCGGCATATCAAATGGCGAGTATGGGAACCAAAAAGGTCAACAACAAAGATCGAATGCAGGTTAGCTTTCGATTAGTTTAGTTAAACCCATTATGCAGCAATCTTGTTAGCACTAACAAGTAAATAAAATCATCAAACAAAACTATATGTTACAAACAAAAGAAAGATCCAATGAAAAGTTTACAGTTGTCAGTGATATCTTCATAAACGGTTAAATTGCGAGCAAGTTTAATTACAAACCAAATTTGATTACAATGCGATTTGTAACAATTAACGATTTCTAACAATTAGTAAACTCTTACACAATATACCCCCAAGGCCAATAAGAGAAATCTAAGTTCCCTAAGGAACATATTTTCACCACCGATGGCCGTTTACGTATCGCTTCTTCTTCTTCCTTAAATCCCTCAGCCACGGTAACTCGTCCGGTGCGTCCCGGTGCCATGATTTTCGTTTTATGCCAGTAGTTATTGAACACAGGGCAATTAATGAAACCTATCCGTTCCGTTTTTCCTGTTATCACTCAATTTGCAGCAACCCATTACGGGGCGGGGGCCTCCGTTGGCCATCGTCGTTAAATCTTTGCCCTTGGCCCTACCCGGGGATTGTCCGTGTCGGTGGACTGAAGAAGAAGAAGAAGACGACGACGACGACGACGACGACGACGACGACGATGCGATGCGTCGATGCTTCGGTCGAGGTCGGTCCAATCAAACCGATACGGTGACCGGTAATGGTGGAAGAGATGCTGCCGGGGAAAAGGAAGGAAAAGGAAGGGAAGGACAGTCTCGCATGCGTGCAAACCGGCCTCGTAAGGATAGCCGGCGAGCGCGCGTGTGTGTGGGTGTGTGTGTGTTTGTGCTCTTTCATCCGGAAAACGGCTTTCCTGCCTTTGATCAGCCGTAAACACATCCGCTCGGGTCCATAGGTTCATGGCCTCGCCGGGTTTCGGACCGTACCGTGGAACCATGGAACGGAACCTTCATCAAACGATCGTAATTTTAGATTTTGTGTCTGTTCGTCCATTTTCCCGCTTTTCGCTTCCACCATCGAGCCAACGATGGGCTCCAAGCGAAACCAAACTGTTGTCAATGTTATAGACGATGAACTTGGCCCTCCTGCACATGTGTGTGTGTGTGTGTGTGTGTGCATGTATGTGTGCGTGTATGAGGTTCATCCTCACCTAGGCACATCGCAAGACGCGTAGATGCTTAAAGCGACCGTGCGTCTAGCAACGCAACGCGAAACGCGTTTTGTAGCAAACGATGCCTGCGATGTTGGTCGAGGAATTGGCCAAGCAACAACATTATTTTTTTATTGATTATCGTTAAACCTTGGCTGCCGTCCTGCGCGTCAAATGGCGCGCCGTGCCCACTCCTGGTGACTACGCATCGATGTTTAGGCCTTTGATGCACGGTCGTAAAATAATAAATTGTTACATTATTATTGTGGGAACCTGGGGGCTTCGCCGTTCGCCGGTAATGTGTGACGGTTTCGAAGAGCAACAGAGAGAGAGAGAGAGAGAGATAGGGAGAGAGGGAAAGAGTGGATACAACATTGTGACAAAGCCTGTCTCAACACGCACTGCTGTTACCGGTCAGACAGAATGGAGCAATTCCAAACAGGGAGCGGTGAAAAGGAGTCCGCGTCATAAATGGCAGCGTATTGAGGGTATTGGAAACAATTTGCTGAATCAAATCTTCGCACAAACCGTTTTCCGATCGTTTCTAGTGTGCGGACCAACCCAAAGAATCACCTTCGTTGCCTTCGCCTTCGCTTTAAGTTTTACGCGCGATGGAAGCGAAACGTTCCTCATAACCTCATAAACGTGGTGCACATGGTGACTATGATGTCACAAAACGTCACTTTACCAGTATCTCGCCGGGTCGGTATTTGCTGCTAAAACATCATCCGCTGTGCAGCTTGTCGTAATGAAGAGAAAAATATGGCGGCTTTTGGGGGGCCGGGGTGCATGTTTACCCGGTGTAGCGGAGAGGAGGAGTGTGCGGAGTATGCGGATGATGATCACAATAAAAATGTAATGACCAGTTGAGACAAACATGAGACTGCGCCCGGACCGGCGTCAGGCGAAAAAAAAAAAATAAAGGGAGTTGGGAGCAGCACCCGCGGTGGCCAATGAAGAATGCCGCCGGGCGGAAGGAAGGAAGGAAGAACGGGCTGAGCTGAGCAAAAGCAAACACAAAGCCCTCTAGCTAGGACACTGGGCCAGGCCACCACTACTGGCACCACCATCAGCACTACTAATACGGTCGACGACTAGCTCGAGACGGTTCGGGCCTGGGGCACATAAATATAAAACGAAAATCGAATTAAAGCCAGACCGGCGAAGGGAATTGAGACAATAAAACGCGGAAAGTAACTCCCCGCTGTTGTCCACTAACTAGGCGGCCAGACGTTGGTCACGTTTTACGTGGGTTTGTCCTTGGCGCGTGTTGGTATCATTGGCAGCATTATTTTTTGTGAAACATTTTGTTAAAGATCGTTAGCTATGATGTACGAGCGCCGTAAAGGATTCCTTGGATAGTTCAGTAGTTTGTTTCGATGGTGTGTGATAGTGCGTTGTGCTTCAAGTGACTTCGAATATTAGGAATTGAAGTAATAATGTTTCTCTTCTTGTTTCTCTTCTCTCGCTTTCAGGTATTGCTATTGGGGATCTTCTCACAACGGAATCATGTTTCATAAAGCCCCAACCAACCATAGAGGTGAGCTGCTCTAAATAGGATTCCTGGAGTGAACTGATTTGCCAAATTCCGAGGCAAAACTACCGAGAAATGGGAATCTGGTTTTGACAGCGCATCAAGCGACTTTCCAAACTATCGCTAACTACCCCGAATTGATCCCGTTTTCGCTTCAAAACCCTTCTTGGGACGTCCTCCTGGTCCTTCCTTGAGCGTCGAACGAACGATGACAGAAGATAACAATTATCAGAAGTAGCCATTGCCCTGTATCACCTCGAAGCGAGCAAAAAGCCAACGCTTTTAACGAAACTCCGTGATCGTGATCCAACGGTCGGTCAGTTGGTCGAGGACTGTTTTTGTGCTCAACATTCAGCTCATAGTGGCAACACCAGAGAGGCCACCGCAAATTGTGGGTATCTGCAACTCAATAACGCACCACATACACACACAGCGCGAGAGAGGCCACGTTCCGGTTAGCATTGTATGAAAATTAAGTTCGTGGAACGTGAACGAAATTAATGCAATTTCTCGGTCCTCGGTCTCGGATGGAACGTTCGGTCATACCGTGTCCGAGGAGTCACTTGGCGCCCTTCGTGTCCTATGCCAGGGTCCAATTCCTAAAGATTATTTACCTCCGGTTACGTCGCTAGAATGGGATGGCGAATAATCATAAGGGGGGCGAATGATGGATAGAAGTGGGCCGTGAGCAAAAAAACGTGTGTCGGAAAAGGGATCATTTCATTCCATCATCACCCTCATATCACGGCATGATAGGGACACACACCGTCTTCGTCTTAAGGTGCGATCTCCGACCTTAAGACTTTTTGATGACTCTGATGCTCACTTCTTCACTTTCTCCCCGAAGGGGGAGTGAGTAACTTTTTTTTTCATTCCTCGCACATCTAGTGTAGCATAAGAAAAACATGATTCATCGTCGAACACTCACACACACACACACTCTGAGGCACACTTTTCGGGTTTAGGCCAAAGGATAGTTTTTCTCGTTTCGTTTCTTCTTCCACAGCAAGGACGAAGCTTGTACGTCATATGTGTGGATGAGCTTCCGCTTTATTGCCGCTGATTAGACCGAAGCCTCCCCCAAACAAAGACCACCGGGGCCGGGAGCAAGAACTCTTATCTCTCACGACGCGGTGGTCGAGAAGACGAGAAGGAGGAGAAGGAGCAGGAGGTGTTCCGGGTCCGGACCGCCCATAAGCGGACTACAATAATGGAGTACCACCGTTTTTACCGATTTGTCGTTGGTTTAATGAGATTTTTATGGCATTTGAATGGCACGACGGACCGTACAGGGCACCGGGGACCGGGGGCACGGCGTGAGATGCGAGGCCACTTTTATGGCAAGCCTGGACGCCAACAAAACCCCCGAGAACCAGCTGGACGTCGAGCTGGTGCTGGTGCGAAGAGGCTAATGATTCGTGATCAAGCTTTTGCTCGCTCTCCTTCTGCTCTCTCTCTATCTCTCTTCCGCCGTGTGACCAGCGAGTGTCCAGCGTTAACGGGGTGCTGGCCACGAACACACACACACGGACGGTTTGCTCACTTCCTGGACGGCCACCCGGAGGCGCTGTTGTCGCTGATGATGTTTGCTGATGAATGAAGGACGATGACGACGGACGCCACGACGGAAGGTGACGGCCCGGTGCGTGTGGCCGTAAAAAGGCGGCTAAACGGAATGGGAACCTGCGTCGGTGTTGTTGTTGTTGTTGTTGATGTAACCTCCGCACCCCCGGGAATGGCCGCCCGGCCGCCATCGGATGCCTGTGAATGCTTTTGTGCTTTGTATCCTGGCGGTCACAAAGTGACCCCCAAAGTTACCGGTTCCGGGGAACGGAGACCTTCAAAACGGTCATGCGTTTACCAGCACCACCACCACCGGTGGTGATGGTGGTCGTTAATGGAAGGCAAAAGGATCGGCGCACAGACTGTTTTCTTCTTTTTTGTTGCTGGCGGCCATTGTGCTACGCGTTGGCGAGTTAGTGCAAGGCGCGAGTGAAATGAAATCATCAGCTTCATCATCGCTCGGTACGTCGCATGGAATGGTGTTCCGGGTGTTGCTACGCCGGCTGCTTGTCATAAGACGTCCAAGATACTCGTCAGTCGGTAGCAGCAGCAGCAGCAGCAGCAGCAACGACGGAGAAAGCGTTTGGCCAATCATATTCCAATTCTGAAGTGGCTCGTTTCCTTCGGCACCACTTGGCAGTAATCACACCTGGAACACCTGGAACGGATGATGATGGAAGGCCGGCTGGAAGGCGGTCTCGGAGCGATAGTTCTTCTCGCACAATTTCGTACACTTGTACTTGCCCCCCCTCATACCATCATTCTCCTTCCTACACGGTACACGGTTTGTGGAATGTTCCGCACGCCTGCGGAGCGACCATAAAACACGACGATCGCCACACGGTACGATTGTGGCCCCTTTATTATGGCTACCACCATCACCGCTCCACCGGTTGGTTGGTTGGTTTGCCCGGGAAAACCATCCTGGTATTCCAACCCATCGGGGGCCATCTGGCCTGCTCCCTGGGTTGGGTTGGGTTGCTGTTAAACCAGTGAGCGAATTAACCTCATTTCGGTTGTCATAAATTATCTCACCACACCAGACGCGACTCCGACTCTGAAGCCGGTCCACTGAGGTAGCATCCTGTCAGGGATTCTTCTTCCTCTTTCTCTCCAGAATCTCCAGAGGTACGGCGAGACCCGTAGGCCCCGGCAGCCGGCGAGTAATCTCTTGCGGGGCATTAAAAACCATCGCTCCGGGGGAAGGGAATGGAGCGAAACAGGACACGACCAACACGGCTGTGCTTCGCCGGACGGACATCGCTGAAAGGAGTAAATAAACAGAGAGAGAGAGCCCTCCCGTCCTGCCCGCAAATGGGAAAACACACAAAAACTAACCGGTGGAACCGCGGAAAGCATCCCGCAAAGGCGCATCGTAAAGGCAAACTATGCTTTTGGTTCATCCGTTTTGGACCGTGCGCGATGATGGATGGAGATGGTGGAAAGGGGGGCGGGGAGATTGGTTGTAAGAAGCTGCCGTTGCGCCAGAGCGGGATTATCCTTCGAAGGAAAATGGGGGGGAATGTCCGCATAACGCTCGGCAGAAGGCATCTTGCAGCAAGCACGATTTGTTTGGGAAATTACTGCAATAATGGGGATGCTGCGGACCTATGGCTATGGCAGGAGGCCAGCATGCAGCTTAAGTGTGGACTTGCAACTTGAACAGGAGCTTATTATTGGCTGGTGTTGGAGAGGAAAACATCTCGCATAAACATGATAAGACGCTCAATTTCTATTGTATTTGTTTGAGACATTTTTGTGTATTTAAATGTTCTCGCTCGTCGTCGCTTTCAACTTTTTTAGTATTCAATAGCAAGGATTTCTTGTCATACAACTCACTTTAGAAAGTAATGTAACTACTCAACACTCAGAGCAAGCATTCAACATTATTCGTCAAGTTTTGAGGTTATTACAAATAGTGCCTACTTTGGTTGAGACATTTTGCTGACGCAAGCTGTGTTTACTTTCTATTTCAGCGACAGTTATGAGAGATGATCCCCTGTCAAATGAGTATGATAAAACCCTTCCGATACTTTAATTAATAATACTGCCTACTGTACACATACATTTTACGCATAAAACTGCGTTGTGAATTTCCCTGAAGTGCAAAGCTAATATTCAAATTGTACTCCCGTAAACCCGTTCCCAAACCTGTTTCCGCTTCCCACGGTCGTGCTGCGCAAACATTCGCGTTGAGTTCCCAATCCGCGGCCCTAATGGATTCCATTTTTAATATTCACCATTTCAATTTGCTTAGTTCTCGAGCGAATGTTTTGACGAACTTCCAAAGACCTCCAGGTGCTGATGCTCTCTGCTTCCATTTACCATCTGCTGCTGCTGCTGCTGCCATCAGCGCTCTGAAAAAAGGTCCTCCAAATCGTGCAGAATCCCATTCTCAACGATAATGCATCGCGGAATGCAAAGGCCGGCCCTCGGGCTGCTCGGTCGTCGAGCATCTTTAACATTAAAATAAAACACTCGCAACACACAGCCACAGACTAGACCGATTCGACTACTAGCGTGCTAGTAAGCACCCCAACTACCAGGGCAGCTGTGGAAGAGGCAGACCATCAAAAGCGATCGTTTCCATACGAGGAACGGCATCACAAACATAACGTGCATCACTCACAAGTACTCACCGCGGGAGTGCATATACATCCGCACCGAACCGAGGATCCATCCATGGAATGGTCGGAAAAATCCGATGCTCTCCAGGCACTAACGTAGCCGTTGCTGCTGCTGCTGCTGCTGCTGGTGCTGCACCCAAGTGGGAACCACGTGAGAATGTATGCGCCGGTGGTACACATCCATAATGCGAAAGGATAAAAGATTACATTTGGCTCATTTTTATCCGGCATGTTTCTACGGTTGCCACCCCGGATTCGCCATTAGCCGTGCAGTGCAAGCGGAAGGGAGCGGAAGGGCTGAGGGAAGTGAGGGAGCCGCATCAGCAGCAGCAGCAGCACTGAGCACCGAACATGCGAAAGGACATGCGAGCGGCAAAGGCAAATGAAGGAAAGTGTACGTGAGTTAAGAGTTTAATGTTTTCCCTCGTAAACATGCCGTCGTGTTTCGTTTCGCGTGCCGCGACCGCGATACCGCGGAACTGAAGTGGACCCTCTGCTCTTGTGTGTGTGTGTGTGTGTGTGCGCCGTATACACATTTGCTGCAATGTTTTCGCGAGCAGCAAGGTTTCGGAGCGATGAGTAGCACATTTCATTCGTCGTGTTCCGTCCGGAAATGCTGCTCAAAATGGTTGCTGATGTTGTACTGGCTCGTGGTGGTGGTGGTGGTGGTGCTGTTGTGTCCTTTCGTTGTCCGTTGTCCAAGCGTCTGGCCGGTAAAAGGGAGGGGGGACGGTTGTGCCTCGTGTGCCTCTCTTGTAGCATCTTTCGAAAAGAGCAACTCCCCGACGAAAAGACGTACGGAATATAAACGGAAACACAGCAAATGTCGATGTCGAATGGTGGTCGGTAGTCGGTTAACGAGGACCTCCAACGTTGTTGCTGCCGTTGGTGTGCTGGAGATGAAATGAAAAATGGAGTAAATTTTCACAAAAAAAACAAAAAAAAAACACCGCGGAGTAAACACTGCCGCGAAAACGCTCGGCGGTCGCGAGGGCAACCGCGCCAGTGGATGCAGTGCCGCGTGATACACACACACACACACAATTTGATTGCTTAATTATGGCGTCGCCAGGCAGTAGGCCACGCGGCAAGCGGTTTAAGCTGTCATCCGCATACGTCGCGGTTTGCTTCGTTGTTCGTCTTCAAGGTACCGCCACCATCACCATCACGAGGGCCGTCGTCGTTGCCGTGAATTTCCCTTCGCGTGCACCATGATTAGCGAGCGCGAAGAGAGCTACGAGGCTGTCGACGGCTCAAGATGGATGTTGGACGATGAGCAGGATGAGAATGATGATGATGATGGCGAGGACGACAACGACTGGTAGCAGCAGCACCAGCAGCAGCAGGACGCGATGAGTAACGTGCGCAAAATGCTGCTGGTAGTCCAGCCGACGGTGGTCCGGTGTGTCCGTAAAACTATACTTCATTCCGCGGTTTTTTTTTCTTTCCGCGGAACTAACAAAGAGACGTACAGAACTGGTACACGGGTACGTTGGTCGCCTGGCTCGCGGATACAAAAGCACACACACAAGAGCGAAGCAAAACACCACGCGCCACGGACGAGGTGGTGGTGCGGTAGCGTCGAAGGAAAAACTCAGTTGGCACTAAAAGTGAAATGAGTTATTTCTTCCTGCTGCTGGTTGGTTGGTTGGTTGGTTGGTTGGCAGCGGCCCCGAGGGGTCTCTTCCCCCCTTCTGACATAGTCAACATAAAACTTCTTGCGCGTCCCACTACCAGCACCCTTGCACCATTTCTCATCTCTTCCCCTGGGATGGGGGGCCCCTCCCCTGAGCGGACTACGTCCGTGTGTCTTGGTAAACAATCCCTTCGCTCACACACACACCAGTCACACAGGCCGGAACCGCCACACTGCCCACCACTCCCTGTGAGGTTGTGAGTTGCCACATTTTTCTAGCTCCCAAAAGACGGCCACCACCATACACACAAACAAGAGGCATGGGAAGGTTGTATTTCATGTTTTATGTTACCACCGTTCTCGCCTCACCTGGCCTCACTGCTCTCCCTAGGGGGGGGGGGGGGGGGGAGGTCGCGTCCTGCTGGCGTCTTCTGGCCAGCTTTCACCGGCCGCTGTTGATACAGCTAATGCGGCTTTGTGTGGCGCAATCCGTTCTACTCCTCTTCTACGTCATTGCTGCTGCTGCTGCTGCTGCTACTACTACTTATGAACTATGCCGGTCCACTGGTGCTGCTGTTGAAGTAGCTCGTGAGCTCCCGTACCCTCTATCAGTAGTGATATGAAACGATAATTTTCTCAACAATCCTTTTTGCCTCCATGTCAGTCGCTGTCAGACGCCTGGACTGAACGGAAAGGAAGAGAACGAGAGAGAACAGCAGCGGGGAGCGCACGGGACGGCAGCTCGACAGGAAATGAAAATAAAGTACAGCTGCCGGCTAATTGATATTTATAACGGGGATTCGTGTTGTAATTATTATTACCGCGCCATGATTTGTGCCACGCAGCAGCAGCAGCAGCAGCAGCAGCAGGAGGAGGAGGAGGAGGACGTTCCACTCCACAGCGATTGAGTGGACCGTACTTTACGCCGATCGAAAGAAGGAGAGAAAGGAGGCGACGAAAGATGAGGATTTCGCACGTGAGCTGGCACACACATACACACTGCTCAACTCTCCCGGGAATCCGTGGCTAGGGAACTGTGCGCTAAGACGAGACCATCTTTGCTCGATTGCCCCGTGCCTTTCGTTGGATTTCGTGCCCGGAATGCACGAGATATCGAGCAGTAGTGGCGAAAGGGGAGTGAAACCTGAAAGAAAAACGACGACAACGAAGGCGAAGAATTAGAAGCCACTAATCTGTGGCCATTAGATCAGCATCGTCAGCATGCAGTGCAGCACAGCACTTAATGATGAGCCAAAAGTGCTGCGGTACGATCGAATCGATCCATGGTGCGAATGGTGAGGTTTATGAGGTGCACATTTTTCATTCCCCGTAGTATGGATGTTTTTCTTTTTAATTACGAGCAGAGAGTGTTGCGAGCAGCATCGATATCAGCTTATCCGGGGGAGACGCTTTATGGGTTTTGAAAGCACTCCGTGCAGGCATCAGCAATCGTAAACTATTAGTAGATAGTAGTAGCAGGAATGGCGATGCAGCCGGCTGTTTTAGTGCTGTTAATGTCAGAAACGGGTTTAGACACTTTTAACGGAGGGTCTGAGAGATGATCTGTATAATGAAAGTCATAACCTAGTTTTATTGCGTCAGCATATCAGTATTCATTAATGTGTCGGAGCACTTGAGGGGTAGTTGAGTGCTGCCCGTCAAGGAGGACCTTCCTAGACCTTCCAGGTCCTCTTAATTCCTATCACCCTCTCCACAGGACGGCAGAAGGACACTCTGGTTGGTTGCACGAAGCTGCGTGTATGGATTTTCGGACAACCACCACCACCAGACAGACCATTTGAATCGTCGTCTGTCGTCTGATGGATGGCGTTCGTCTTCAAGCGTTCGTCCGACGTACCGTACCGTACCGTCACCGACCTATAGTCGGTTTAGCATCGAGGCTCCAACAGCCCGAGTAGGTGAGGTCAGCATCATGGACGGTACGAACGATGCCACCAGAGCAGTCCGTTGAGCAGCACGCCTGAAGCGACATCCAAGTAGCAAGAGTGCGCGTCGGTTAAAGTGCTGCCCCACTCTCCCGAAAAACCCGCAATGGTCTCGTCGGTGTCGCAGGAAACAAATATATTGAGGCATTATTTTTGTTTGTCGAAACAGTTCCCCTCACCGCACGCCGCTGGATCCGGCTGTTGGATTGGTTAGCACTCTCGAGCTCTCGAGCAGGTCTAGGCAGAAGTTGTATTCCCCCAGATTCCCCCCGAGAGGAAAGTAGCAGGGGCGAGGAGAGGAGGAAGCAACGACTGTGGGCATTAATTCAATAGTTGGAACACATAAGTCAAACAACAACACAGCGAAAGCCGACGAGTGAGCTGAAGAGCCAGCGTGAGAGAGAGAGACTGTTGATGCAGCAGCACTTCCGAGTGTGTGACGTCCTGTTTGGTGCCGGCGGCTGAGTGGAGTGGAGGATGTCCAGAGTGTGTTTCTGTTTGAGTATACCATGGATGGACGACAGCTGTTTCCGGGAGTACTCTACATACTTCGGCATGATGGACAGTAGTACCGAGAATATACAGCTACACAGTTTAATGTCCATGTCCAAAGTCCATGGCGGACATCTCAATGATCTACAGTCCTGAAGGGTCGTCGTGAAATAATACAAATTTACCAGCAACCGACCGCCGGACGGGGTTAACTCCTGCTAAACCCCTTTTTTGAATGCCTGAATGTGTTGCCGGAGCTTATCAATAATTCAATTCTATCGCTTCTCAGTCACTCAGGTGGAAACGGTGCGCATAATTCCCCCGGAAAGAAGATGACTATGGACAGTGACATTTTGGACAGAGCTTGTCAATCCCTCAATTCTCGGGTAAGCGACCGATTACGCGGCTATCCAGCATCGGTTAAACTTGGTAGAAAAAGAGCACGGTACAGTTCATGTCCACCGTGGAAGGCCGGTCCCCTGGCCGGTCTCTGGTCGAATCTAACCCAAGAATTGATAAGTATTGACACCTCGGGCACAACTCGGGCGATCGTTGCCAGAATTAACGGTCGTCTGATTGAGACAGAGACGTGCTCATCGCATTCCCGCAGCTGCTGCCTTCGAAGGAGCAGGAATACAAAGCATTTCATTAGAACTAAGGTCGAAGAGGAGGATAAGGTTATGACCGGATCCCCCTGGCCCCGAACTTATCGGTAGCCGATTATTGCCGCGTTCCGCCGGCCTTACCTCAAGCTCATGCATTTTTATGCCAAGCAGGTTCAGGTTCCAAGAACCGTCGACGCCTTGCACTTTCTTTTGATCGATGCCCTCCGAATGGCGCGTTCGGGGGTTTTTAATTGATTTTCCAGCACCAGCACCATCGTCCGGCTGGTATGCTGGTTACGCCAGCTGCGTTTGTCGGAGAACCACGAGCGCGCCAACCTTTCGCCAAACAACCAGAGCAACCGGACGCACCCCGGGACGGACGATGTCGTCATTCCGGTCGCCGCTGGGCACACGGCGAAGCAGAAGCGATGGAAAATGGCCGTGCAAAAAGCAAATATTTGAGCCAAATTGGTAAATAGTCGCCTGCGCCCTCCCGCCGCGGTCATGGCACCCATGGCGTATCGGTTTTACAGAGAACGGTTCGCCGCATGCACACACACACACGCATCGAGGCCCCAAAAGGACCGGAGACCAACGCGTGTGCTGAAGCCACCGGAAGGGCTTGGCCTGGCCCGGCGTGACCTTGTTCGTTGTTCGTTGCTGTTGCTGGCCGGCTGGTTGGCTGCTGGTCCACCGGTTCGTCCGCTGGTCAGCGCATTTCATTTAGTTCATTGATCCTTTTATCGCCACCCGAGGCACCGTGGCACCGAATGTGGAAACACCGCGCCACCGGTGAACACACACACGCACGAGCAGGAAAAGCATAAATGGGTTCAACGGAAGGTCGAGGTCGAGGTGGAGTGACCACCCTGGGTTTGGCTTTTTTTTGGCACGTTTTACCATCGAGGAGGATGTGATCCTTTTTTTCCGGTGGCCCCTCCAAATTGGCCACCCCCACCGGTTAAGCTGTGCTATCGATTTCACTGGATAGCACAAGGGCCGGAGGTCGGGCCCCTAATTTCCTTTCTCTCTCTCGTTCTCTCTCTGTCTCTTGGGCTCTTCGGTTCCTCGGTGGAGCACCAAAAAATTAGCCGCCCCGGCTGGTGCTCTAGAGTCTAGAGAGAGGTAGGAGGAAAAACAAACTTCTCAGGGCACCAGGCGGTGGAAGCAACCAAAGAAGAAAAAAAAATCGGAAAAGGGAAAAAAGTGACTCCCGTACACCGGATGACCGCTCGATTCCGGAAGCGGGAGGAGGGGGGGGGGGAAGGGAGCAGCAAAGTCTGCGAAACAATATGAGCTGGAAATTAATTAAAACTCGATCCTCTCCGGTCCTCTGTCCGTCGACCGTTCAGGAAGGGCTAACCGGAGAAGGGGCGAGGTGGTTAGGATTCAATATTGTTGCTTTTCTTAAACTTTGCTTCGGTGGCACTGGTTGGACCCGGTTGGGGCAGTCTGCAGTCCGGTCCGGACCGGTGGTCAAGATGGGTTTTAAATAGCCCGATATTCCGTATCACGGCAGCCTTCGAACCTAGCTGCTGGTGCTGCTCCTAACTAGCCAAAGGGATTCCGGGCAATATTGTTGTTTGCGCGAAAATGTGTTTCGTTTTTTTTTGGGCTTTCTTCTAACTGGCTTCCTTTTTTTGTGCCACACACCCTCTCCCCCACCACCAGTAACTCTTATCTTATCGCGCCTAGAGCCACGGCTAGCGGCTTAGCGTAATCTAATTCCAAATCAAACTCTTATTAAGTTTTCGCCGCCAGCAGCGCGTGCTGGAACAGATGCTGTGCGTTCCCAGCTTCAGGGCGGAGGGGTGGTGGTGGGGCGACAATCCTGTTGATTCTGGCCGATTTTCGGTGGGAAATTGAAAACGATCTGCTGCTGTCGAAGCACCGAGCACATAGCGCGGTGTCTTTGTCGGAGCCTTCGACCCCCGCGATTGCAGGGGGCCGGACAGACGCAATAGAATTTTGCTGCTTTTCTATCTCCACAAACGACGCGTCTTAGTTGGAGGAAATTACAAAGAAGAAGTCGCGATTCGACATCATTGTGAGGGAAGCTTCCAGGTGGTCCCAGTGTGCCAGGGCCAGGGCTAGGGCTCGGGCCATATTGAATAGCGATTGATCTTGGACATTGGAAACTTTGCCTCGAAAGGTTATGGTTTGTGGTGGTGGAATCGGAAGGAAAGCTGGAATGCTGTCCGCTTTATATTGAAGGGAGGATGATTGAAGGGAGGTCGTGGACGGGGCTGCTAATCAAAATTACAATATCATTCCGCAAATATCGTGAGAAGAGGGCCGGGATTAAGGAGGGGCACCATTATTGGAATTCTTGGCGTGGCCGACTTGGACCTGTTGGCAAGGTAACGCCCTGTTGCGAAGGTGCTCCGGATAAGGTCATGGTTTCAAAGGTATCGTAGGTCTAGGTCCTAAGCAAGCTTTGCAAATATATCCTACAAGAGAGCTTCTAGACTTATGTAATTTATGAGTTTAAATTCTCACAAATTCCTACGATTTGAAGACATTGTTACTCAGGTGTGATGCAGGTTTTGTAACGTAGAAATTTAATGAGAAAATAGAAATTTAATACATCTTGTATTCGAGAACTGTCACAAATAAGTTTGACAGTTCCGCCAACAAGACATGTAGTTCAGTAAATTGAACTTCTCTAGTACTCTTTATTGTGTATTGGGAATGGTATAGGTACAAAGTCCTATATAATCTGTAAGTCAATTACATGGCCATTTAAAAGGCGTAGTATAATCTTTTGCCTAAGTTCTAATGCCTCAAATATCTTCAAATCTGACTTTGCAGCTAGCTAATCTTCACTTACCCATTGTTAGATTATTTAAAAACTTTTGATGAGACGTCCTTTATACAGTGAAGAACATTTTAAAAGTACCCCGTCCACTAACCGGAGCACCATTCTATCCTCCCCTCATTCGGTCCTTTCGTCAATTCCGATAACTTTTATGCGGATTAGATTTGACCGGACTTAGAGAAACTGGCATGGCATGGCATGGCGTGGTGAGTGCAAAATTTGATTATTTCTTCTCTGGCATCCTATGGCTC
>NC_064874.1:83046152-83058652 GCF_943734745.1 Anopheles darlingi | reverse complement strand
ATGCCACACAAAATGGCGTCTAAAAATGGATCCGGTGATCAAACATCAAACTTTTGAATCGCGAGGTTCAAAGGCGGTATTAACGTATGCGAAGCAAGCGGACAGGTGCTTCATTCAAATGCACTTTCTTCGTTTCTTGTATTGATGCTTTCAATCCATCTCACCAGACCAGCAGCCACCAGCCAGAGCGTTCATCTACGGCCAATGCATGCTGAAGCTTGGTCTATAAAACGTAAAAGGATTTACGCCATTGCCATCCAGCCGGATCCGATGCCCAGATCCTTGTGCATAATACACACACCTTCCGAAAGGACGGGGCTCCATCGGAAAAAGAAAGGAAAGGGCACAGGATAAGCCGTTCCGTTTACCTTTTTTTTTTGGTGCCCCCAAACAGGCCTCGAGAAAGGAGTTGCGAGGACCACACGTTCGCCACGAACAATGTCGCGTCGCGTCGCGCGCGTAGATTTAAGATTCGATCAGCGAAAAGAGCGTCAACGATCCGGCATCGGGAAAACTACTCACACGAAAATCCGGACCCATCAGGATTGGGCCCATCAGCTCGCGCGAAGGGTGCGTATTTTTTTATATATTGATCCGATCCGAAAGCGACCACTGCGTGGTTCGGAACGGACCTAAATAAAGAGTTTTCCGGCTGGCGAAAGGGTCCCTTACCGGGGGGAATTTTCTTTTCTCTAAAATTCGACCGGTACCGGGTCGAAAAATATATCAAAGCCTCAACGGCAAAGGGCCCCCTTTTCTTCAGTCACCGGGGATGATTGTGAAGGACCCGCCGCACGCCAAGATGGATGGAGGTGCCGATGTTCGATGGGAAAGGTGGGCCTTAATTGAAGTTGCCGTGCCGGTTTGGAAGTGGAAAGCGCAGTCCTTTCCTTCGGTATCGTTAATATGCTGATGAGATACACAAGAAAGCAGTTCACGGGGGGGAGGAGCGCTCTATCAATCACTATCGATCGTCGGAAAACCCCCGGCGGTTTTCCACGCACACTACTCACTTCTGCAGAGCGTCAAAGTTAAGCGAGATACCGTAAAGCTTATTTCCCACGAAGAGCCTGCTAAGAGCAGCTTAAACCATTATCCTTTCAAACCACGTACCGCATAAGCCGGGGGACCGTGCCTTTAAAACACATGCATTAAACATCGCAACACCACGGTACACGTAACACTGGCGTAACGGCGGATCACTTGCGAATAATATGTAAACCACTGGCATCGTCGTCGCGACGACGAGCATCGAGCTCGATGAGAAGCAATTTTATGCAGAATTCATGCAGTGACCTTTCGTGGCCCTTTGGTGCTGTTTTGTGTTCTCGTTCCCGTTTAATTTTCTATGTTTTATGCACCGTACCACATACACACACACACGCGCACACACACAAACCCATTACAGCGTCTGGTTCGTGGTTGCGGTCCCGGTTTTAGCGACACCTTCTTTTCGTCGTCGTCGTCGTCGAGGGTCGCGAATCGCGTGCATCGAAAGCACTCGCGCCCCGTCTGATCGTAATTTATGGTTCCGATCGAGCGAGCGACACACACACACACACACCTTTACACACACACACAGGTGCAGCCAGCGATGCACTCTCCATTTGCCATTTCCATCGCCCTCTCTGATGTCGGTGTGCGATTTGCTTTCGGTTTTTCGCGCGTTTTTGTTTTGTTGTTTTTTTTCACCTTCCAAGCAAGTTAAGCGTCATGTTTATGCAAACTGCAACTGCAGTAAGCAGTAGTGGCCCGGTAGCATCGGTTTCTGTATTAGCCAACCAGCCCCCCCAACCCCACAAAGGTTTGGAGTAATTCTATTTGTGCAACCTGTCGAGCGTCGAGGAATCGATGCCGTGGTGCTGGTGGTGGTGAAGGAACTGACAGCCGCGCGGGGGCAACTGACATTCGATCCGTGGCGAGCGGGCATGCAATTGATTTCCGGAGGTGAAGTTTCCCACCCGGTCCTCCCGGCGATTGCCCCGTTGGTTGTTGTTTGCGCTGACTTCAAACCACATTTTCGGGGTTTTTCGCAAAGGGCAAGTCGAGGAAGGAAAACAAATGGTCACAGAGCTGCCGCCCTGCCGCCGGCGGTCGTGCCACCGTCGTGCCACAGTGGAGCCAAATTTGACAAAATGGAAAAACGATCAATGTCGGCATCGGCAGACAACACGCCCCATGATGTGGGTTTCGTGGGTTGAACGCTCCGGGCCTTTGGCTGGTGGTATTGGATTCTTGGCGGTCGAAGTTGTCGTACCACCACTACCACCACGAGGCGATGGATGTGGTAAAGGCAAGCGGCAAACAAGCTGGCTGGCTGGCTGGCTGGCTGGCTGGCTAGGAACACAACTTTCGACAGCTAAATAAATTGACTGCAAGAAAAGCACCGACGAGGGAAAGAGGGAAAGAGAAGACGACTTGAGAGACGTTCGGTTCGGTTGCACGGCGTCCTGCCCAAGTCCCAGCTTTGCTTTTACAGCCAGTCCGTTCCTTTCCCCACAGTGTTAGCTTTGGCAAACGGGTCCATGGAGTGGCCCGGGAACGGGTTTCACGTTGCGAAAAGTGCATGCCAACCAGCATAAAGTGGCAAAAAGAGGGAAGAAAAAAATGAAAACCATTGCATGCTGCACCCTTTCTGATGCACCGCCGTCCGCCCTCGGCATACCGCAGCTGCCAAGCCACAAGCCCGGCTCGAGCGTTCGGGCGGTTCGGTGTTTGGGAAGTGTTTCGAAACTGCTAATTAATTAAAGTTATTGATTGCGCCACCGGTGGCCGGCCAACCGGTGCTGGGGTGCTGGTTGTTGTCCCTAATTTTCGCTACCTTGGTACAACACCGTGGAGCGTCCAGAGCGTCCAGAGCGTCCTGGAAATACGGTGGAAAGCGAGCAACAGTTCTGGCATCGTTTGCTTTCCCGTTTTTCATTAAGAGGAATGTTTGCTGGGAACTGGTTGGTTTTCGTTTTCTTCTTCTTTTTTTGTCCGCTCGTCGAAGGAGTAGCGTCGTAAATCGGTAATTTCATTGATGTATTTGTAGCAAAAATCTTTCCATCCAGCTCTAGTGGCGCCAGTGGTGGTTGACAGTGTATGAAAAAGGGGGGGAGGTAATGTTTAATTAGGTAAAATATGTTTCATGTTCAGCCTTTGGGTGGTTCTTACTTGCTCAGAAGGTCTTTTGAAGTGAATTTGTCTGGAGTTTATAGCTACTATCAGAGCTAATGAATAGCTATTCGTAGATGTGGCATAATTGAAATCGTAGTTTAATAAGTGAGAGTAAAGCGACGCGACATCTTTTCCTTTCCGTTAGCCTTTTCGCTATCGTGCTAAGATCAAACATACAAATAGAGGTTGCATGCTGCATTTAGAAATGGGATGCTTTTGATCTTTTTGTTGCTAGTTTTTCAATGAGAAATCTCATTTCCATATTTAAACTTTTAGGCATTCTTTCTTTTTTCTTTTTTTCTTTCATTAAACATAAATTCCATCCATTTAATGATTAAATTTTTTTGAAACACTTTTTGTGATGATTTTTAATCGCTTTGACTATGTCGCTGTGTCGAGGTTGCCCTCCTAAAAACCTAATTTGTTACGAACAGCATTCTTTCAAATGGAAGTAAACTCACTGAAGATGTAATGTCTAGACGTTCGCTCTTTTAAATATTCAATTTTCACACCCTGTCCACTCGCAACTGGTGAACAGTATTTCATCGCTAAAATCGCTACATCGCTTTTAAAGAAAAGATGTTGATTTAGAATGGTTCTTGCAAGATGGTTGAATAATTTCAAATAAACGGCTCACAATTTAAACAAATTTTGTGAAGCTCCTCATGAAAATAATGGTTTTTCGACTAACAAAATTTAATACCAACTCATTTTATCTATTCCGATTAATTACGGTACAGAACAAATCTATCCTGTGGAATTGTAAAATTGCACATTCAAGCAGTATTCCCTCCAAAAACATTTACCTCAATGCTAAATGGCAAAATCCAATATCTGCGCATTCTACGAGCACGAGTGGTTCAAGCTTTCCTCTAATAATTGAATAACCTTAGCGCCCAGTGGCGCCCACAGTTTATTAAATTCCACGGAAAATTAAACCGTGCCCCTAACAGGCGACATATTGCTCCGCGAAATATCGCTCCAAAGTCTGGTCACATGTTCGGCGTTGATTGGCATAGGTCCCGGCCGCGGCCGGCGAATTATTCTCGTTCTTCTCACACACACACACACACACACACACACACACACGGGCACACAAAATCAGAACCATTGTTTCAGCATTTTGGTCACGATTTGATGTGGAGGCGCACACACACACGCCTTCTATTTTTTTTAACACTCCGTGTCACCGTCAATTGTTTATTCACCGTGGCGTTATTGAAATGCTTACACTTGTCTCCCTCCGTTCGGTTAACGAGCAGCTAAGAACGTGCATATCCAGGTGCGCTTTGGACACGGGTCCCCGCGTACGCGTCTCCATCGTGGTGTGAGTCAACGCGTGCTGCGACCGCGAAAGGTAGTACATACTACGTGGAGTGTATCTTCTTCACCTGGTAACGCCGCTTAAGTGTTTTATCATTTTGCGCCACTGGTTGCGTGGCGACGAAAGAAGCACAAAAGGGACAAAACCTCTCGAGAAGCCGGCCTACTGCTGCTGCTGCTGCTGCTGCTGGTGGTGCTTGTTGCGCGAGCGATGAATACTAAGCAACGCATAAATGCGGATAGAAGGTTTACGCACACACACACACGATAACGACGAAGCACTTGATGATGATTATGACGGAGCAACGGTGGCCGTTGGTGGGGATGAGGGGAGGCCACCCAAATGAAGCAATGACGAATTTGCCATATGGAAGGGAAGCGACACAGACACGCGTACGCGCTGGGTGAAAAGCCGGAAAAAAGGGCTTCCACCACCACCACCACCAACCACCAGCATCCGACATCCGGTACTCATCCTTTGTAGCGGTAACGCGCGTGTGTGCGTTCGTGTGTGTGCGTGGTATGTGTGTGTGGGAGAAAATAATCGCAAACCCCGAGACAACGGATGAATTATAAACGAACGAACGAACGAACGAACGGATGGTGGGGGGCGGGGGAGGGAATCGTAAAGCTCGTGAAGCATATTTTCAGCTCGTGAAACAAACCGCAGCATAAACCGATTTCCGGCCAACGGCAACGGCGATTACGCGCACCACGACCGGGGAAAAGGTGCGTCGTGCGGTCACAAACCGCTGACACAATCTGCTGGTCCCGAACCAACGAACCAGAGCGTACACCATTACTTGGCGTTTGTTGTGGACCGGCGTGGGAGGGAGGGGGCCGCAGCATCCTCCCACTTCCATCATCATCATCATCCCGCTAGCCGGTGCCTGGAATTTTGGGGCCGGAATTGGGACGGTGATCTTCACTCTGGATGCCGGGCACGTCTAAATGGATCAAAAATCGCTCCCCCAGGGCCGAAGCTTTCTTGGCCGCGTGGTACCTCAAGTGGTGCTGGCGCTGGTGGTGATGGTTGTAGTGGTGGTGGTGATGGACTGGTGCGAGCGTAGGGTTTATGTTTTTGGAGATTTTTTCCCACATTTTCACCCATCCACTACTGCTTTTTGGTGTTTCATTTTTGAAAGCAGATTTTTGGGTGACAATAGATGCTCGCTCTTGCTCTCTTTTCCGTTTCGTCTGTTGACAAAATTAGCTTCCAGAGGTTTCCATGCTTTTCATGCACGTCGATAATAGCGGAAAGGCCGTAGCAGCATTTGATCGATTTCAACAAAATCGATCAAATGAATGCATCCATCCAATCCCGAACGCACCAGAACCAAACGCATTCCAGGTCACCGGTCGCGCACGCAGTTTGGCATGAAATTAACCCCTTCCGATGAGCCCTCCCGGTTCCCAGGTTAAAAAACGGGGTCAGTTGAAAGTGGGAAAATGAGTAACACGCGTGTAGGTCGTGGTGGTGAACGATCGGCGCTTCTGTATGCGTGCTGCTGCACATTTGGGAAATCGGATAAAAGTACCAATAAATTTGATTGATCCGGCAATGAGTGACTGTTACTTATGCTCGAGTGCATTAATCCGTTGTGGCTATCATTGTGCGTGCGTGTGTGTGTGTGTGATGTGCATGGAAATGCAGTTGCTGGACCCTGACCTGCCCGGGAATCGGTGCAATGGTGCGATGCGTACTCGCGAAAGGGACACGCAGGAATAACCAAACAACGGAGATCAAATCGACGTTCCAGTCCCGTGTGTGTGTGTGTTTTTTTGTGTTTCTCTCTTTCTCTCTCTTTCGCTCTCTCTCTCTCTCTCTACCTGCTCAATCTCAAGCGTAACCGCGGGGCGGATGCAGTTTTATGTGGCCGAGCTTTTGGGATCTGGGCCAGGAGGGTTCGACAAAAATCATTACCACAGCATAAAGTAAATTGTGGTCCCCGGGGACACATAAATTTTATTCAATCGGTAAAGAATAAAAATTATTGCCTCCAACACGCCAGGGATCACACTTCGCGGAGAGAGAGAGAGAGAGAGAAAGAAAAAAAAAGAAAGAGTAAAACAGTTCGTGCTGTCGCACAATATGGTGATTAATGGTGAAGTGGCCATTGCCCTGGTGCCGTGGAAACGACGAAATGATCTTCGGTGGCAAAATGGCGGGGAGGGGAAAAAATACAAAACCAAAAATAACAACAGAAAAAAAATCGGCGGAAAATGCTGGAATCCCGGAAATGAAACAGTAAAAATTCATCATTTCGATGCCGGGATGATTTTCGGGGAATGCTTCCCCTGCCCTTCTCTCTCTCGCACTCTCAATCCCCTCCTCGTAGATTGTAGTTCAATTTTGATTTTCCGTGAATCGTTTTCCAGGCAAAATGGTTGGTGCAGGGTAGGGCAATGGCGAGGATATAAAAGAACATACTATTTTATGCTACGGCACGCGATTTAATGTTTGGCGATTGACTCAACGATGCGGAAGAAATAATGATTCGCAATTGTTTGTGTACTGCCCCCGTGTGCGTGTGTGTGTGTGCGCGTGCCATGTGTGTTTCCGGCGTCAGAGCGGAGCGATTGTTATTTGAATATATTACCCTCGGCTTAAATCACTTCGCAGACCAACACCGAACTGCGTGTTGATCTCGTTGTCTCTCCTTCATTCTATCTCTTTCCTGTTATCTCTATTCAGTAAAAGGTTCAGTTTGATGTTGGTTTCCAGCATTAGAATGGCCGAATCGGGACCAAACCATTCCATTCCTTTCGGTGGATTATGAATTTCAGTTCTCTGACAACAGGAAACCGAAGACCTGCTGCCTGAGAAAAACCCCGGAGCATGGCCCCTGTGGGGTGTTGATTTCACCTCGAATCTATCGCACCTCAAATGATACCGAATGAAACCATTTGCTGCTATTCGAAGCTTACCACTTCTGCTGCTGCTTCTTCTCCTGGCTCCTCGGCCGCGGTTTAAGGGCGTGCTGGATGCGATTGAATTATCTTACGTCCAATTTGATTTCCCTTCACTTCGACGCTCTCAGTCGACGATTCTCACCGGAGACTCACGGGCAGATTTGTGCCCCTTTTCCGGTTCACTACCTAATCCGGATACTACCTGCGGACCACCATCCGAACTGACGTGTTCACCCTTCAAGCCAAAAACCCCTCACGCGAAATCATCCGGACGATCGACCACGACCGATCGTCGATTCAAACATTCAGTAGAGAGAGAGAGAAAGAGAGAGCGAGAACTGGGAAATCTCGCAGCTAAACCCTCTGAGGTGCATTGTTACTTGCTACTCTGGTGCCTGAACTGCGCGAATGAAGCAGAAGAAGAAGAAGAAGCAGGAAGAGGGCAGGAGTGGAGAATAGAGTCAAAACCAATCATTCCATATCAACATAATTCGTTCTTATGTGCAATATTTTCTGAATAAATCATTCGCCACATTGGTGGCCGGTGGTGGTGGTGGCCGCTACCCTCTCTACCATTCTACAATCCTCCATCTGCCCCCGGTCTGCCGGTGCCGGTTGCCGGTGTCGATGAGATGGATGCTTTTCCTCATTTCCAACGAGCGCAAACCACCTCCGGCTGCTTGTTCCGAACGAGTAGGTGAATTGTTTATGGCGTTTTGGCGTGAAGGCCAGAACCAGCCAGCATCAGCCGGCACGCCGGCACGGCAAGCATATCGGACGATATTGCGCAGTGAATGGAAAACCTGTCAGTGGGGAAGCGAAGGAGGAGGAGGAGGAGGAGGAGGAGGAGGAGGAGGAGGAGAAGGTTTGCAAGCTGCAAACACATTATCGATACCATTGTAGGTTTATGAATAAATTACACGAGCTCACGGGTGTTCCGCGATAGGTGCCTGGTGCCTCTAGGTTGAATTATGGAGGCCACCCCCTTCGGATAGGATCTCTCATGTGGTTTCGCTTCGCTCGGTAGGATGTGTAGAATAGAGAGTGCTCTTTAGATGGTGGTGATGGTGGTGGTGGTGGTTAGTGATGTAACAATACCTTACTGGCTTCTAGCGAGAAACTGTTCCTGGCGAGCATCCAGCTTCACTCAAGGACTTAACCTGTTTTGAAATCCTTTTTCAAGTTTGATAGTTAACATGCTAAGTTTCCTAAATTTCATTTTCTAGCAATCCGGAATTCCTGTTAATCGAAAACAAAATGTCGCAATCGCACCAGTATATCAGAAAGAAGCAATAAATAGTAGGCGATCCTGTTGTTTGTCACTTTGACATTGCTGTAGCATCTGTCAAAATGAAGAAAAATAATATCGTTGGAAACTCATCACATCAAAGTAACCAAATGCAGGATATTGAGTAATTTTATACTTTGTACATTTAAGACAAGTACTGATCGGGATCCCAT
Organism: Anopheles darlingi; assembly: GCF_943734745.1. Lineage (NCBI taxonomy): Eukaryota > Metazoa > Arthropoda > Insecta > Diptera > Culicidae > Anopheles > Anopheles darlingi. The sequence goes on along the minus strand of NC_064874.1, from coordinate 83,049,796 downwards.
TCCCAGGATTATCCTTTTCCTATTTGCCGGAACACAAAATACGTTTTCCCCTTCCCCTTTCATGCCACATCCACTTCGATGGTACCGAGAATAAGAAACCATTTTCTCTGTACTGCTACTATCTTCTGCTTATCGAAAAATACATTCTACCCTGAACCGGACCAATCGAAGGGTATCGGGGACCCCTTCCCATCGCCCATTCTCGTACTTCAAAGGTAACCCAGAGAGATGCCAGAGATCTGGGACACCCGGACACTCCGCATTCCAGCCTCGCTATTGATCAAATTGTGGGGCCCGTGCGGCTGGTAGGGGTTGGCAATTTTTGAAGTAAAAAAAGAGCCTCAACGAAAAAGCCAAGAAGCAAAAAAAAAAAACAGATCCAATACGATTTAATTAGATTGTTGTTTACGCGTACGCGTCCCAAAAGGAGATGGTCGCAAAAGGTCCGTGTTCGCTTCTTGCAAGAACCCCGAAACGGATCTAATTTGACATCAGGGGCCCTCAGAACGGCTGCTCTCGATGCTCCTCCCCCTCCTCTTTTCCCTAGGCAGTCCATGGTCTCCATGGAATTCTTCCGGAGCTCTAAGAAGGAACCGGAACCGGCAATCGGCCGCCAACCATCAGCTAATCGATAGAGCGAATCTTATCGGCAAAGAATGGCGAAACTGCGCCGTGGCCTGGATCTTCTGGTGCCACGGGGACCTACGGACTTGGAGTTGGCGGAGGTCCGTTGATTTGATTTTGTGCTGCTGCTGCGCTCCGAACGAAAGTTTCTTTTCATTTTGTTTGCCTCAATTCCGGTCCGTTACACAGGCGCATGTGTTGTTGTGTGCGCCTTCTCACACACCACCTGGTGACGCCAATGGTCACAAGCTTATCGAAAGTGTAAATGTAGAAAATTAGATTCCTCCGTTCTGGGTTCCCTTTTCCTCGCCTCGATGCGGCCAAGAGTGTGTGGAAATCAAAGTTTTTCATTCCCCGCGGCCTTTCGCCACACTCCTCAAGTTGCTCCCAACGGCAACGACCGGAACTTGTGAATCGCTCACTTCCGCCTCGGGAAGTAGAGGGAGGATCCAGAGGAGACCACTGGGGAGGTACACCGGGAGTCTCCGTCCTACCGGCGGACGGTTTGGGTGACAACGTCCGATGATGATGATGGTGATGGGGCAACTGCTGGTACGTTGAAGATATACTTCCTTCACAGGCCATCCACCTTCAAACCCCAAATGGCAACTCAAGGGACGGAACAAAGGGACCCCGATCCTGGCTGAACCTGGGGCGTCCGGCTTTATTCCCGGTAATCTCGACGAATGGCAGTGTAATGGAGGGATACATTTGACTCGTTTGTCCGGCCACCACCGAAGGGCGAATTCGTTTGGGGAAATGATTCGAGCAGAACTTTCCAATCCACGTCAAACCGTTAGGGGGGACACCAACCAAACACACATACACACACACACACGAAGACTGAACTAAAGTACGTCCTACGCAAGTGGTCAGTAGTGAAGGCGAGTCTTGAAGGAATGACCGTCGTGCACCGGTGTGTCCGTGGGCGACAAGACAAGACACTGGATCTGGTCCGGGGATGTCGTTACTTTAAACGGCTCCGGTCAGCAGCGGCGAATACAGCGGGACACTCCAGAGACGCTCGGTGGTCAGTTGGTGTCCCGCATCGTGGCGTGTCGTTTCGTGTCGTGTCGTGTCGTTCGTTCCATGATTTGATTCCATTTGCTAAATTGATTTTCTGCTCACTCACTGTTTGTCCCCCTTTGGAAGAGGGTTCCGGAAATGGTTCTTATTCAGTGTTGGACGATGGATTTGTTATCGTTTCGTCTTCGGCACCCGGGAAAGCGCGCCCATATTCACGAAGGAAACTGCTTTACAAATGCCAGACGCTGGTTTTTCCAGTGTCCCAATTGACCGATGGAGATTGGGTTTGGACGTTAAAGTTGAAAGTTTGGACGTCAGTCTAGAGCAGCGCCTTTAAAGAGTCGGATAGCGGACTTATTGGTATTGCACAGTGCACAGTGTCATGGCCGCTGAGCAACCGCACGGCCTACTATGGGCTATCGACTTTGATTGAAATGTCCAATGTGGATTGGACGGAATCCAAGAAGCGCCTCGGCGCCTTGTACCGCCATTAGTCATGCGCTACTTCCCCGTTGAAGTAGTTTTCTTAAAGTCCTCTCCGCTGTCCTTGTATGTCAACTTCACACCTCAACCCTCTGCACCGTCTATTCTCCCCTTCTCCAACAGCCGCTATAGCCGCTATAGTTCCAATAATATCCGCACCTCATCGGGTATTCGGCACGGGTAGAGAAATCAATCAGGATCATCGCCATTCAATTGACGCACGGTGCGCGTAATGTGCGGGTGTCTCGATGATAGCCCCGGGCCCTTTCCACGCCCTCCTCCTTCCCTTTAACCTTTTGCACACCCTTTATCCGTGCGCCAGTCCATCAATCCGTGGCTCCAGCATGCCGGCCACGTACGCAACGTTCCTAAATGAAGGTTCCATACTCCGCCCACGATGACAAACAGATTCTTCACCTTTTGTTTGACGACAAACAGTAGACGGCCAAAGGCCTGCCAACCTGCCGGCGTCCATTTGACCTCGCTTTCCGAGTGATCCCTTTCAACCCTATCAATCGCTGGTGCTGGTGCCACGCCATACGGCATAATAATGCAGTATAGATTTCCTCCTCCTTCTCCAAAGCAGGACCTTACGGTTGACCTACTGAACCAGCGGACCCTCTCGGCCGTGCACCTCCACTCGGACACACACACACACCCGGATTTCCGGCGTTTTCTACCCGTGGGGGGGGCGCCAGGGTGCAATCGCGTGTGGCCCGGCTACTACCCCCTGGACCTGGACATGTGGGTAAACAGTTGTCGTCGCACGCGTCCTCTCTTTTTGAGCCCTCTTTCACGGTTCCCTCTACTCTTGCACGACCCCCCCGTGGCTTGTGGCTCTCGTACACATCCGAAAGTCAATCGGATATCGAAAACCGACGATACCAAGATGGCGGTCGCATAGTGCTGCGGGGCAGAGTGGGCCCCTGGGGCGGAAGGGAAGGAACGATGGAATGATTACTGCTAATGATGTTAGTTGATAAATATGTATGAATCCCTCTCCCCCTCCGGCACGGATGACGACGACGGCGACGACGACGATGGCGACGTATTTGAATTGCGATTTCCGGAATCTCGACGGAAACGGATTTTCGGATTCCAACGAAAGGGCTCCAACCGCCGATGACGACACCACTACCACCACCGCTGGATTCCGGTTTTCCGGGTACTTAAGGATGTAGCCACGGGTTCCCCTCCCTCTGTCTTTTGTTCCACCTACGATACTCTATCCCTCTTGGCGTTGGTGAAAGTTATTCCTACGGACGAAGAACTTCTCATTCGAAGACGCGCGAAGATGGCGGCGCTTCGTTCTGTTCTTCGATTTTGTGTTTCGTTTCCCTCTATTTTTCCGAAGAAGATGAACTTTATGCTCAGCTCAGGAGGACAGTAGTAGAAGGTGGGGAGAGGGGAGGCCAATCCAACGCTCCTTCCCTGAAGCCTCGCCGCGTTGCGCGTTGATCGATCGCTGACGGGTCGGGTATTGGTCGGAAGTTGGTCCGGGATGCGTCAAG
>NC_064874.1:83018652-83038652 GCF_943734745.1 Anopheles darlingi | reverse complement strand
CTGCCCTACCGTCAAGGCCCGGTTCGGTTAGTAACATAATATCAAGAGTATTACGCCGACGCTAACGAAGAAATATGATGTAACGGGGAGGACATTTGATTCATTCGTGTACGTACCGTCGATCGCTGGGCCGGTTTCGGATGGAGCAGGTCGGTCGCCCGGTCGGTAGTGTGCTTCACAGTGTGTTGCTCAAGCTTCTTCCAGCACCGGCCTCTAGACTGAGCGCAACAACCGTACCGCACCTGGTCGGTTTACGGTGGTGCCTAGAAGAGATGTGTTTTGTTTTGTTTTATTCATGATACTCGCCGGATGCCAGCCAGCAGCCTTCATAAGCTACCCTAACCGTGATGATGCTATTGCTGAGCGAATGTGTGGGAATGTATCGTATTACAAGCAAACTGGAAGCAGCCACTTCTTCTGGTGACTCGAGTGTGGGCAGCCGCCAGCACTCTCGGCATGCGAACCGTGCTGCTGTATTGACTGTGCAGAGGAATTTCATCTAATCCGTAGAGTTTGGTTTCTTTTTTTTTTGTGTATGTCTGAGCCCTAATTGGCCCTGTTTTGCACTTTTGAACGGGCAATTAGTGTTCTTGGGATGCTATTTTCATGCTCTCATTCGAAAGCCAAGAAAACCGGGCAGGGATTATCAGTTTAGTAGCATTACTGGTGTGTGTGTGTGGCTTCCAGGAGCTATCGCACGGACTTGTGAAATGCGTTTGCGTCGAAAACACGTTTAAAAAAAAAAACATACACCTCCAATCATTTCTGGCAACTAAAAATGGGTCTATTTTGAGAATGTTTAACAGAAACAACAAAAAACCGTGACTCAGTTCGGAACAGCCCATTTGGACTGCAATCAGCAGAAGCTCCTTCTACTCTGATGAAACTGCTAATACTGTTTTCTGTCATTAATGATCGCGAAATGGTTCGAATAGGGCACAGTAGACACAGTAGGAAAATTTGGCTTATTGACAATCGTACAGCACCCGAATTGGTTTGCAATCTATCGTCCCATATCGATTCCTTTCTTGTGAGGAAATTTTGAAGGAATCTGTGACTAATTGGGGTTGCTTCTAATAATCAATTTTAATAACATTCCATCCACAAATGTCTTGAAAGATTGAGGAAAAGGGAGAGCATGAGCTGGCCACTGCTTTGAATAAAATGTGTTAATCAAATAAACTATGAAATTCTTTCTCACAAAAAAGGCTCAAGGCTCAGGCTTGGTTTGAGAATATCATTTCATGCTTCTCTATTTGGTTAAATCCCATCACAGTACTCTGCAAGAACCGTCACACCGATGGCCGGTGCTGGTTCATTATTAAATTCCGCTACGTCCCTTTCCGTTACATTCGAAGTTCCGTGCTAAGTGCAATTTAAAATTGAGCAACCGCGACCACGGGAACCATCGCTGGAAGCTTGAAGCAAGAGTGGGCGAAAAGCGAACAGAGGGAACCCACACTGCCACAGAAAGTTAAATAAAACCCAGTCCCCAAAAGTCCGTAAGTGCTGTACTGAACGCGTGGTGTGATGGTGGCAGCAGCAGCAACAGCAGCACCATCAAAGCATCGTCCTTCACGGTCATCTCTCTTTCTCTTCTGATGCACTTTGCGCTAATTAGAATCACGTTCCTCTCCCCCTACTGGTCAACTTGGCCACGGTTCGTTGTTTCTTCGGACCGGACCGACGAACGAACGGATGGAGGTTGCGTATCTCACGCTGTGTTGCGGATCCTTAGGAGTTCCAATCACGGCACAAGATGAAACGAACCAACACTGGAGTGAAGAGACAGAGAGAGAGAAAGAGAAACAAAAAGAGAGGGAGGTAGCAAGGGCATCTTGGGATCGGTGAGGCGAACGCAAAAAGTGCCAATTTCTGTCCAGATTTCCGTTGATAATGGTGCATTGGTGTTCAACCGTGGGTAAGGGTGACCGAAGCTTCAAAGTCCCTTCTCTGCGTCAACCCTCCGCAGCACCACCCTGGATGGTACTTTACTTCGCAACCCCGTACCCCACCAAACCCCACTGTCCCCTGTGGTGAGTGCGAAAGGCCAATTGTGAAATCAAATTATCGCGAACGGGCCAACACATTTACCAACGCGCTCGCCCGTAGTGTGAGTTAATTATGCCGCGGATAAGACGATAGCTGCTGGACGGTCTGCACGCCCGGTCGGGCCTCGCCTTTTTCGAATCCACTTTGGAATGATGAAGGGATGGCCACCGGCCTACCAGACTCCTAGGTAATAGTCCCGCAAATTGTTGGCCCAAATCGTGTCTCCGCGGGGGTTCCGGGGACAGAATGCTGCTGGTGGTGGTGGTGGTGGTGATAGCAGCAATGCTGCTGTCGATTACTGAAACCGGAAGGAGGGTTTTTTTAATTTTTACAACCACGCAGCAATGAAAGAAGCCAAGGAGCAGAAAAAGCCCGAAAACTGCCAAACTGCCTTCTGCTTAACCCGCCCGGTCTGGTGCGTAGTGAAGCGAGTGAGTTGGGTAAGATCCGCTGGGCTGCCGCTCGTGACGGCAAGTGCCTTAATTTCTCGAGCACATCTAATCGGCCCCTTCCGGCGTCGTGATAGAAGCCAAGGAGCGAACCGACGACCGGTCGTGGTGGTGGCAAGGTTAATCTTGACAATTTATATTTACGCACTTTTAACGGCACATAAACGGTGTGAAAGAAAGGGGAGCGTGGACAAGGAAGCAACGAGAACGAAAGACCTTTCGCAAAACGGGTTTAGGTTTGGGTAAAGGTGTAAAGCTGGTATGGGGAACAAGTACCGGCCATGTTTGGTCGGATGGAAAGCGAAGGAGGCAGAGAGGCAACAATCTCTGCGCCCGGTACAACCCACTTTAGTGACTGCCGCGTGGTGATTATCTCTTCGCGCCACTACTTTCGGCTGACTTTCGGCTGGATCTGCTCCATTCACGACTCTCGATTGTTAGCCCGAGGTTTTCTGTGTTTAGCGGCTGATTAGCGGGCCTCCCCGCTGGGGAAGGGCTGTCATTCTGTGTAAATATTCTGGCCACAATTTTCGTGAGATAAATTGTGTTCCAGCTCGGTGGTACCGGGAGCATTGGGGTACCGGGAGCATTCAATTGTATTCAACTCGATTGAAATACTTTTGCGGTGTTCTACAATACGTTTTCTATCGTTTTCTTCATTATTTATTGTAGCACTTCGGGGGTTTAAGGTGCTTAAATATTTTCTTTCTTATTTTTCATTTTATTCCGCCCTTCAAATGTTTCTGAATGGTTTAGTTTAATATGAGTTTTTTTTGTGTGTTTAGCTACATATTGATTTTAATCTGTGTTAGGTGTTTGAAACCATTTCACTCTAATTCAATTATTTATTTACGAAACTTTTAATCATACTAATGTGCTGCTCGATTTTTTAAACATTCGTATCATTCTTTTCCCCACGAGTCAGCAAGTTTTTGCTTTAGTAGTATTTTACTGTTATTTTCAAATGGTGAAGCATTCAAAATGTTGCAAAAGTATTGGAATAATCATAGCAAAATTGTGACAGATACAATCATTGGAAAATTTGAGACCTTGAATTCTTCACTGTTTATTTTTGAGAAAAAAATGAAAATTCATAAATATTTAACGAGAAATCTTTCAAAACCTTATCTTCCCACAAAAGAGCATCGATTCAGAATCTGGCTGCTATTCTCAAAAAAAAAAAAAAAAACAAACTCATACAGCATCTCGACGGATTAAAAGGATTTTATAAAACCTTCATTAACGACGAAATGAAAATCAAAAATTCAACTCATCAACATCCTCGCACGTTCTAGCCCTCGCCCAAGTGTTAACAGCGTTGTTCACCAATTGACCTCGAAGGGTTTTTTTCTGTTGATGTATACTTCCAGTTTCCAAAAAAAAAACGCCGATGCCTCCATCGCACTCCGGGCGACGACGAGCGCAAAAACGAACTTTCAAAAGTCACATCCCAGACCCAAGCATTATCGTCTTCCTGGCTTTCCGAGAACCCATTTCCGGTCAACCGTACCCACTTCGGAGCTCGGCTCTCGGATCCTTGTTTTACAGTTGCAGTATCGGTGTGCGTTTCCCTTCCTCAGGTTTTTGGGTTTTTTTGGTTCTCATCCCGCCTCACACCAACGCTCGAAAGGACACACATAATCGCCACGATGCTCATTAAGCCAATTAGTCGGTTTGGAACGATCTGCAAACAAGAAGCGTGACCGGCAACTAGCCACACCTTCCCTTCCCCTTCAGCCTAGAACAGGCTCGAAGCGAGTTTCGAATATCCCATTTTCACTAGGCACACATACACACACATCAACATATATGCCTCATTTACCCTAACTCTGGCGTTGCTGTAAAGCGCTGTATCGGAGTCTCGTTATCGTGCACGAGGAAAAGGGCCACCAGGTGGGAGTGTTAGAGGCAGTAAAGGACGACAAAAACGAGCGAGAAAAACGCCAGCTCTAGGATCACACATGCCAATGTCAAGGTGATTAGCAGATGGGTGATCAGAGGTTTTTGGGGAAAGTTTAAAAGTTGTTTCAACTGTCAACGATATTGTGCCGGAACCCCTCTCGCCGATTTGAAATCCCTTTTTTGTACTCGAGGATTTTCCGACGAACCGACTCTGGCTGGACGAGTGAGGTCGTGTCGAGGTCGAGGGGCTTACTGCCATGTCATGATGGCTTCATTTAATTGACGCTAGAGATAGTAGAGCAAGCATTAAGCTCTCCAGCTCGTGTCAAGGTACGCAATTTGCTGAGCTCGGTTATGTGAAGTGGACTTGGAAACGGATTTAACGCCACCGGTTTTGTGCCGCAATATCGATGAATAGAGAAAGGACATCAAGTGCTGTGGCTAATCAGGACGAGCAACGCGTCTAATGAATCCTTCGTTCCGGATGGATTCCATCTTCTGGAAACCTCTCTGAGCAGTCGACAGAGCGGAGCAACAAGCGGACCGGAAGAGGGCTTTTCCCGGACCGGAATATGTTTAAACTCCCGTTCTGCGAGTGCTAGTGCAACCCACCATGACACCGATTCTGGGTTAGAAATGTTCCTTTCCCGGAAGCTTACTACCTGCTACTCGTCTGAGTGGTTGAGGTACTTCAGAATGATTGTGCCCTTCTCCATGGTGTTCTGGTGTAAAGAGGCAAAAGGGGTTCATCCAAAAGGAAGCTCATCGCATCCGGGGAGGGTGGTGTTCAAGGACCTGCACCCCACTCCGGGCCATGAAGGTGATGACTCTTCACCTGTCACAATATATCCTTGCATCTCGCATGCATTTCGTTCGCTCAATGTCCGCTTCAACTATTTCATCTTCCTCTGGAAACGCGACGCTGGTCTCCCGGACACACACAAGCAGCAGCAGTGCCGTGCAGGGTTCCGGATGCATAAAAAAATGGTCCAGCGGAAAATGGAAAACTTTTTCTCTTCTCGCCACTGACGGGAGGAGAAGGAGGAGAAGAAGCCGGGTTTCATAATTCATCGGGAAACTCTGTCCTTCGGTACTGACGTCCGGTGCATATGATCCAGAGAAGTTTGTTGATCCATCCACCCATCAACCGGGGGCATCCGGTGGTGGTGGTGGTGGTGCTAGTGTCCATCATCACCTGGACATCGTTGTGTGCATTCCGCGAAAAGGAAGAGGAAGAAAAAGCGCGCGACCATCATTCGCGTCATCCATCACGATGTCATCAACTCGATGGAACTCGCCTTGTCAGTTGCGGAATGCACCGGCTGGTGATGCGATTGGTCATTTGGTTGAGTAAAAGGCTCACCTCGAGATGCAATGACTTTAAAGCGAACGGCCTGCGTCACGGAGAGAACACGTAAGTTAATAATAGATGAACGCCTAACACACGAGATGGACACTTGTAGGAAGTGAACTAACTCTGGAACTAACATATCTTTCATCAGCTGCTAGCTAGAAATAAGCTACAGAATGTCTATTCAACATGCAGCTGACAGTGTGTTCGATCATCGGCACCGCAGCGCTGCGGCAGCATATTTAATGCAAAAGCTCATGTTTACACCGCGTTTGACATGCTGCTGAATAGACTTGCAGAAGCTGCTCTCAATTGTCAGCTGGGAAAAAGGATCGCTTTTGAAAATAGAAACCAACCCTCCTGATTTCCCCCCGGGGTGCTACACCTGGCCAACCACCCCAGGCCAGGAGCAGCAGCAACAGCAGCAGCAACAGCAACAACAATTCCAATTACAACCATACCATGCTTGCGTGCTGCGTGCTGCGGCAACCTGCTTCTAGCGAGCTTTCCACCGGATGAACCATTAACCTTCCATCTTGTGCGCTCTATTATGTCTCGCGGTCCCCGCAAGACGCTCTAGCCGCCCGCTAAGACCTCCCGGCCATAACCTCCAGGTTGCCTGAGTTGGTGCTGTGTTGTTGTCCTTACGTCGCGCACTGACTTAGCGCGCTACTCACTCATGATGGTACTACCACAGCAAAAGAGAGAGAGAGAGAGAAGGAAAGGGAGAGAGGAAGAGAGAAGCGTTGGCATCCATTATGCATGGGAAAATTAACGTCCCATTCGGCGTGAGCATATTTACTCTGGGTTAATTGATTCGAATTTCGTAATGCATGACGCTCGGCAACAGCTCGCTAAGTGCCTGGCCTGGCCTGGCCGGGGCTGGCTAGATGCCTAGGTTGTTGTAGGCGCCGCGGAACCACGGCCTGCGGAAGTGGTATCGAAGCGAGGCGAGGCGGGGGAATTCTAAAATTTCCTCCATTATCGCAGAAGCAGAAGCAGTGTTGTAGGTGGCTTCTTGCTTCTTGAGCAAAGCGAGGAGCATTGTTAGCAAGAGCTGTTTCAATTATTAAACTCCTCTCCCTCTGTGTCCCTCTACCTTTCACGGTCTCTCTTCGGTATGTTGACATGTCAGCAGGAAGGCCAGACCGTGGTAGGATAGGAAGGTCTGAGGTCACCAACTGTAAGGACCACACTCGTCGACGAACATCCCGCCATCCGTCGAACAGGTTTTCTCGAAGATCCGCCGGTCAACAGGCGGTCGGTGGTGGCCATCGCTCGACGGCCCAAAACATGTTGGAGTGTTGGCCTAAGTAATGACATCTATTCACCGGCACTGGCATAAACAACCGTGTCCGTTAGTTGAATATTAATTTATTGACGCGATGACCCGCACTAACAGTCTGACCACAAGTGTATGTGTGTGTGTGCGTCACCGATGACCTCAGAACGTCCTGCGCGAACGCGGTGACACTCTCCGGCACACTCAAAGCTCTCCCCCGGATGTGGTCAACTAGCAAGGTGCAAGCGCATGTGCGCGTGTTTGTGTGTCCTGGTGCAGATGTTTCGCTTGCAGTCAGCGACACGAGCTACAGTCAGTAGAATGCACTGAGCCGCTGGTTCTAGCTAGCTTCAAGTAACGTCTCTCCGATGGTACCTACTACCTTCAAAGAGGTGATTACGCATCCCTGGGGCCACTTTTTGGAGGTATGTCGCTAGCGTCTGCGTCTCCAACGTAAGCATGATGCGGCTTGGCTGCTGCTGCTGCTGCTGCTGCTCGTTGAAATGCTATTAAGACATGCACCAAGTAGTTGCTAAAAGGAGACGCGATTGCGGAAGGAAGGAAATGTGTTGCGGCTACTGTTGCGCAGCACCAGAGGATGATGGGCACTCGGGGAAAGTTTGGTTTCACAAGTGCATTCCACGAGTGTTTGTGCGCAGGAGATGGGGACCTCTGTTTGATGGCGCACAATGATGCTGCTCTCGAAATGTTAATGAAGGAAAGTTGTACCTTCTGATTTACCTGAAAGGTGGGCATCACTACAGGTTGCTCTTTGCGAGGGATGTGGGAAGAGTTTTATTGGGGAAGTTCGTTTGCAAGTTGTTTTGAGTTAGTTTGAGTTGGTGAAACATTTGTATCAGATTTAATTTATTAATGCTGTGTAATTGTTGATCGATATACCAGCATATAGCTAGGTTTTTGGATAGGAAACTGCTCAATTTTGATGGATACGGTGAAGCAAATTAAGTGCGGAATTTTATTTTCTGTAAGACAGATTGAAACATTCTTATTGTTAAGTACAGGTTTTTTTTTTGTAGGAAATCGCTAAGATGCCATTTAACAAATTAATTTGCCCTTGCCAAAATTGTGGCAACCTTTCATTTTATTAATCATTTAAATTGATCTTTTTCTTATTTGCTATTGCAATGGACAGTTCTCTCCGATTCATATTAACTGTATCTTGCGAAAGTGATTAGCAATATTAGGAAATATTCCCCGAATATTGTAATGTCAATATTGATTACGACCTAGATACGTTTTTTTCATAAGAAGTGGTTATAAATTCAACATCTAACTCAACAAATTTGAATGATTTAAGACTTACCATATGTGATCACTTCTTATTTCACTGATCATATGACAGCAATTTGAAGAGCGAATATTTGAAGAGAAATATTTAATCCCAAATTCTTGTCAAATCCTTACAATGAACAAGAAGTTCAAAAGCAACTACTGCGAAAAGATTTTCCGTAACGAGTTTTGAGTATTTTTAGGCAAAAATGTTACCAATTCTTCACAAAATAAATGTACGCGAAACGTTAGTAGTAGCAAAAGTTTTTCCAACAATAACATACACGAATGTTAAATGTATTCTATTCGATGTCTATACTTCAATAGGATAACCATTCCGGTACAGAATGTATTACACTTTACCTTTAAGTGTATAACACATTTTCTGACCCGGCATTGCTCAGCATCATGCCGCGATAGTGTGCGAGCTTGTTACATTTCATGTTTTACAGTCCCCAAAACGACGTTCAAACAAAACGAGAAAAACTGATTGCTACCCGTCGCCGTAGACAAGACCGCCCTCAACGGTTTCGACAGAAATCCCTTTGCCATACCACGCCATACCGAGCCAGAATGTCACGAAACCCTCTGCTCATGCTCGTGCTCGTGCTCGTGGGTTCCATAATATTTATGAAACTGATGATGCCGATCCGCTATCGTATGGCTTTATGCCTTCACCATCATCGCGGAGTGCCCACAAAAATGGCTCATCCCTAGAATGTTCTCGCCATACCGACGTCGTCGTCGTCGTCGTCGTCGTTGTCGTTGTCACCGTCGTCGTCATCGTCGCTCGCCGTCATTGTTGTTGGCCATGATGCATGGTTTCTTTTGTAGAATTTTCCACCCAAACACTGGGACACCAATCTCCTGGCTCCTGGTCCAATCATGAAGCACAAAACCAAACGCTAGTTTGTAGCTGTCCAGATTCCTCGATTAGATGCCACTGACACTGACAGCCCGAAAAGTACGCTCCACTGGTGGTGGTGGTGGTGGTGGTACAATGTTTTTCAGAATTTCGCCCTTTTTTGCTGTTGTTGTTGCTTGTTGTTGATGGTTTTTGTTGGGAATTTCTACCCAGGCCCGGGGTGGAATGGAGACACAAACCAAACGCAAAAATCTCAATATAATCCTCGCAAAACCATCGCCGGAGCACCATGTGGCTGACAAAGGAGATGACAAACGTCCAATTGATCTGCCAGATCACGGCCAGCAACGGTCATGGCATCTGCACGGCGTTACGGCCAGGATCCTGTACACACTGTCTGCGTGTGTGTGTGTCCGTCCGTCCGTCTGTCCTCTACGTGTCAGCTTCGAAGATCCGATGATTTAGATGGCCGTCGCCGCATGGTGGTCGTCCAGAATGGATGGAGATGTATCTGTGGCGCGCCGATTCTTCTATTCCAACAGAGCAGCAAACAACAAAACGAATCGAAACGAACGGAGAAAAAAAAACAAAACCCCCGAACGAGATCCAGAATACCATCTGGATCAGGACCCCCTTCGGATGATTGAGACTTGCAGGCACAGTGTGTTCGGCGTCGCTGTTCGCTCCGCTCCCACTGCCAAACGAGAAATGAGAAATCAACGCCAGAATCGAATCCGGCATTCGAAGCCAATGCAATCCCGGAGGCCACCGAAAAAGGGGTTCCTGCGATACTTGGGATTCCCGGTTTTGAAGTGGCACCATTCTCCGTGCGCATTTCGACACCTGCAGCAACAGCAGCAGCCTGTAAAACGTTTTCGCGTTGCGTCGTTCTGATGCTATCGAGGATCTTTTGGTGAACAAAAAAACAGAATCAACAAAAAATGACGACCGAGCGAAAAGAGAGAAGCACGAGACAATCCAGACATTTATGCGATTTACGCCGGCAACCGGATCGTCACCGTGCTGCGGAATAATCGAAAACGGGGGCCAAGTAATGTATGCCCTATGTTATGTGTGTGTGTGCCGGACCATCATCTATCTGGATCTAATTTCGGATTATATGGTTTTCAATTTATTTCCATCGCGCACGGCCGCGTGTACTCACCATCTCGCTCACTCTCTTTTCTCATTCGCACATTGGACTGAGGGCCTTTAAGACCCCCTTATAGTGAGGCAGTTACACCAACGCTGTCGCCATCGTGATGGACAGTTACAGCGAGAGTGGTCTAGCGGAGACTTACTATGGGAGTGAAACGGAAATGGAAAAGTGACCCAAAACCGGTCCATCCATTCTGCCAAAACATTTGCCAACTTTCCAGATCTCTCGCAACTTTTCAATCGACTCCCAGGGCCTATCCATCTCTTCGATTTCGATGTTTCCCTCTCGGAGGTGGTGGTGTTTTTCCTTTTCTTTTCCTTGCGGAAAATACCGTATCATTCGGCCGGTTCGTCTGGCAACGATCTGTTTAGTACGTGTACTTTGCATGGATTGATATTTCCTTTGAGGCGGAACTCCAGCGAAGGCGCGGCGCATTATTACCTCGTGTTCCACACCAAGGCAGGCCTTGGGTCATCCATCTCGTCGACCACCACCACCACCAACCCTCACCCGGCACGCGGCACGAGAGAGCCTACTTCGATGGTCAACGGCGGTCTCGAGGGAAGCATTTTTATCGCCTCCTTCGATGATCCTTGTCGCCGTCACGTTTAGCTGGCTGCGTGTGTGTGTGTGTGCGTATCGGTTGGTGGTGGAATATTAATAAATTATTCCATTTATTTCCTTCCGATTTGTGCCCCTCGAGGGCGATCTCGGAGGGAAGTTTGGAGGTGGTAGCAACAACACATTTGCAAAACCCGGTCGAAACCGGAACGATACTTTCGCATCAATCATGTTTTTTTTTTGGCGCCGCAAGTCTGGAAAGAGGCGTCTGTGGTGTTTGAATATTAAAAACCACGGCCACGAGGGGTTTTGTAATCGTTTACGAGCGACACGATTTTCCGGGGTTTGTGTTGCACGAGTTGATGATTGTTTGATGATGAAGAGTTATTGGAGGGTTCGCATAAATCGCATAAATATACTTTTACATCTGTTTCTGGTTGTATTTCAAACTAAAACATGCAATAAATCCGCTTGGGTTGAGTTAAACAAACCAACTTCCTTCTTTTATAGTAACTAAGGAACTTTTCTGCTACCAAATAAAACTCAAGCGCATACTCAAGTAGGCGGAACCGTTTGTTTTGGACAATTATCTGCAGCACCGCTCTCGATGTGCCGGTGAACCCGTCCAGGACATAAATATCTCAACACGCGTTCCGTACGCTCCCCATAAACCCTTCGTGCGAACGGGTTTAATTGTGCGATTTTCCCTGCACTGCTGCGGAGGGCCCCACCGGCCCTCCGGCCCTCTCATTCCACCTGTCATTGAGTGCCAATGCTCGGGCAGGTTCATTTGACGACGGTGGCTTGGCGGTTTCGTGAAAAGCACGCTCTGGCTTCGAGTTGATAAATTTTATGAGGTTAAAAAAGTTTTCCATCAACCTCTCTCAACCAACAGACCGAACGACCGAGCGACCATTATCCGTGGCCGAGGACGAGAAGAGATCGCTCAAGCATTGAGCAGCTCCACGCGGTAAGTGCGCCTCGGTGGGCCAATTGTGTCGCTCGGTAAGCGTTTTGGGGCCTTCGCGAAAGCGAAAGCGGATCCCCCCCTACCTCCGTCTCCGTCGGGAGATTATTTGGAAAATGGAATGGAAGTTGGCCACCTCTCTCTCTCGCTCGGGGTGGCCGGTGGCTGTTGATAAACCTTTTTCAGTGCAAACGAAGCACCGGGGGGCAGGTGCTAAACCCTTGCAACGAGCGGGCTCGGGGGAGTGAAAGCTCCCCCCGCATTTTCTAACCGGTTCTCACCGAAGGAGATTTATTTTTGCGCGAGCGGAAAATCTCGGTTGCCCCGGTAAGCGAGGGCCCCGAGGAGAGAAGGGAGGCATGATTGCTTGGAGCAAAAAGGAGCCATGGAACCGGAGAACATAAATTTGGAACGCGCACCAAACGGTGGTTTGGCTTGGATGCGATAGTGGGTTCATTCGGTGTTTCAGGGGAGAGAGAGAGAGAAAGAGAGAGGTGGAAAAAGTCGGACGAAACGGTTGTACGGAACGGAAACAACAAGCGGGAAACCGAGTTATTTGCGGAAAATGGTAAAACCATTAACACAATGCCACAAATGTCGGAAGCATTCGCGATGCTTTGCACACATATTTTTGTTTTGTTTTATTTTCGTTTTTCCGGTTTTTTATCAATCCTCCACCTCCACCAAGATGTGGAAATTACTCTTCCTAATTGACGTTTCGCAACAATTACGTGCCAGCAAAAGGAAAGGGGGAACTCTGCGTTACTTGCACATGGCGAGAGCGATGTGTTTGGTTTTCCAACGGATTTTCTCATTTCAAATCACTTTCTAATTGTTCTTACGTCAGTTTAACATCGTTAATCTAAACAAATGCGCGTATGTTGTTGGCAAAAGCATTAGCAAACGTTTTTACACTTTGCTTGTCTTCGTTTTTTCTACAATTTGAAACAGTTTTAATACACTGCTTAGTAATGGTTTAGAATCATACAATGGAGCTCAATTTGTATCTTACATACCAATTCTAACATTTAAACAAATCAATGCCAGTACACCTAGCATAACAAATGTATAAGTACATATAGGCGTATACCAAGGAGAACGCGCTGATAAAAAGAATTTGATAACTGAATTATTCCACCGATTAACCATCGATTTTACCTTCCTAAGTTTACTTTTTTTTACGGTTGTGTTTTCATTACCCACTAACATTCCTTTTTCCTATGTTTGCATAATTCAGTTTTATTTTAAACACTTTTATAACAGTTGGCATTGTCCCAAATTGGTTTTAATCCAACAAGTTCTGTTCTAGCTAACCATTTTAAGATGACAGGACTGCAGCATTGCAATCGCAATTAGTAGGTGACAAAAGGATCCACTTACAGCTATTAAGTCAATACTCTTTTGATCATTTTTTTAAGTTTTTGCTCAAACAACAGTTTGCACTGGTGCATTCACTTTCAACAGCTCTCCTCCACATACCGACGAGGACACTCCGACTCACATTCGATTAAACAAATATATTGCATCCTCCCAGCTCGCCGTAGCCGATTATGCGTTACACGAGCCCCGAAGTGCGATGTCATTGATCTCGTTAAAACTGACATTAAAAATAATCGGTTCATAATTGTGTAAAATGTTTGAAATTTACATTCCCTCCCCTACGCCACCCATCACCAACCGACGGTTGCACGGGCAAAAAAGCTCATAATATTTTCCCCCTTTTTACTCTCGTTCCAGGTAAGTCCTACATACGGTCACGGCCTTTCGCCCTTCATCATCATCATCCGAGTCCTGTTTACGTCCCGGTTATCATTCGACAACCCCCTGTACCCCGTCCGCCATCATCGTTGTCCTGCCTGCTGTTGCCGCATCGCCGTTTTCAATGACCGTACAATGCCCATTAATCCAATTTGCTTTCTTCTCGGGCAATCGATAATCGATTAAATTTTCCATCACGATAAACTCGCGAAACTCGCGGACAACGGGGCGCGTCGCGGACTGCATTGAACATCGCGCACACTCGTGCATACATTGCCGGCCGTGTGTCCTGATTTGATCGGCCGGACCTGGGAACGTTGGATGAGTTTTTCTCACCCGCTGTTGTCATCGTCTCTCCTACTCCCGCCGTTGGAGGGAGTTCGGTTTTTCAACCCTTTTTTTCGCACCTCAACCGGTGATCGGTCGCTTCGGCCCGTGCCCATCCTCCCCTCGCCTGTGCATCGACCCCATTTATGGATGCGGTTTACCGTCAGCATGCTACCGGTTGGTTGTCGTTGATGCGATTTTCATGCATTTTCCCCCTGTTCAAACCACGGGCGGCAGCTTCCAGAGTCCCTTCGGACGCGTACTAAAATATAACTAAAAATATTCCACATAATTAAATTACCAATTTTAATCTTTTCCACACCGCACCGACGGGGGGGAGGAGTGGACAGGAGACTCCGATGGCGTACATGGCATTAAAAACGGGGCCAAAATGGGCCGCGAAAAGAGCATACAAAAAAAAAAGAATAAGGGTTGAAGGTGTGGAAAAATCACATTATTTCGTGGTTCATTTAATTTCCAATCAGCCACGAGTGATTGCACGAACCCAGCGGTGCAGGTGAACGTTGTTAAAGGTTTTTCTTTCGCCACAATCGTATGGCGCTAGCGCGGTGCTTCGAATCGAAACAGTGTCTCCGGGAGTGTCAAAGTGATAGTAAACAGTAGTTAGAAGTTGATGAACTGAAGAGCGGACTCTTAGTGCCCGAGTCAGCCGGACTGCAAATGAGGAAACTTTGCGCACCGAAAAACTAATTTAAATTTGAAGTTAACCTCACGACAAATTACAAAAAGCCGAGTGACCGTAGTTCCACACACACACACACACGGACACGGATACGGACACGCAGAAATGGCAAACGATGAATCGCGTTGCGCCATATCGCGAGCTGATGATGGTGGCACCATTCTGGTTTCTCCATCTTTCCTCGACCCAACCCATCGCTCCCGTCTTCTGTCTTCTGTCTTGGGTCGAAAAGTGTAATTAAAGATAATTTGCTGGCCGCAGCAAAAATTATGCTGCAACGCCTGGAACGCCAACACCATCGCCGACGTTCCTTTATACGAAACGCACGCTGGTTCGCATCTTAAGATTCCACTCGTGCCTTCGCTGTGATAGTGTCCATTTTCGGGACTGGCGTCCGCCAGATGGAAAGGAAAGAAGGTTTGCGGGAGCTACTTCACCCTCTTTTGGCCTTTCTTCGCTGCACACGGCGCCGTATGAGAAGCCGGCCGAGCGTGGCGAGCGCAACGAGCCGTTGAAAGTATGCCTCGTAAAGGTCGTCACCCAATTGTGCCAAGGAACGTCGTAGATCCGGCGATGGTGACGACGAGGACGACGACCACGGCGATGTACTTTGGCCTTGCAATGGAGTATGGTGTCGGTGATGGCGGTGATGGTATCGTGGTCTGTTCCTTGAAGTCGGATCGACACACACCCACACACATTGGACGGGATGCGTCAGTGCACAGGTTGTCGGCACAGGGTGTTAAGTTTTAACGGAAACCCTCGTTCCGATGGCTGGTTTTTATAACTGCATTTTCGTGTAATTTGTGGCACCGTATGGATGATGCTCTGGCTTCTTCTAGAAAGAGAGCGAACGCAATGGCGCCCGGGAGGTGCAGAGTGCTAATGGGGAGCACCAGGGCGTGGAAAACGGTGGAAAGCGAAGTGAGCAGCGCGGTGGGCTTTCGAGCGAAAAGGATATCAAAAGGATGAAGCGTAGCGGCCACGACGGTGGCTACGAAAGCAATGGTTTCGAGGGCACTGGGCTAATGAGGGGCACCATTTGCTCTAGGAACGGATGGACGGCATTCTGGCACACTGCTCTGTGACGGGCACTCCGAGCTCCGGGGTTTTTTTGGGGGCAGGAAGAGACGGTTAGAGAGAAAATCCCACCGAAGCGACCGGCGCCATAATTACAAACGGTGGTGCCAAATGAGCAGTCCAGTTCTCCGCCCGTTACAGAGCCGCCCTTGGCTGGCTCGCTGGCTGGTATTGTAGCGTCGTGGCCTGTGAGCGGTGGTAATGAATTAATGAAATAACCCAAGTTGGTGGTTGGCTTTTTTGTCTTGCTGGCCTTATGCTGCTGCTGGTGCTGCTGGTGCTGCTGTTGCTGCTTTTGCCCTCGCATTGAATGGGCTGTAATCGCTGGAAGAAAAAGAACTCATTAGCGGAAGAGGTCTCGAATTGCCATTTAAGGCCTCCACTCAAAATTAATTTCGAACACAGGAGAACTCCTGGTCCGGTTCGGGAAGCTTCGAGGGATGTAACAATCTAGAGAGCCTCCTTGGAGATCTCTAGCTTTTCGAGTAACAAAAGCATCTCCAGAGGGTGAGGTTCTCGAGCAATTGGAAACGGGTCTTCAGCGACAAGAACCTGGAATTGTAGGGATGAATACAGGAACTCTAGGTAGAAATGTGTTTCAGGGACAAAGATACAAGTGTGTTTAAAGGACAGATCATGTGCCTACCGCATTACATATGCGATGACCAATCTACAGAAAAAGAATATTGAAAAACATTGAGTTTTTTTTTAGTATGGAAAGTTGGATGAAAAAGACGTCAAATTACAGTTAGTGTTAAGCTAATGCGAATTTGCCAGCAATCAAAATTGCTTTCGTTTACTTACCAAACAATTAGCTAACAACTGAACAGTATTCCTGCAAAAATATTCCAGAACAACAATATTCCTCCAACGTTACTGCAATTGAAAATGTTTTCGCATGACTTTTAAGCCACGGCCTATTTGGATTGCAACCCAGCAAACATGACTAGGCTCTAGGCTTGCTGCTTGCTCAACATTTCCATTTCCTAATTTTGAACTTAACTTTATCTAAAAGAATTTAAATATATTACCAAACAAACTATACATTCAAACTAGTGCTTCTATCCTTACATAATCGCATAGCACTCAATGTATTAAGCTAAATTTTCAATCTTCAATTTCAATTGCGTCATGCAACACGAGATCCAACTAATCCAAACCGCGCTAAACCGGCGCACCATCGCAGTTCCGGTTCACTCCGGTTCCAGCCATCCAACTTAGCTTCCACTTCACTTCCACAACAAACACAAACAGCACCAGCGGGCGGTTCCTGTTCTCCGACTCCGGCACAGCAAGAAGACAGCACTGGCAGCACCCAAGGCGGGCTCGAGACGGTCGCGCCTGTGATTTGCAGAGATTGGCACAATATAACTTCCGTTGTGGTTAGTCTGTCAACCGCGCTACACCCGCATTTGTTCACCCGCATGCTCGCACCAGCAGCATATGCAATCCACTCCATAGGATGCACTCCGATGCGCAACGCTGCACAACCATCGCACACACACACACACACACACACACAGCAGCTCGTACAGTGGTGGTGACGACGGTACCGAGTGGCTTCCTGTTGGTGACATCTTGGCTTTAATGTGCTACAGAAATTGAAAAGAGGAAGTCCTCGGAGAGCGGCGGTGCTGTCGGGGCGGTTTGCAAGAACCTGCTGCGGGATCTGGAAACCGGCACCGAGAAGCAGAGTAGTGGCATTGTTCTGGAAGGTGAAATGCTCTTTCAAGCAGAACTACACACGAGGGAGCTCCCTCTAAGAAGTCGTTCATTGAAAGGACTTCTTTCGAAAGGAAGCGCGTCTCCTGCGCGGTACACGCTCCGTGTGCCAGCCAGAGAGAACAGTTTGAAGTAGATCCACCACGACGGATTGCCGACGACGTGGACTACTACGTGCACGTGACGTACTAAACTGAATTAGATTTTACAGCATACCACAGCATCGTCCATTATGGAAGCCATTTAGCGGTGTGGTTGTGCATTAGCAACGAGTCTATTTTTTTTTTTTGTCGATAACATCCAACAACCAATCCCGGCGTCCAGATAAATTATTGGGAAAACTTTGCTATTCAACTTTCGGCTCGCTGCCTCGCTCGCTAATCACTTGTTTGTTTTCAAGCAGAACTTTTTTTTTTACAATAAACAAAATGCAGCACAGGAACGGAAGGAATCCCCGGGCCAACTTTACGTGCGAATGCATGCACAGGGCTTGTTATGGTACGGTTTCGTGGCCCGGATCTTGGTTGGTTGGTTGGTTACTGGCAGCCAAAGTAATGCAACCGGGACGCAAGATTTCGTCGTCTGTTCCAAAAACTTTCCTTGCTGACGGTTTCGGTCCGGACGGTCGCTCGGTCGGTCTGCGTTGGACACGGCTCTGGAGGGTTCGGTGCCGCTGGCACTGTTGGCAATTTCCAGATTTCTCTGACCGTAATCCGACAAATGCCAGATTATCAGACTAATTTAAAATTCATAAAGTCCCAACGTCCAACAACGCACCGAGCAGCAGCAGCATCGTATGCACCGGAGAGAAAGAAAGTTGCATCCAGCGATGGCGAGCTGGCACGCTGGCATTCAGCGCTGGCATCACGGAATGGATCAACAAGAGGACTAGTCAAGTAACGCCGCGCCTTGGGTCTTGGGTGCAGCATGCCTTCGTCCAGCAGCTCCGTTGGTGGATGCTCTGTGATTCGCTGCAAAAGAATCTGTTTAAATTTTACACTCTATCTCCTTTTGCACCCTTTCCCGGGATTATCACTCCTTCTTTGCACCCCTCTCGGTGCTTGAGTTTGACTTTCTGTTCTCCCTTTGGTTCGCCGTACAGCATATGAAAGGCAACGTACTTTGCGATTAGTCCGTGAAGACAGCGCCATCAAGGGACTAAGTGAAGACGGTACGCAACACGGGGGGGATTAAAAAGGAGGGAGGGAGGGGAGGCGAGAGAACAAGCGCGAAACTTTAAAATAGGCAACGGGGAAAAAAAATCGGACGAAATGAAACAACGCCAAAATGGCGTCAAAAAGTCCGCGAAAAAACCTTTAAGCGACTTACGGGGTTTGAGGGAAGGTTTTGAGCGGAGAGGAACTGGCAACGGCGACGGTCGCTGGCGATAACGAAACAGTAATTTCGGGAAGCCATTGAACCATAATCGGATTGCCTCCGGTGTTCCTTCGCCTAGCTTCAAATCGCTTCGTTATTGTCGTGGTTACAGCAATCGAGCAGAACCGCCATTTGTTCCGCCGCCGTCGGCGCACGTACACAGCTTATGCTCGTCGTCGGCCACCTTTACCCGGGACCCCGGGAGAGGAGGGAGGGGTGCATGGCGCGCGCGTAAGCCACGGAAATTAATTCGTTCATTTGCTTTCAATAAATTGCTGGTTTATCGGGTTTGGTTGTGCACAACGCAGGGACAAGGGCGCGCGCCTTTCGTACTCCTCGTCGTCGTAGTCGTCATCGACACGAATTTACCGCACCGTTTCCGTTCCGCGGAATCGTGAGCGCGTGTAATGTGCGCGCGCGCGAACCGGCAAGCAGTCACTCAACGCGAAGTACCACACCGGTCCCGACGGTACCGGTAATCGAAGTCATTAAAATAATGACTCACGGAGAGTGTTTCGTGGAGCGGAGGGGTGGCTGTATGGAAGGAAAATTTTCGGGTTTACGCGACTCCGCGATCAAGCGCGGGGCCATTATTGGCTAGCGAGCACCGAAGGGGTTATTTAGATTCTGACTGAAGCCCACTTTTGGCTGAGCTGCTGCGAGATGCTTGCTGATTTCTTTAGTGGTTTGCGAGAGGCAGCTTTTCCAAGTTACTTCCAAGTTGCGAACATACTTATCCGGTGTTACTGTTGAAGAGCGATTCTGTTCATCTAAAGAGTATTTTTGCGCGATCGAGCGCCACCGTCTTCCACTCCAATAGATCTATTCTTTTAGAATCGGCTCTGGTAGTTGCCACTCTAATTCAATTTTGGATAGTAGACGCCCTCTCCTTCCAATCTTGAGGGTATAAGAAGACTTTACAGACTGGGTTGCCATCTACGATCCTGAAAAAATAATATAAAAATCCTCATTTTAAAACAAAGCTGGCTAGAGATTGTTTCATATCTTATAGTTCACAAAGTAAGCATCAAATCTAGTAATCATCAAGTCAATTCTAACTCGAAAATCCTTAAAAATTGGGAGTTTGAGACCATCTACCGAAGATATTTTTGGAGACATATATGAATGATTTAGTTTCAAGTAAGCCTCTCGAAA
>NC_064874.1:82973652-83013652 GCF_943734745.1 Anopheles darlingi | reverse complement strand
TTTGGTACTTCCATTCCAACTATCAATATTGATTTGTTATTGATAGTAAGCGTTAGCCACGAAGAAAAATAAAAAAAAGCGTCTTTGTATTTTAGAAACGATCTTTAAATACAATATTGATGGTCATATAAGAGCCACTTAGTGTACATAAAGTGCACCAGATAGGTAGCGTTTACGGAAAAAAATGTTAAAGAGGAAATTTGACAACAGATTTCATGGGAATTTCTATGAGAATCTGTTGAAGATGAAAGGTAGTTGATATTTAGTAAACCTAAGTTGCCATTGCTTTTTGATTTCAGTAATGAGATCATAAATAACAGGGTGACCGTGGTTGTATGGTTGAGTTAGAGTGAGCGTGAGAGTTAGAGTAAGAGTTAGTTCTGAATAAATGTAGTTCCAACAGAAATAAATTCCTTTCATTTGAACCGTGCTCATATGCGAGAGCAACTTAAAAACAAATCTTGTTTCATTCGTTCTATGCGATAAAAGTGTTATTTCGTTCTGGCAGCTTTTGTTTCGTAAAACCTTGGCTTCATTAGTTAGAACGGCAATTCTATAAAATACGGAATATAGAACATGCCACTCATCTCACTCTGCTGGGCGTTTCAAATAAACTCCCCGGAGGAGGGAGGGAGGCGGTCGCAACACCATATTACGAGTTGATCGAAAGTAGTCGCTCTCAATCAATCAACCATCAATCAACAATTTGTCATCAATGCCACTGGCAGATGCAGCAAAAAGGGTGCAAATGGAGAGAGAGAGAGAGAGAGAGCGAGCGCGGGGAACCTGTGTCTAACCGTAGCATACCCTAGCATACGCAACATAGTCCGTGGGCGGGGGGACTAGTCGTGATGCAAAATTATTCATTACTATTACGCCCAGCACGGTGGGTTTTGATTAATGAACGGTGATTAAATACCGGCCCGTGTCCGATGGTCGGTCACGACCCGGTGTCAAACTGGTGGTCCACCACACCACACAACCCACCCGCAACGCTTTTTGCGATCACGATAAGGACCATTCGATGTGTGTGGGCTGGCTTTTCATATTTCCATCCTCTCGTCGCCCTTTTTTGCTGTTGCTCGGTTAAAGTTAAAGGCCCATTTCGAGGGGGTTGTAAACCTCTCCCGCGGGTAACGGGCGCTTAAAGTGTTATGCTTTCACCCCAAACCATAATCCAATGATGGCTTCAAATCATAATTGACCAACGAGCGAGCTGATTTCCGAGAAACGGAGATTGATCCACGAGAATCAATCGAACACGTTTCGGGGAATTGAGTTGCTAACAACGCCGTCGGTGGCCATGCCTTAGATCACAGCAAAAACCAACAACATAACTTGATGAGATTGAGTTGCCGACTAGGTGGTGATGGGGTGGTTGTACCACTTTACCCAAAACAATGGCCTCAACAGCCATGACAAACAAACAACCACCGCACCACCGTATAAATTGACAAATGGCCATCTTTTCATAATTCACTCATCGAAGCGTGTAGCCGAAATGGGCACCGTTCAGCATGGACGCGGTCACACTAACGCACGAACACACACAGACACACACACACAGAGACACACTGAATCGTGATTCTTAATAAAGATTCATTACTTTGATAATCAATATTTATATTTAATGGTCAGGTTCGAATTAATGGCATCTAATTAATTATGAGCCCAGCCTCCGGATCCGCAGCGCGACGCACACCACCATCGTCGTTGTCGATTGTATTTGGCTGGAACGGTGGTTGCGTTGGGTGTCTCGAGGTCACCGGACCCTATCGCGATGCAGCATGCAGACTAAATGCAGACAATGCAGTTTTCCGGTTCACCGGAGAGCCATCATTTTCACGCTTTTATGTGTTGTGTTGTGCGTTGTGCGTGTCTTGGGAGTGTCCGGGGTCTTAGTCGGTGAGCTCGGCCTTTAACACACACACAAGAGAACAGCGACTTGACAACAGCGACAAGATGGTATCGCGTGTATCGCGCTTTAATGCTTCAACGATCATTGCTCAATCGATCGGTCTAACAGTGGCGCATAAGTAACAACATGCTTGCTCCAGATCGAAGCTTAACTGTTGCCGATGCAGCAGAAGTCGAACAAGCTACTGAACGTAGCGCACAGAATTTTATAGCCAATTTGAAGACTCCAATAAATCCACTCAACCCACAACGAGAAGATGTATGTAAAGCCAGCCTACACAACATGCTGCTGCTGCTGCTGCTGCTGCTGCTGTTACTAGCAGTCAATCCCGGGGCCGTTGTTTGCATAACGTTCGCCTCTGCATCGCGCTGTTGTGGTTCAAAATTGTTAACCTTTTCGGCCGGTTCGCTACCGACCCTTTCACCACCGCTCACGCATTCCGAGAAGCCACGAAGAAGGATGCAGAAGATAAAACTGCGAAAGCAGCGCCAACAACAACAAAAAAAAAACCCGTGGGAAAAATCCCCGAAAAAACATAACAGTATAAGCAAAAGTTGAAGAGTCAAGTCAAGGTTCCATCTCGGGATCGCCTCGCCGCCGGCGGGCCATTGCTGCCATTTGGCCATTTTGGGGAAGCACGCTTGGGAAGCTCCTTCCTCGCCAAATAAAAAAGAGGGTTGCGATGTTTTCCTTGCGCATCCATCCATCCATCCATCGAGGATGAGGTCCCTCCTGTTCTTCTCGTGCATTCAAATCACCACCACGATCACCACCATAAGCCACCGGCCACCAAAAACGCCCAACCCAGCGGGCATGCTGGGCTGTTTGCTTTGCTTCCGCCCTCTGCATATCGAGACACCCGATCCCTGGCATGGGGTCTCGCAAAGATACTGAGTAAATAAGGGGAAAATCATATTCACAACAATAATACCGAGAAGCACACCAGACGAGCCAGATGGCCTGCGCGGCCAGCAGTGGGCCCACATTTGCTTGCGTCAACAATCGTGCCAGCAGCAGCAGCAGCAGCAGCCTGGCCTATTGTATGCCTCTGTGTCCTGTGTCCTGTGTGTTTGTTGGCTTTACGGAGCAGCAGCAGCAGCAAACTTCCGGTTGAGGGAAAAAAACCCCTTTTTCCGGATCATCTTTTGGCGTCTTAACGAAAAAAAGCGGGGGAGTGAGGATTGCCGCTGGCACGAAAGTAGTTTCCCGAGTTCGAATCCCCATCGCCAAGGAAAGCAACAACCCCGAGGCGAGGGTAGCTTTTCGCCTTTAAGCCTCCCGCGTCTGTTCGGTCGCGACCAACGGATGGCCTGCAATGTCTGTGGCTGTGTCTATTGATCCAGCTCGAAAGAGAGAGAGAGAGAGAGACTGTATCGGTATGTCCGTTTGGCACACGTCGGGATTTGTTTGTCCTTCCCGCATTTGTATCGTATTTATGCTTATTTGAAGTAGCATCAAACCGTAACCGACACACGTGACCGACTGTCTCTTCCTCTCTCTCTCTCTCTCTCTCTCTCTCTCTCTCTCTCTCTCGCCTTAATGGACACAGGAAGCGCTTAATGTTGGTGCTGGTTCCTTCGATTTCTTCGATTCCTTTTTGGGGGGAGGCCAAGAAATATCTACTACTACTACTACTACTACTACTGTACGAGTTGATGATGATGTTGATGAAGCTGATGATACTTAATTCCGGCTGACCCCGAGGCGAGGTTAAAGACCAGCAGATAAGCGACCAGCGAATGTGTACATCGGGGGTTGGGAGGGGGGTGGGGGCCTGGTCAGCTAGCTGGCCAACATCTACATGCCAACTGGCTAGGAAGTGTCGTTGTGCGGAAAAAGCAAAAAAAAAGGATAACCAAAAGATAATCTTAAGAAGCGTTTTTCTTTTATTTATTTTTGGCCACTTCGTCGTTGGCCGTCGTCACCGGATTTCGGTCTCCAAAGTCCCAAAAGACAGGGGGGAAAAAGGAAGACCGAACGACCGGTGGCCCCCGGGATTCAATCCGTATAAATTTTAACGTTGCAGGCTGGCGCTCGAAGCGTGGCCGAGGGGGGTGTGGGTGGGGAGGAGGGGCAAGGGATTTGCCCCGAAGTCTAACGACTGGTAGTGGGCACCGTCCGCACCGCATCCATCGCATCGGATCGGCCTCTCGAGCTCCTACGAGCTTTAACCCGACCGTTCATGGCCGTGGTCTGATGGTCCTTCGTCTTCTTCTTCTTAACGAACGGGTTCTGATGTATGGCGCAGAGAAGGTAGAGAACAGCCATGGAGAAGAGGAAGAAGACGAAAACTAAGATGGGTCGTCGGCAAACGGTTCTTCAATGAACCATGAAACGAAGCAGATATCCCAAATGTGTGCCTTCCGGCGCACTGCTGCCGGCAATGCGCCGGCGATGTCCGTGATGAGCAGACCCTCTGTTAGTAAAGGGTGTTTGTTTGTTTGGTTTTTTTTTCTCCCCTCTGTGTCCTTCTTCTCGGTTCTTGCCGGTCGCCCTCGATAAGCATTACAACCCGCCCTTCCATGGGTTGTCACGTGCACATACAGCGAGCGGCTGGCACAACGATTGAAGCGCAACGAATCACCTCATTCCATCCATGAGCCATGCACATGGCGCGAGCTGTCCTGGCAGGCTGGCACTATAAAATTTAATGATCCCTAATAGAGTGGAGGATTAAAATTTAATGAAAACCGAGCCTCACTCACACACATACACACATTGTTCTATCGAGTGTTGTGGAGCGTGCCATCGGTATCGTAACCATCGGAGAAGCACTTCCGGTGGTGGACCGAAGCGTCATCATGGAGATGCTGTCCTCTTTTGCTCTCTTATCTTGTGTGCTCTTCTCTCTCTGTCTCTCTGTTCCTTCTAAAAAAAAAGCAGCCATTCCCATAGTCAATCCATCTGCCAATTTGATCCTAATGGTTGATCGGAATCGCTTGCTGGTCGGCTGGTTGAGGCTTGGTGGCTAGTTGTGAGCGCGCCACGGACACTATACTAACCTTACTACTCAGCCCGCACCGATCTTATGGTTGACTGCATCGACACCATCTAAGCATAATGCTAATTAATAAAGAAGCATAATTGGCTCCGCGATTGCGGATCCCGCCAGCCCCAGGTCCTGGACTTAAGATCCAGACTCTCCGATCCGATCCGATGATGACTATAAATTGCGTCCGCTTAATTAAAAGTTCAGGCGATGATGGCGTGCACCGGGAAAACCTTTTACGTTCCGCTTCCCAATTCCGATCTGGTCCCGATGACGATAGCGATAAGAAGCGATGGAGCGGGAGCCCGTTAATGGCGGAGCTTTTGCAGCGTGAAATAGTATAATGCAGCATTTACGGAGTGGAGGATTTCTCTGTGATCGTGACGTAGGGTTATTGGTCTGTAATTGGCTTTAAGATCTTTAGGTTCTTTGGGCCTTTGGCTGCAAACTTGAGGTGTAGCTGGTGTAAAAGGTTTTTGATTTCGAGCTTAACCAAGAATCAAATGTTAAGCTTCCTACATTCTCTTCATAGTCATATTGTTGAAACCAAAAACCCGGAAAGCGACGAGTTCGGATCTTCAAATCGCTTTTTGTCAAAAAAGGAAAAACATCATCCTTCATGCTGTGGAGCAAACGCCAGCTTGTCAATAGCAGACGGAAGCGAGGACGAACGAGTGTGTCCCCAAAAACACATCTCAATGGCCCTTTTGGGGACACTTTACACCACGTAAACACCAGTAAAATGAAACCAAGGGCCCGAGGAAGGTACTTCTTCCGAGAAGACCTGGGACCTGGAGCGTTCGTTGGCTTCGCCTCCAACGTTCGCACACCTAGGATGTGTTCTAGACAGTGGAACACCGAAACCAGCAGCCACATCTGGAGTGTGTCCATCCCCAAAAACACACACAGCAACAACAGCGACAACAGGAAAGAAGAGGAAAAGAAAACCCGAAGACATACGATGCGTTGAAGTGTTTTTCGAACCAAACCATCCTGAGTGGGGGGCTCACCATTATCACCTCCGTTCCTGCCTGCTTCCACAGGATGTTATCGGCGTCCAAATACTAATAATAATAACAACAGGAAACACGGCTTACGTACAAACAATAGCCAGCTCTAGGGAGAAGGAGGACTCTTCGTGAGTCAGAAACTGTGCAAGGGCACTGCCACTGGACACTGAGCCCGTTGTTGCTGCCGATGATGATGATGATGATGATGGCGATGATGAGGATGATGATGATGATGATGATGATGATGATGGTGGGCTTCTTCAGGCTACCATCATTCGCCACCTCGACACGACCATAACAATAACAATCACTCGAAATCAGGAAGCCCTTGATCAGCGGGGCTGGAGCTGGATGATACCGATTCGCTCGCTCGCTCGCTCACTCGCGGCCGACGCAAAACCGAGCCTCCAACGGATACACACTCGGACTAGGCACCAAGTCGCCGGGCCCCTGGCCTTCGAAATGGCCGTAAGAGATGTCGAAGAAATGCTGCAAATAACGGGCCGAGAGCCTCCTTGCCACGAGTGCCACGTTATCCTCCGGTGTGTCTATGTGTCTGTGTGTGTGTGTGTATCATGTCTTTTCGTGTGTGCGAAGAGAGCGAAGGGAGCGAAGCGGTAAAAGGGGAGACGAAGCGATATAGAGGCCATAATCATAAATTGCCGATCGTTATTGAAAAATAAATATTGGAATATAATAACGCGCCCGCCCTGTTCCACTGGGACGAGCAGGCGAGCGAGCGAGATAGAGAAAAGGAGAGAGAGAGAGAAAGAGAGAAAGAGAGAGAGAGAGAGAAAGCGAAAGAGAGAAAGAACAGAGTCGGTTCCGTCGGTACGATTATCGCCACTAGGGACCGAGTCGTTAGGGTGCTAAGTGCTGGCTGGACCCGTCCGGGGGGTGGGTGGGTTGGTCTTCCGTCGTGTCCAGACAAACCTCCCCCCTTCTGTGACAGGAAGTGGCATCGAAGAACGGTTCCGGTTTCCGGTGCCGCACGCGACCTAGCGAAGAAGCATGGCGCCCGCTCGCTCGCTCGCCACGCTACGGGTACTGCGTTTTCATGATAATCATTTTTCTTGTAAAAAGGATGTTTTTATTGTGTTCGATTGGATTGGAGGTGAAGGAGGACGCAGCGGTGGTGCCCATGTCCCTTTAGCCCCGTGAGAAGGGTGGCTGCTAGGGTGGTTGAGTTGTAGAAAAAAGAAGGACACCCCCGTACATGGGGGGATGTTTGTTGGTTTTTGACAAAATCATTCGCTGGAAATGACAGAGAACCGTTGCGGTGAACCTTTCTTATTTAGTCGTAAAAAATCAACATTCGAAAAGTAAATTAATCCGATGCATGGCCTGCTCGATGTGGTGGTGATGGTGGGTTCTGCGGTTACTACGACAGGTGATACTGTTTAATGTTGTCCACTCTTGTCTTACACTTCATCTACACGGGCGCGAGAAAATGAGATGAGAATGAAAAAGTTGAGAATGTCAAATCCCATACAAATGGAAATGTAAAGATACAAGTAGGCTGTCACAAATGTATGGGATTTGACATTCTCGCATTTTTCATTCTCATCTCATTTTCAGCTTTCTCGCGCCCGTGTAGAGACTCGGTTATACCGTATTTGTATTTGAATTTTGTTTGTTTTTTTTTTTGTGAGAAGACAAACGGTCTCTATCTCTGACTCGTCTGTAAATGTAGAAGGAGTTGCTGCACTCGCTAGCGATGCCTAACGGTGTTACAAGGGGCGAGTAATTTCGTTCACCGATTGCCAACACTTTAGCTCACATTCGAGCAGGGAACTGAAGTGCACCCGCACGCTGGACCTGGCCCAAAACGCCCGACGTGTACGAACGAGAGTGACCACCATCACCACCACACCGAGTGCCGTTTATTAGATTACATTTCCATCAGCAATCATGAAGGCAACATGTTGTCCTGGCTGGCACCAGGCAAAGGAGGACTCCGGGGTCCACTGCAAATGCTGACTCAGCGCTCAGGAATCTCGGTGCTCTCGGTGCTCTCGGTGCTTCGTTCGATCAAGGACATCGTCTCTAGCAGCGTCTTTGGTGGAGCGCAGCATTGGGTAAAATTATAAAGAAAATGTACTCGACCAGAAAAGCTCCAGGTTAAACGGTGGGGCGACCTTCCATCGACGACTTTGGTACGATGGACACAAACATACACACACACACAGACACACGTACTCCTACACGTTGGGTGTTTTTGTGCTGGAATACCATTTTGTTGTTGCGATTCAATAAAAACAATCTGTGAGTGATTGGATGAAATTTATTTACTTTTCCTGCCCTGCCCTGCGTCTGGTGTCTGGTGAATTTTGGTTTGGTGTTTTGCTGGAGCGGAATGTGTTGCGGGAAGAAGGCAGAATTTCGGGTATTGAAGCGATGTGGAGGAAGGTTATTCACTTCCTGCACTTCTGTGATGTGGAATGTTTTTCATTTGAACTCATGTGAGTTGGCAGGGCACCACTGTTGAGTTGGCAGGGCAATCGGGCCCGGGACCACTGGAAGTCTGTTTGTTCAGCCCCCAAGACCCCAAAACAAACGATGCGAGAACAGATTTTCGCTCGGAATTCGCCAAAATCAGCAGCAGCAGCAATATGATGAAGAAGAAGCAAAAGGAAAATTGCTGTCCCAGTGTATTTTTCGAAAGCTTTTCCTCATCCCGTGCGCGTGTGTGTGTGTGTGTGAAAATATATGGTTGACGTAGAGCGAGGGTTCCTTGAAACGTTAAAGACTGAAAAGGCTTCTAGCTGTAATGTATCGTTGTCTTACCACCTACCGAGGTCAGCCAACCACCGTTGGACGGCATATCCTGTGCCGCATGTAGGTAGCTGACATTACACTCAATATGTCAGAGATGGATCATGAGCTCATTTCTACATGAACGAACCTTGGTAACAGTGAGAAGGAATAGAGGTTTAAGCGAAATGGACAGTCGTCATCCTGGTTGTCAAAATGTGTGTCGTTTACTCGTCGACATGGTGTTTAGATGTCAAGTAGCTCATGGGCATTTCCGCTACTACTTGCCTGAATATTGAATATAATACACACACGCACACACATACGCAACAAGAAGCTAAACATTACGACGCAAATGCGTACTAGATCAAATCGTTACGTTACGTTTGACAACCAAGAGAATCAGTTTTGACAATTCGTGTACGGGGATTGAATAATGCTTGTGTGATAATATGCTATCAATTACTTGATACTAACACCTCCCGAAGTACGTAAGGTGCGGTGCCCAACCATCACCTTAATTAATCAGATACACACATTCACAATTGATAGAATAACGCGCGCCATTATGGCTTAATTGAGACTGCTGCCGACAAAAGGCCAACCTGTAAGCCGACATTCCAGCAAACTTGAATCGGTTCTATTCCGAGAAACCGTTTCGCCTTCCCCCCCTAAACTGTAAATAGTTACGTTCCGATAGAGCCACATTGTCGGCTAAAATCCCCTGCGATGATCTGCGTCCGTCATTTTGTGTTGCAAGCAATCGCACCGCTGCTGCATAACGGTGCAAACTTAGGTCAACACTAAAATCATTACCATCAACAATGTGGCTAACTGCACAGCCCCACACATCAACCCCAAGGGCACCCGGTTAATGGTCCGGTAGGCAGGGCACATAAGCTGACGAAAAGCTGATAGGCTCGCCACGCATTCGGCATCGGAGCGCTCGAAACCCGAACGGATGCAGCGAGCGGATAAGCAAACAGCAACGGCACAATCCCGGGCGCGATGCGATGCGGCAGCGATTCCGGCAGACAAGAGGTCTCTTTAGAGATTGCCCCAAGCGACCGTCACAATGAGGGCTGCTGATTGAGACACAAATTCGTTCATAATTTTAAACTAACACACTGCCACCGTGCGACGTCCGTGTGCGAAAGGACCGTCTGTGTCCATCCTGTGACCGACGAGACGGGCACGATAATTCCATAACCGGTTCACGCGCGTCGTCGCTCGACGAGACAATGGCGGTTTTCGGTGGCTTTTGAGGTATTTATGAAGCATCACCAGCAACATGGCGTACGCAGAGCCCCATTACGCTGCTCCTACTAAACCGGGACCGGGATTGCGACGCGAAATTGCCGCACCATTGTGCGTAGCAGGGGCGAGTGAGGAGCGCTCCCGGAACGGGTTCCCCGTGGTTCTGTGGTTCGCGGAACCTTTTTGGGGAAGGTGGCAACTTTGGCACCCGTTTCGGGACCGCAACATTTCCACGCGGTGCCCTGGCTGCCGAGAAGACCTTCTTTGTCTGTTTGCCATAATTCGTGTTAATTTGAAAACTCATCTCCACTCCTGGATGCCTCGCGGGCATCTCGCGTGGTGATTTCGTGAAAGGTGACGCGCTTTCGGGGGTTTTTGGGTGGCAACTGACGCAACTCGTGGCCTCATGGGGTGTCACTGTGTGTGTGGTTTGTCAAACAAAGTAAAACACTTTCATTTTCACGCTACGAGGTACTGGCTGTGTCCTTTGAAGGTCCGGCTTCCGGGGGTTCGGTTGAGGTGTTTTGAGAAATCGCCCACCGGTGAGACTAAAAGAGAAGAGTATTCCGCATCTTTAAACCGCCCTTAAAAAGGTACTACGGTTTAAAGGCGACAGGTAAAAGCACACTACTACAACCGCTGCGCCCACTCGGTGTCCGCAAAGGTAGTGAAAGCCTGGCCCAGGCCCAGGCCCAGGCCCAGGGTTTCGGTTTCAGGCGTCGGTGGCCATGTTTATGGCCGTGTTTCGAACCGTTTACGATTATTACAGCCATTGCTTTCGCTGGCTTAATAGAGATATGAATAACTGATGATCCCACTGCCGAATGGCCCGGAATGCTCGGTCTCCCTGGCCAGGAAAGGACAAAACGCGCCACCGTCGGGTGGTTGAAGTGCATCCCGGGCCCGGACCATCCCATCCTCCCCTTCGACTCGGCCACATCGTTCACGTTCGACTATCGAGAGGCGGGTTTACGCGGGTGTCGGTGCCGTGATGGTGTTGGTTCGGAAGTGGGGGCCTGGAAATGGTTTCCATTATCCCATTAAATCTTGAAATGTTGCATTCACTGCCCAGCCCCAGCGATCCCACCCCCCGGGCGGGCACTACAATTGCCCACAGCCATCCCACCCCCCGGGGGCCATCGACCACGGTTAATGGTTTCGGAGAAGAGGGGGGGGTTCCAGGATCGGGCGAGAGGCGAGCATCAACACATCCGCAGCCTCTCCAAGGAGTGGGAGGGAATGATGGTCCCCTAGTGGAGTGGCACAGCCCTATGGTTCCTATCCGGTAAATCCTATTAAAATCTTAACCAATACCCATTACGCTCCGGATTCCGGATTATCCCGTACTCCCGGACCGGTAGAGGATGTAGCTTTTTGGTACAAAAAAATGCTTTCTTCGAAGGTGGGCCCTAGCGCAGGGGACCAGTGGTCACATAGAACACATTAGCAGCAGCTACACCGGTCATGGTGTGAGTTGGAATTCCGGCAGAAGATGGACAGATCTGAGACCGATGGAAATTGAACTTAAAATAGCGAGAACACCTCAGTACGAGAATCGACATAGTACTTCTCGTAAAGCTTCAAACGAAAGCAGTTTCAATTGAAGCCATCTTCAAATTACCAATTCCTCGATTCATCAAACACACACACACGCGCGCGCGCAGTCACATTCGTCTAGACAGAATTCTGTAAAGTGCCCTTCAGAGGATCATTCCAAGCAAGCAGCTTTTACTAAGCAACCTGACAAGACGCCCTGCTACACAAACTGCTGATTCATTCCGCGAATCCCGAAATAGCCACACAGCAAAGTCCCCGGGAATCTCGGAATCTCGAACACAAGCTGCTGGCTAGCTACGTGGCTCAACGACCAGCTACTTCCTTGGCTAAACTGGCTCGTCATTGCGCTCCGCGAGGTCCGCAAAAACCTATTCCACCAGCGCCAGTATTCCGTGATAATAAATTCCCGGCTTTTTTTGTTTTGCTTTCTTCTTTTTTTTTTGCGCCGGTTGCTTCGATGACAGTGACACCTGCATACCACCGGGCGGCTACTTGATTATCGATCAACAAACCGCCAAGCGCTCTCGCCGAGCACCTCCGAGGGCGCCGGCCAGAGCCTGCTGCCTCGTTATTTCAATTTGTCCATTCTGTCCGGCCGTTCATTAGCGAGCCATGTCACGAAGTACACCGCCATGTTAGCGTGTGCGTGTGTGTGTGTGTTTCGGTGTCCTTGGATTCTCACCCGGCGGCCCCCGCGTGGAGCATGTCGCTCGGAGTTAACATTTCCGTCAGCCTAATTTTGGCTCGCGGCACCACCAGCTACCAGCGTGGCCTGGTCCTCGCAGATCTCATTACTGGCCTTCCAGGAGCCGCACGAGCCTTCCTCGAGTGCCAGCACCAGCACCAGCACCAGTACCGAGCGTTGGTTGGTTAATTTATTCGCTTCGCTGAAGATGGTCCATTGCCCGCTGGCCAGTTCTGCGGTACGGTAGCCACGGACATTCCGGTACCCGGCACTCCGTGTTGGCGTCACCCAAAATCAGCGTGATGGAATGTCCCCGGGGTAAGAGGGGGAGGGACCTTCCCCCCGTCCTTTCGATAGGCCATTTGTGGTCGGGTAATGGGCAGCGAAGCGAACTGTGAGCGAACTCCTCGGCTAACAGCAGCAGCAGCAGCAGCAGACTGGCAAACATGCAGGCATTCAAGCGAATTCCATGTAATCCACTGGCGATGGCGATGGCGAGAGAGAATGCGGGTCCCTGAGCCACCGTGTCCGTGTGTCTGTCTGTGTGCGTGTGTGTGTAATCACAATACTCACAGCCACACACCAGGGCACCGGACACGAGCTCCGAGAACTAGTCCAAATGAATTGGCGAATGAATTTATTTTGATCCTAGCCAGCCGAAAAGTTTCGGACCAAAGCGAACGGACGGGATCCCGGGGCAGGAAAATGACAAACTTTTCCGAATGGTTTAGTGTGTCTGGGCAGGAAAAATGGACGCGCAGCAGCAGCAGCAGTGGTGGTTTCAGTTTTCGGGGGCCCGGTTCGATAGTGTCCACGATCGCGCTCACAAGGAACCGACGTTCGTTCGTTCGTTCGTACGTTCGTTCTGGATATCTTTTCCTCTTAACCAACACGAGCAGCGGAAAAAGGGAAAACAGAATGGATGCGCCAAGCAAAAACAGGGGGAGCCCCTAGAAGTCACTCTCTCTCTGTCACTCTCTCTCTGTCTCTCTCTCCCGCTCCCTTCTTTGGCTTTGGTGGAAAGATCCAATTTTCTGTATAATAAATTCATTTAATTTATCCCGGGGCTTCCCGAGGAACCGGCTGTCACAGTATAGGGGTAGAAGTGTAGTGAGGCAGTGGGAGGGTGGAGCTTTGCTCTGGTGAGTAGGATTTGGACCTAAGCTTGTTGGCGAAACAGAGCTTGCCCTCGTTAATGCGGCCACCCGCATTAAAGCGTCTTGCAGTATTTAGTGGTCGAGGCCACCGAGTGCGACCAACAACGCCATTCCTTGGCGAGGTGGGGAAAAGGACAAGGGGACCACCACCACAAAACTATACCCAGGGCCAAGGAGCCCACTATGAAGCCGTTAAGATAACGAGAGCTGAAATAAAAGTAAAAATTAAAGCCCCGCACGATCACCATCTACGGACGATGGCGAAGCGAAATGGTTGGCGAGCGAGTTGGTCGAGAGAAACTATTGCTCTGCTAGTGTTCGTTGGGTGCGCTTGTAAGCTGGCACACGACACGGGCTCACGGGGACACAGACCACTACGGCAGCAGGTGTGGGCAGCATCCTTCTCGCTGACGGTCGCTCGACGGTGGTAGGTGTGAAGTAGAATAATCTTATGAAGGCCATCAAAGGGTAGAAGTAGCCGGAAGTAACCGGGTAAGGGGGTAAATGGTAACGATTGTCTTTGGGATACTTTTTTGTCCGTTGTCGTCGTCGTCGTCGTCGTTGCCGTTGGTCCGCTATAGTAAAGGTTCGCCAGGTTCGAGACGGGAGGCAGACAGCATTGTTTTTAAGAGCTCGGTATTTGTTAGCATAATGCGATGATGGTGGTAATGCGAGGGAAGTCGTCGTGCACCAATGGGCTTTCGGGGTATCTCGGTGGTCCAATTGTTTGATGCCATTGGATTTTGGATTCAAGCGTAGCTCCAGACAGACGCCAATCCGCGGTTTTTTGATGATATTTTCTCATGCTATGCTAAAAAATATGCATGCTAAAAATATCTCACGATGCCGCGTTTAAAGTCAATATTAGAAAAACACAGAAAATGTTTTCGGTAGCTTCGGTTTAATGGGAAACAGACGGATTTAATGATAAATTTCTCGTTTGTTTTTAGAAAATCTACGAAATGAACAATCTGTTTTGTGAAATCTATCGGAAGAAGACTGACAAATCTTCAACCGATCGAAAAATTGAACTTTACAACTTTAATGCACTCGTCGTAAATCCAACGTCTTCAAAGCTGGTGTTAATTATAGCATCTAAATCATTGCATCGATTTTTGTGGACCTTTTGAACACTTTATTTGATCTTCATGGGCAAGGTACTTATGAAGAGTTGTGTTGAATGTACTTAAACTTTTTTTATCAAACAATTATATTGTATTTCTTTCAGTAAAAACGATAAACATGGTGGTTTCAATCTATGTATTTCAATCTATTTCAATTCCAAAATGCTAACAAAAATTATTATACATAAATTTCAAAATTAGATTGTGTTTCTCGTCGTCTCGTCAAAACCTAATAACAAAAGAAATCGAGTTTGAAAAAAAAGCTGATATGACCGTATTTTTCTGCTTCTTATTTTCTATGTTCGTCACATTAATTCGACATTTCCGAATAATCGAATAATTTCGACACCACTTAGACGCATTGATCCTGCGACATGAAAATAAATTTTGTGGGTTTCAGAAGCAAAAATATTTTAGAAACCAAAATCCGATACAGTCATTTTTTTTCCGATACAGTCAATTTTTTTTTAGTTCAAAATTTATCCTGAAACCAAAGGGTCAATGTTTAACTTAACGTGCGTACGAGACTTACGAATTTAGTTCTTGAAGATTCGTATTCAGTATCGAGTAGCCTTGTATCAGACGGAGGCATGATTCATGTTTTATGCATCATGGAAGGTGCCAAACGCTCTATGTTACTCCAAACAGGGCCAATGGAGTAATTTATGCTTAAAGTCGACCCCTTGTTGCTGCTTTATAATCGTTGTAAGAAATGGTGAAGATTTTAAAGATGTAGTTTCACCTTCATCGGGATTGACGGTTTATTCCGTTTTCCAAGAATCCCAGCAGCTGCTCATTTCGTCGTTGCTGCCATCGTGGTAACCGTAATGGCGGTGTTGTAGTCACCCTTGAGTTGACCTCGTTCGCTTGCTGATTCACTATACGCCTCGCTGGTTCCAGTTCTGCTTTCGAACCATTATTTTACGCCGTGTAATTCGTGCATTTGGTTTCTAGTAACAGGTCAAGGCAAAGCAGTGAAATCACCTCTATCGAGCAGGCTGCAAAGGGTTGGGCGGCGAAGCAATCTAATGATTAAAGTGGGGTTGCTGGAAATTAACTAACTATCTACTACAGCCAGCGTTTGTATAACCCTTTAAAATCCAAATTCATGAGACATTTGTTCAAATGATTTGCAAATAGGACAATCCATCCAAATAGCGCTCTCGTTTAAGCACCATCGCTTATGTTTACAAATCAAGACGCTTCCGGCTTACGAGTGTCCCCAAGACCACGGCCACTTGCGCGGTCGGATAAATCAGCCGATAAAACCGGAAAATTAATTATAATGACTGCAAATTGGATTCATGCTCCTTCCGCCGGTGCTCGATCTTGATTAAATTAAACATTTGTTAATTGCCCTCCAGCCCATCGCATGCGTGGAAAAGAGAGAGAAACGGCCAGGGCTGCAGATACAATTCATTTGAAATGGAATGTCCGCCCCGAAAAGGGGTCTAGTGGTTGGCCGATCAGAACTAGTCCCACGAGACCGATCCCGAAATCATGCGGCCACCCCACAAATTAGTGAGCCCATGTTGAGCATCATCCCCCATCACCGATAGCTCTTGCGTCGAATTTTCATCGCTTGTTAACGCTTCCGCCTGTTTTCACCCTCACCCCCGAAGAGTGTTCGGTTCTTATCTGACGGGTGCCAGACCGGAGTCGTCAGAGAATTAAAAGTCCGTTTTCCGCCACTCCCCAGACCGTTAGCGGTGTCCAGCACCGAGCGACACTTGAAATTCTTTTCAAAAGTGCCGAGGTAGAGCGAGAGAAAGAGAGATAGAGAGAAACGTTCTGAAGAACGATAGTAATTAGACGCTGACGATGGTGGTGACAGTGGTTTGTCCTAGAGTGATATAGAGAGCAAGAAAAGCGAAGAGACAGAGAGAGGAGTGCGAAGGTGATTTACACTTTAGAAATCAATTCGATTCCCGCACTAGACTCAGTTTTTCACAATCAAAGTGGGTGCTTCACCTCATCCGAGTTTTCCACAAAACGAAACGTTCCGATGCGAAAGTTATGTTCCAGGATTTTGTGTGCGTAATCCCATGCTTCGTTCCACTCCCTTCATTTGTCCTCTAATTTATTGATTCACTTCATACCGGCGGACACACACACACACACGAACGCTCATGTAGAGCAGAAAATTGGAATAAATGAAAGCAGTACCATCGCCAGCTCGTTGATTGGCAGTGCCCGCAACCACATCTTCTCGGTGCGTTTTCGAAAAGGGGAATGGTAACAGGAGAAGTAGGCGGTTTCGGTTCCCCATTTTCCGTGCACAGAGCAGAGAAAGTTATTGGCTCACTGGAGTGATTATGTTTATGAATTGATTCCAGCTCGTTGTTCGTTCTGTGCTTCTCCTTCAACAAAATGACAACCCGGAATGATCATCAATTCATGAAGTTACTTCCACGGCCGTCGTCATCGCCACCGAGAGTAGTGTGTGTGTGTGTCTTTCATTCGTGTGAGCAGCACTTTATTTTGGCCTCTTCCAAGGGGCACTGTTCGGAGAACGAATTTAATCCTCTCGCTCCGGAGACGAGGATCCCGAGAACTCCGCACCAGAAAACGGTTGGCATTCTTTCAGAGGCCAGAACCAGAGGCCAGCAAAGAAAATGCTTTTGTTTCCCCGGGTTCTGATTCTGGTTGCCGGGCAGCCTGGGCAGTTTTGCAGTCGAAATTGTGTTCGAAGAAAACGGATTTGAATGGGATGGATGCATGCCCGGAATGGCTCTGTGTTCACCATTTCCCGCAACCTAGTGGCCATACAAGCACACACACACACACACACACAGACAGAGATGGAATTCCACTGTCTTGCTTATGTCTAGAACCACACCGACCGACCGAATGTTCTATGCCATGAATTCATCGCACAAAGCGTTTTTCGGGCGCCACAAACACAGACGTGGAACATTCCCATTTCCACAAAATCCTACCGGACCCTTCCGAGGCCGATGGCATGGGCTTGCTCCAGGAATCTCCAGGAAGGCGTGTTGCCAAACAACCCTCAGCCCTCTTCCCCCGGCATGTGGGTCCCGTGTGTTGGACGAAATCCAATTGAGGTGCCCGGTCTCCATCCGACCGACATCCGACAGCCAAGCAATATCACCACCGGAACCGGAGTAAGGAACCGAGCGGTCGAGGAAGCATCGTGTAGTGAAGTGAGAGCTTGAACTTAATTTGTGATGTATTTATGTGTTTTCTCCCCTCCTTTCACCCTTTTTTTTGCAGAGGTTCGGGGGAGGGTTGGCACTGTTATTAGGCGTTATTTAGTGCCAGTTCGGTTGTGTGGGTTCTTCAAAAGGCCTGACCGGCGGCAGAAGGAACACACAGAGTGGCCAATGAATAGAATGGCTTAAAAGTTCCCAGCAAACACACTGTGTGTGTTGCACACAGATTCGATGGCATTGCAGCTCATGTGACGTGCTGGCAGACATGCACACATACACACACACACACACACACACACAGCCCACATTAACACACAAAAAATGGTGCCTCATGAAAGGTGGATTTGTAAATTTCGGAACAACCTTCTTCCGAATCTTTGAATGTTGAAAGGCGATTCGTCCGTCTTAAGGTATCTCATGGGAGCAGAACGAATGAACGAAATTAGTGTGTCGACGTAGGCTGTGGGATTTAAACCCGACATCCACTTTCATGGAGTCCATCATGCCGAGGGCATTTCACATTTCCACGACTCACCACTAACGATAGGTTTGCAAAGTCACTTAGCAGGTCATAAACAGTTCGTGTTAGTTCGGTTACATCTGGTAGAGTTATAGGAAGCTTGAAAATTCTCGCTATTCGTTTGATCCATGGATGTAATTGAGCGTGAATGGCGAACTGTACGAGGAGATAGAAAGAGAAAGCTTTCGTTCAAAGGACAGAGACTGATTCCGGGAGATATTTGAGGAATTCCATGCAACGCAAATCACATCAAGGACATGTGTTCCAGCATTCTAACATCACATGAAAGACAACAGATTTCAGGAACCACTCCGCTCACTCCGGGAATGTCGGGTCCCCAAATGCAAATTCGTAATTTTACGAATCAAATCCAGCATCGATGATACCACCGCGACACCATTTGATCGCAATTCAAAGGCCATCTCCACTGCTTCACGCTTCACGGTTATAGCACACACACACACACACACACACAAGCACACACGTAGCGCGTCAGCCGCCAACGATCCAATAAATTATATTCCCGCCAACTATCCTTCCTCCACGGGGCCGGGGTGACACACGCCGATACCAACCAGGCCATCCTGGTTCTGGTGGAAAGGACACCACGCGTGGTGTGAGCCCCTCTCTCCCTCTCTCTCCACCCTCCCTCCTGGCCCGCGAAACCGGGAATAAAATTATCCAAATTGAAACATTACCAAAGCTCGGCGGTAATTTAATCTACATATCTATCGGCGTGAAGCCAGCAGTGGCGTTCCGGTGGTATCCCGCCGGGTATTTCGGTTGCAAGTTTTATTGGCCACGCAACTCCTCCTCCTCCTCCGCGGTCCCGCGAAGGGGTTCCCCTGGACGTATTTACAAGCTGGCAGAGCAGTGGTAGTGGTAGGCGACGGTTGCGGTGGCGGCCCGTTTTTGGTGGCAAAAGTTTTCAATCCAAGTATGCCTTTCACTCGCGCTCGCTGTTCGGGGTTAGGCGACTTGCTGTGGACTGGTTTGCTGGTTGTGAGGGTAACGTGAGGTTGCTGGCGTAATCAGAGCTGGCGGCGGTTATTTGTACGCCGGAGGAAGCCAACCTTCGTTCCGAGAATTTCGCCGAAGCTCGGAGCTTCTTGAGGAATGTTTTCCCGTACCCCTGTGGTAGTGAGGCGCAAAGCAGCAGAAGAATGTCTTTGAAACGATGCTTTCGCGTTAATTCGAACCGAGCGTTGGGATTATGACGTCAGAAGAATGGATTTGACTTTCGAACCTTCGATAACTATTATTGGGCCATCAACTCGCGATTGCCATTA
The DNA here is from genome assembly GCF_943734745.1 of Anopheles darlingi. Lineage (NCBI taxonomy): Eukaryota > Metazoa > Arthropoda > Insecta > Diptera > Culicidae > Anopheles > Anopheles darlingi. Next base: position 82,994,219 of record NC_064874.1, on the reverse strand, counting down.
AAAAACGGGGGGACACCGGCACTCACAGGTACCAAAATGGGTGCCAAACAGGTTCGCACTCAGCTTCGTACCCCCTCAAACGTCTGAAACCAGATGCTGCCCGAATAAACGGTCGATGCAAAAAAAAAAACGACCGGAAAAATGGAAGCATTTTTCGACCAAGGTCTAAGGCTCCTGCTGCTACTGCTGCGGACTGGTAAGAAGTCGTATAAATGTTAAGCAGTTTTGATTTGAATATAAAGTTGGCTTAATTATACGATTGACTAAATTGTACGCGCACATATAAAGCGTTCAATCTGTTCCGCTGCCGTCGAGGCCACCTTCTCAGAAGAAGAAGAAGAAGAAGCGGCCAGAAAGCTTCTTACCGGCGACGGGGCAGAGCCTTTAGCCTCAGAAGAGCCTGACATAAACCGTGGCAACCGAAAAAAAAAACCGGAGAGGAAAAACTTTTCGCGAATGTTAATTTTTCCGGGTTTCCTCGCAACGCCTTGAGACGCCGGCATTGGACCGCCGTGGACCGTGAAAGCAGGGGGAGGCGGCAGCAAAACGGTTAGCATATTTTAATGAGCAACCACTTTCGACACTTTGGCACATCTTCGCTCAAGGGATGTGTGTGTGTGTGTATGTGTACGAGGTGAAAGTGGAAAACATTTTTCCATGTTTCATAATTTTAACCTTTTCTTCTTTCAGAACCGGGTAGAAAGATACACTGGCCGTTGGCCAGCAGTAGCTTTCACGCCATAGCTTTCTTAGCTAAAGTTTCGTTTTGACACGGCCGGATGGACGGTCCTCGTCCCTTTCCCACGATGCGTCACCCGGCATTCCGTTTTGGACCCGGCCGTGGAGCCGTGAAAATGGTCGATGGTACCACATCACTCAACAGCCGCAGCAAATAGTGTGCGCCGGGCGGCCGGTTGGCTGGCTTGCTTGCTTGCTCAAGTCTTTGAAGGCTGTTGCTACCGCTCATCATCACTTGTCCGCCGGTTTCGCCACGGGATGCGCCGACGGATTATCGTGGCCATTAACATCTCTTAACATTTTTGCCGGAAGATACACTTTCACGGCTTTCACGCCAGCGGCCCCATCCACACGCCTGGCCTGTCTTCGTGGACCGACCGACCGCTGAGCAGCCTCCTTAGTGGCACCACTACTAAATCTACTACCACTAGCAACGCCTCGTCGTACACGAGAAAACTTTAAAATTATGAGCAAAGTTGGCGTGGCGATCACGAGGATATTGGAGCAAGCAGCCAACTTTCTATGCAAATTGAATCTACACGCCACGCTTTCCACCTCGAAGACATTGGCTAACGGTGAGAGGCGATGCTATGCTTGCTGCCGATGAAATGATTTTCGCCATGGCGCCGCTACCGCACAGCCCACACTGGCGCGATGGATCGACGAACCCGAAACCGGCGTTCATGAATATCCTTGGTTGGTTTTAGACGATAGCGTGGCGCTTGTAATGGGAGGGAACGTCTCTTAACCTCTAAGTAATGCGCCAGGAATGCGCCATTCAGCGGGATCGCTCGTACACTTGAACTTCTTCTTCTCTAGTACTTCCGGTGATCATTATAAGTGATAGCACGAACGCGTGTCCTTGCATAAGCGGAGAGAGAAAGAGAAAGGCAGAGTGGAGCAAACATATTAATCACCATATTAATCATCTGCTCATAAGATTTTCGAAAGACTTCGTACTGAGGAAGGAAAGGCGAACGTACAATGAAGCCCCGGGGCCGGGCGGGCCCTGGAAACTATCTCTTTGGTGGCCCTTTTTTCCAGCGTATCAGAACGTGCGGTACGTCCGATCGGTGCATAATCCAAGAGAGTGCAGCTCAACACGTCACTCAGCAGTAGCAGCAGCAGCAGCAGCAGCAGCACCAAGCACCAAGCACCAAGCACTGTTTGAGCGAAGTTTTTTATTTATGCTAATGCGTTAATAATTAAGGTATAACGGGCGTCGTCGTCGGAGTGCCAAAGTTTTGCTGAGTGAATGCTTTTAATGGGTGTATTAGTCTTTCCCTTCTATTCTTCCATTAAAACACCACCACCACAACGCGCAACAGCATCCGGGAAAGACAAGGAGTTCGGTTGGTATACCGTGGTATCACGGGAAAGTTCCCGTTTCCGGTGGAAAGCTTCACGAATCACACCGTGGTTGCAGCGCAAATTGCATCCCGTTTGCGATGCATGGAATGTTTGCTTTCCGACTCGGCATTAATTCCGTCACACAAACACAAGTGAAGATGCAGAAGCTCGAACTTTGCTGCTTCTTCAATTTTCTATCAAACTTTCAACCACAAAAGCCGGCCGGCCTGTTGTTCATAACCGAGTTAGACGTAGCGTATGAAGTGTCATGAAATACTCTTCTTCACCACAAGGGAGCTTTTCATCTTCCTTTTTCAATCTTTAAATAAAGCACATACAAACACATACAGACACTCCGAGCACGTTAAAGCCAATGATTTTCAATTCAACATCATCTTTGCTCGAATCCATCGGCTTCTCGTCGAGCAGCAGAATGCGTTCGAGCGATTCTTACACAAAACAGAGCCCCAACCGGCGTCAACCATTCCAGCGTCAACCAAGCCCCTAATTGAATACAAAATGGATTGTTTTGCCATGACGGTCCGGAGTTGGTTATCCCCGTGATGGTGTCTGAACGCCTGAACTACGGGAGCGGAACTAGAGGCAGACCGCCGGCTGGTTGTTGTTCACGACCGGAACCGAGAGAACCGAGGTCATAAATTATGTTTCTCTACATTAGCGATTCGTCGGCCCCACAATGACAGTGGTGGTATGGTGTGGTGTGCCGTTCACTGCCGAACGCGCAATCAGTTTTAAGAGCCAATACTCCTTTCGGTACAAAATGGCGAGCAGGCCAGCTGTTTCCGAGTCACGGTTTTTGGAGCGTTCGTAATTTGAAAAGGAGTGTATGGTGGAGATCACGAATGAAGAGCGGGGAGGCAGTGATGATGAGAATGATTATTTGAAATGATAAAGATGCTGATGATGATGCTGGCAATGTGGAATGTTGAATCCCCCGGGGAATTATGCAAAAACCTGACAGCAGGCTCGGCTAGCACCATTTGGAGGAGGCAATGAATCCTTCTTTTCAAAATTTTAGAGCTCAAGGATTGCTTCGGTTGTAATTCGCTTGTCAAACTGTTAAAGACGAAGCGACTTAACTCAACCTAACCTACACTTGTTTTCGGTGGCTTTGGTATTGAACAGTCTTCAGGATAAATAAATAAGTTTATTACACCAATCCCAATAGAACTTCGATGTAATGTTAGCAAGTAGTTAGGACACAATCCATGGTGTACAGTGGAATCTATTGCTTAAGGTCTGAGAAGAATGTATCACTAATCAATGTAAATATTATAATATGTAGCAGAAAGATAGTTAAAAGTCAATTTTTTTTTGGTTTAAAATCGCATTTCATGTTCCAGTTTGGAAAAACAGTGATATACAACAGTGGGCATAATCCTTTTAAAGGTCTTTTCACTCTTCCTTCTCTTGTATTCTGGTTCCCTTTTCCATTGATTCCGGTGATAGTCTGGGAGTTGAGCATGAACTATTAGTGCTGCGCTTCGCAGTGCGAACCGTAACTTGATTCTTGTTTTAAAAGCGATTGATTTCCTAGATTGACACTAGCACATTTATGACATTGAATATAACTTATTCAGTTGATTGAAGTATTTACCCCAGGATTTAAGGTAAATCATTGGGTAGTAATTTATGTTCAATGCAATTTTTAAACTTAGTTTACTGAGGATCGTTTAGGACCCGAAATGTTTCAGAACGTCGTATGCCTTAGATTTCAAGAATTTTCAAAGTATACAAATTCATAATCAGTAAATTTTGATTATACTAGATCGAATCTTGATGAGTTTGTATCATCCAAGTGATGGGCAATTCTATTCAAACGAATATCTATGTAATGTGTATAGGTTTTCAGCTTTATTCCGTAAAATGAAAGGAAAAGGTTGTTTAAAAAATAGCTTCATATTCATATGTCGCGATCTCTTTCATGCTCAGTCTTTTTATAAAACCTTTCAGTCTTTTATCTTTTATGCAAGAACGAGCATTCTCGGTTGATATAACATTCCGTCGCCGCAGAATGTAAAAACGCCATCCATCCTTGGTGGCTTCCATGCTTGGTGTTTGGTTTTCAATCATGGACCTCAACACGCTCACAAATTGGCCACATGAAAACGGTGATGGTCCTCCGGTCCTTCGGTCCCGGGTAGGCCGGTCTTTTGCTCTCGGTAAATTCCCACCCCCGCAGGTCACCAGCCCCCCTACCGACCCATGGAAGAGAACAGGAGCGAAAGCAACACCGGATGGAGGCTTTTTAATTAAACTCATATTCATGGCACACGGTGGCCATGGTGTGGTTCGCAACGACACACCACCGGTAGCCCAGGGAGGGAAAACGAAGGAAAAAAGGAGGCCCTCGGCCAGGGAAAATCCATTAGGGCCACGATGAGTGCCCGGTGTGCTGGTCAACGTGGGACGACGTACGACGACACCGGGCAGCGAAGTGAGTGAGTGAGCGAACGCGTGTTCCGGACATGGGAAATGATTCGTTCGGTTGCAACGAATCACCGATTAGTGGCAATCATAAACGGGCAGCGGACAACGTCGACCGAGTGGCGACGCGCATAAAAACAGCAACAACTACAACGAAAAACGCTTCTCGATCTCGAAAAGACCCGTCACAGGCACCATCGCTCTCTCCCTTTCTCTCTCGCTTTTAGGGCCTTCTCTTTACATTTTTCACAATTCACTTGCTTAGCAGGCGGCGAGTTTACAACCACCGACCACCATCACCACCATCACCACCATCACCGGCACCGTGTTTACAGTGCTTTGCTCTTAATAAACATGTTCCGTGGCCGAGTGACCGGACCCGAGCGAGCTCAGTAGGCGGAACATAATCGTCTCGTGGTCGTCGTTGCTAGCGTTGTCCTCGTCGTCCTCGTCGTCGTCATGGTGCAATGGCGGAACGAGTGGTTGATCAGCAAACAATCAACCGGGCCCCTCCCCCCCCCCCCGTTGCTGAAAATGCTGGAAAACCCTTTTTTCCCCAACCGCGCGCGCGCGGAATGGATGCGGGGAATTAAAAAGTTTTTGGCCAAATGTGCCGACGAGAAATTTGTTTCGCCCACAAACGTACATACAAAGGGATTAGGGACACAATGACCAAGGTACCAATGACGCTCGATTGTGGTGGTGGTGGTGGAGGTGCTGTTGGTGGGGGACCGCTTCCAGAAAGGTCTTGCCCGTGGACCGTAGGCCCTAAGGGTGATTGGGCGGGGATTCTAAAAATCAGATTAAAGGATTTATTCGGTTTCGAGAAACGCCCGGAAGGAAGGAAGGAACGCTACCTGGCGACACAAATAGTGTAACAAAAGTGGCATTAGCATGTCGGAGGAATCAAGAAGAAGGACCTTCCCTTTCCTCTCTCTCTCTCTCACAGTCCCGACGGACAATCACGAGGACGAGAAAGGACACGGTGACGTTACGGGCTAGGGATCGTATGTGTGTTCACACGCATGGACAAACACGCACGCCTAATCCCGGAACCTACCGGAACTCCGACAGTCGACGAGATCCGACAGTCAGTCTCCAGGAAGGCCAGGAGGTGCCCAGGGTCCTGGCCAGGTCCTGGGCGGGGGGACAACAACAACAGCAACGGCTGTGGCTCAGTTCAGTACAAAAATCACGATCACTGGACAGCATAATAGGTTCCGTTTCATTTAAATGGTGCTCACTCATTCCGGGGATGCATCCCGGACGTGGGGAAGGACCCCACGTTTGGTGGGGGAGCGGCTTAACCCCATACACCCACGGGGTTGGTCTCGATGCCTCCGGTCCCGGTTTAAGTCCCCCTGTGTCACCGCCGGAAGGACCGGAACTGCTCGTGCGGAATCAAATCAGCTTCGTAAATCCTTTCCCGAAGACAACAAAATAAAGGCTTTAGGTACACGAACAATAGCCCCAGGGGAGGAAACAGTGTTGGTGCCTTTAGGGTGGACCACGGACTTTGGTCGGATGTTGTGGCATATGGCTCGGTAATCTATTTATTAAAATGATGCCAAACCACTGACGTCCTTACCTGGCGCGCTTTGCAATGAAGCCATACCCTAAGAGCCTTGCAAATGTCGCTTGTTGTGTGACGTTGAATTCATGGAATTCGAGACGAGTGCCGCCTTCTTAGAACCACACCAACAGCCATGAAGTGAAGCCCAACGCGGCTCTCCAGATCAGTTGTGTTAGTTGTATGTCGGACATTTCCATCGCCTCGCCGGACACTTGTCAGGACAAGCAGCAAATCACGAAGCTAAAGCAAACACTTCCATCTTGACCTGAAGAGTCACTCACACATCGACGACATCGGCGACGGGTTAAGATGGCCGCGGAGTGTCGGACCGTAAGTGAGGTGCAATGTAGACAAGGTTCTCTCTCTCTCTCTCTCTCTCTCTCTCTCTCTCCATTTCTCTCTCTCTCCATCTCTCTCTCTCTCTCTCTCTCCTTCTTCACACACACACACACACACACTTTCGCTGTGCATAAACCCCATCAACCACTCATCACCAGCTAATTGATCTTTTGATCTGCAACCGACGGTGGTGGTGGTGGTGCTCCTGAAAGGGTGTGTGAAGCCGATGGCGAGAAGCGCTCATGACAGCTCACACCACACCCGGCGTGCGCTTCCCGTTGGCTTCAATCAACAACGACAACGGCCACTAATCAGACGCAAATCAGACGCGCTCCACTCCACCGGCACGGTTCCACCTTCTCCGGGCTCATTAGAATGCTTCTGGCTGCCCGTTGACCCAATGAGCCCATGGAGCTATCGGAGGAAGAACGCTTGCGAGCATACAATTTCCACTTAATGATGGTGCGGCGCTCCGAGCGCTAGAGGTAGTGTCCGTAATTTCCGTTTGCTGGTTTGTTAGGTGCCCAGGCAACGCCCAATAACTAATTCCATCGATTGAAGACTGCAACCATTAATAGAACGTGGAGAGCAGAAAGAATTTGAAGTTGTATAAGCATCAGCTAGCTTTGATGACGAAATACCCTCTGAATGCTAAATTCCGGGATTTTAGAAATCAATTTTTTGAGATAAATATTCCATAAATTGTTAGGGTACCGACAGGAAGAAATGCCTGTTCATCTATTCTATATCCACTCCCCTTCCCAATAAATACGGCCTCGCCCGTGATGTATGAACAAAACAAAAATCCGTAAATTGTTCGAATATTTTACGAAAACATTATTTCTCCGTTCCGGTCACATTCGATAGCGTAGCTGTGCATTGCCTCACTTCCCTATTTGCTATCTCACCGTTTCGCTTGTTTATCTATTTTTCATCATCGAATTGTTCAAATTATTTAGATTCCTAACAATTTGCAATTTATAGAAATTCTCGGAAGTTTAGAGGAATTCAATGCGGTTGACATCGATACCGCGGTTGGGGCCACTGTATAGTTCGAAATAAAGTTCCCATACCTTCAGGCTAGTATGAGTTTATGCAGAATAGCATACATATTTTGCACGCTACACTTTTGTCAATATTGCATTTTTCGTTTTTTTTTTTTATAATGGAGAATAGAGGAGCATTTTATTACAAAATTCAATTCGTGGTAATTTTATCCAGGAACAAAGTATCGTTCGTAACATTCTTTTCGAAAAAGTGCAGCGTTTGCGTTATTTTCAACCGCTGATAACATTGCATTTTTCAAACCGACAAATGTTATGGCTTATCTATGCTGCTAGACCGTATTCAAATTGATTCTAACCTGAGGTATTCTAACCTTTTGGGTTGCCATATCCTTAATTAAAACTTTGGAAGTGGTAAATTCTACTACCATGACTAACTAGTTACCGTTTACAGAATCAATAGAAGGTTCAATTGGATTTACATTGCTTATCTCAAAGTGAGTTTCCTTTTTTGGAATTAGAAAGATCGTTTAAAATATAGCGAAAAACAATGTTAAAACTCCAAAGCGTAACTTACACCTTATTGTAGTTGCATAAATAAAATAATTTATCCTCCAATAACGTCTGGCCAAAGCACACACACACACACACCTACAGTGTGCCCAGATTCCAAATGATACGATCAGACCACATCAGGACCTTACAAAAGTAGCACACCAGCCAGAGATGCCAGATTCCACTCCCGCGAATCATATGACATACGGGCGCAACCAATTTCGAATTCATAAAACCCCCCCCGGTCATGAAATGATCCATTCTCCATCTGTGTGTGTGTATATATCGCACCTTTGTACCGAACCGGCATCTCGCGTCCCACGCCACCACCGGTGCTTCAAGATGAAATAGCACCATTTGCCAGAATGTGCACTGCTGCCTGGCCTCGGCCACGGGTATTACTATACTCGGGCTTGCTGGCCGCGCATTTTTATTTCATCTCCCGGTTTATCTCAACTTCCAGCATCCATCCGCGGCGGCCGCGACCGGCGACGAATTCTATTAGGAACCTCATTTCCCGTCCTAGATATACTCGGTACCAACCGACCGACCGACTTAACGACTTCACCTGGCCTGGCACCGCACTTATGAACTCGATTCCGACCCCCAAGGCACCGACGACGACGACGACGACGACGACGCCGACGATGGATGTTCGGGCCAGCGGCGCCACCAACATCATCCACTCCCTCAACCACCCAACACATTCATCCCATTAGCGCGAGCGCACACCAGCATCACCTAGCCACCCACCAATCCACCTACACCACCGGCGGTGGCCCGGGATCCGTTTCACTCCGACACATAATAAATTCATAAAACATTGGAGGAAATTACGTATAATTCTACCTTGTCATGGTATCGCTTCATTTAAGCGTCTATAAATCTAACAAAAGGGCTCCCCCGGGAGGCTGGGGCGCAAGGAAACGGCCACCACCGGGTCCGGGCCCCGGCTGATGGTCTGATGTCTGACAAACGGCAGTCGCAGCACTTCTGGGGGGGGGGAGGGTGAAGCCACGTTGCGAAGCGAAGTGCCGCGGCCTACTTCGATCCCCGGCCACCGCACAACGTGCATCCTGCAGCCTGCTGCGCGCCGACACTAAAAGCACCGAAATGAGCGGATGATGTCTTCCCGGTCTTCCCCGTGATCATGACCTCGCCTGCCGTCGCCTGCCTCAATTCCGGACCTGACCGCACCACCGGTCTCTGGGTTTACCGGAAACCGGATCAATAATAACCCCGACGGCAGCAACGGAGACGACGACGACTACGACGACGACGACGGAGACGATGCTGATGCTGGCTGTACGGAGCGAGCGAACGAGCGAACGAGCGGATTGCTCCCCTCCCCCCCACTGGCACCAGGCCGGGGTTCGGGTCGATTAAGCTACGCGATGCAGCCAGTCGTGACGACGCTGATATCGGTATCGGTTGATGAATGGCGTGTAAAAGGATTAATTTCTGCAAGGTTAGCGATTGTTAGCGACCCGGGCCCGGGGCCGAATGCTCGTGCCCAGCTTCCATGCCACTAATGCGTCGACCATGGTGGTGAATTCGATCGATGAACGCGCGTTGTCCGTTGCAGGGCCACCGGGACCGCAGCGCCTTTGCGGGCACGAATGCCTTCGGTTCGGTTGGATGGAAAGGAATTTTGCTTACTTGAATACGCCATTTGTCGGCATCTCGGACGCGCACCTGCCGGGAATGCTTCAACGAATGTGCTCGGTGTGTGTGTGAGTGTTTATTCTCAAATCAGTTAACAAAGCAATAGCTATTTGATAAAATAGGACCTTTAATGATCACTATAACAAACCTTCACATTGAAGAAACTTTCACTGACTGTCATATGGCGTGTACGAAACTTTATTGACAACGTCTTTTAACGTTAAGCTTAACCAACAACGCACGAGGGCAATTTTGACATTACTTTACAGCTTATTCCAAACCGAGCTGAAAAACGAACGTAAACAACGTTTCTCAAATCTTAATCGCGCCTGACCACGACTATCAACATTATTTCAACTCCTCATTTTGACAGTTCTTAACGTAAAGATGCTATCGTGGCCAGATGTGCTGCATGGAATTTAGTAGCATAATTTGGTGGCGAGTTTGTTTGTTATGTTGTACTAGCAAGTCAGCAGCATGAAGCATACATAAAGTCATGCGGAGCAGAAGGATTATGAGACACCGTGCGCACTTCAATAATGCAATACAAACACAATGGAAACCCGAACCAACATGCTCATCGCGATTGCGAGAACTCAATTCATGTGCCAACAGTAATGCACCTTAATCTCTCTCTCGCTCGTTCTCTCCTCTCCCTTCATATTGATTCGAGGCTAACGAAAGCGTTACTACACTTCGTTAACTTCCACCATCACCGCGACTCACCCTTAAAGAAGAAAAAAACAAAAGCAAAACCATGTATCTTGGCTCCTATTCTCGAGTCTCGACTGGTGCGTACCTGGTGCGACTTCGAGTACCTCGAAGCTTCGCCTCTATCCCCGACGATCATGATGCTGATGATGATGATGATGATGGATAGTGTTGCTCCCTCACCAGCACGGTGTTCGAAAGTAGCGGCTGCTGGGTTCGGAAATTATTCAGCAAACAGCCACCGATGATGAATAAAACACGAGTGTAAAGTGGAAATTCATGCCACGGCACGGCACGGCACCGAGCTCGATCCCCGAGCTTTCGCCGGGGAGATCGATCCTAATGCATTCGCCATGAGGCCGTACGACCAAAAAGTGCCAAGGGATTTTTTGCGCCTTTCGTTGCGCCTTGTTTTTGGTTTTCTATCGGCCGATGTTGCGGCTTCGGAAGCTGGCTCCATCCATCCATCCATCCATCCAGCTCGGGCAACTCAACGGGGGATGTGCAGCGCACCATGCAATTGCACCATTTATCGATCAACCTTCTCTCCTTTCCGATGATGCATCCATTGGTGCTGCTGCTGCTGCTGGCCGCGAGCCGACTGATGGAAGGTTTTGAGGCATTTTCTTGTTTTTTTGTTTCTTTCTTGCGCCCACACGATTGGCCCACGGTTCCGGGGCTCATCTAATCCGAGGATCGTTACTGTCCGCAGCATGCACGCGCCATCATCCATCTCTCGACTCGATGTTCTGGTGGTTTGGTTGGTTGGTTCGAACCTTTGTTCCCGGTTCCATGTAACGACACTCGTGGTGCGTTCGCCCTCGTCCGGGCGAGTGTGAATTGCACCCTCGAGGGCAAACGAGCTCGTGCTGGCACACGCTGCTTTGCACCACAACGGAGCATGTTCCCGGTGTAAGTGGTACAGTCCGGGTCCGGGTTGCTGCAATCTGGTATCGACGATGACGCAACGCAGCAGATGAAGCTGATCTTCGAGGCTTACGTGGAATGTGTAATACCATCGTTGAGCGTTGATTAGTTTGGTTAAAATCCCGAGAACCACGGATTTCGGAACCGACGACGAAAATGACGCTTAATAGGCAAAGGGCAAATGGCGATGGCGAAGGAATTCGAACATTACAACGAAACGAAACAGCTGGTGGTCCTCCATCACCGCGTTTCGATTAAGACGTTCTGCCGAATCGAAAGGCGTACCGGATTGCTATTCCCGGAAAGTCAAACCAGCCATAACGTAGGCTCCCACTCCCCGGAAAACCGACTTTTCGACTCACACACACACATACTTTCTCTCTCCTCTCGATCGAGCACAAAACGCCCTCCGTTTCCTCGGGGTACCAAGTGCTTGTAATATCTTGCCCGAAATTAGGGCTCGATTCAATAAATTTGCAAACTTCATTAACGCGGATTGGAAGCGGTTTTCGGGGAAGTTTCTCCCTTTTCTCTTCGGTTTTTTTTTTCGGTTGTTGTTGTTGTTGTGGAAAATACCCTTCGCTTCGATCCCGGCGCGGAGACGATGACGCCGGCGACCCCTTTTTCCGATGCCAAACCCACGGACACACACGCACACACAAAAGCACAGATGAGATGAAGTTTCTGGGCGCTATAGAGACCGTACCTCCACCTCACCCCCACAAAAACTATTGCCCAAACAGCGTGGGGTGCAGTACCGGGGGTGAGAGAAGCGGTGAGAAGTGGGCGCAATTTCTCGGAAAATTCGGCCCGTTTTCCGATCCGAAACACGCGCCCTCCATTCGAGTGGAAAAGGGGGATGGAAATTCATCAACCGACCGGTCGAGCGACCGGCCGGTTGGAGCTGCTCGAATCCTGTCAGCAGGAAAGCGCTTAGTCACGTTTGTGATTGAAGCATAATAAACTTCGATATGAAAATCCGCAATTCAGCGAGAGCGAGAACAGGGGGAAGGGAACCGAAGGGAGGTCTATAGAGATTGGGAGCAGGGTTGCAATAATTTCCCACTAAAAGTCTAGCTAGAACTAGTCCGCAGCTTCGAGGCATTCGAAATGAAATTCCGAAAGGAAGTCCATTCAAAGGATGCAGAAACTTAGCTGTTCGCTTCGATTGAATTGCGGTGGAGGTGGAAGGACGCGTGCGTGCGTGCGTCCGTGGAAGTTTGAAGGCAACCAATCGATGGCGACGCCTCTTTGCCAGAAAAACAGAATAAGGCGGGTTCTCTGTAGGTTCGCCGGCAAGTGGAAATGATTTGCAATAGCAGCAGCAAGCCGATGGGTTGCTCGCAGCGCCAGAAGCAGTAGCAGCAGCTGCTGCTGTCGGTTGCGCTTTGGGATGCTGATGAAAATTGCCCCAAAGGAAGGCCAAGTGGCTTGAGATTATGAATAAGCCACGAGTCAGCGACCGCTGGTAGAATTTTCGGGAGGCCGCTTCAACCCACCACCCCCCTCCCGTTCGTTCGACGCGGGGCGTTGATGAGGGTGAGATCGGTGCCGGCTTCTTGCGCAAACCAATCTGCCCGCGGGTATGGCCTCTTTCGGCCGTGCCCGTACGAATGGGCAAAACTAATAATCATAAATTTCTCCGAACCATTTCAGTCACCTTCGAGGGTGCACGGAGCGGTGGAGGCGTGTGGTGTGCCTGGCAATGGCGTTGCTGCCAGTTTGTGATGTTTGGTTTTTGAAGTTGCTTTCGGTTCTTGCATTTCTTTTTTCTTCCTCACCCGGGAAACACTGGCATTACCTTCTCGAGGTGAAAAGAAAGGCTTTGAAGTGGAAGAAAAGAGGGATGGAAGGAAGAGGGAACGGGGAAAGGGGTGGCACGCTGCACGGGAGTGGCGGTGATTGCATAGCATTTCTGCAATGGAACGGAAAGCCTATTCAAGGGTTGCTCCTAGCGGAATCGTCGGAATTTGGCGAATCAATGAATGCAGTATGTTTTCGGTGCGATGGGCAATAGCAGCTGGTGTGGCATTTATGTGTATGTGTGTGAATGAAACGAACCAGAATATGTTTTTGGAATGGATTTTTAATAAGATTTTGGAAGGTTCTTTTATGATTTACCAAGACCATAAGGTTAAAATAATCTTAATAGAAGAATAGTATTGTGTGAGATTGGAAAAAAACTACTTCAATTATGAGTTCAAGAACGTTTTGCAAATATTTGTTGCCTGAATCGATGATCAATATTTCCTCTTCTGAAAACTATCATTTCCTTTACTTGAAAAAATTCTCAATAAAGCAAGAATTCTAAGATTTAAAAACACGAATCGGGAGGTACCCGAAAAAAATTATTGGTTTTTAGTTGCTTTTCTGGTTTAGTTGCCTATAAAGCTAGAAAAATACGAAGCGGTCCGAATTATGTTAACCTTGATGCATTCTTTTTGAAATTTCAAAAATTCGTTAATTAGGTTGTTCGAAACGTAGGTTTGCGAAACATTAGGTTGCGAGCGGTTCCATCGACTGTACAACATTGAATTAAACTTAGCTGCCTTCGTTTTACTAGGCAACTTTTTCTACATACACCAGTTTTTTTTTGTATGAACGATTTATTTGGCTTTCATTGGCTAAAACAAAAGCAATGTTGTGTGTACGAACGACATAAAAAGAAAATAGATTATTTTAATAACCTTGCAAAAAATACAGCCTTTTGGTGCTTTCCCTGAATTAATGTCGTGGTTTTAACTTTCTCCTACATATTCTTCAAGGCCTGCTCCAATATTGTTGGAAATTTAAAGTTTTATATGACGTTTGCGAACGTACATCAAGTTCGATGGTTTCGTAAAAACACATCCCGAAAAAAGGAGCCATTGTTTTGGGTAGATTTCACGTTTGTTCCACCTTTAAAAGAACCAAACAATACCGCGCTCGGTCCACCGGCAACTGATTGTTGTGGTTAGCGTGAAAGATCAACTACCTCATGGCCCCCGGTGGCAGCATTCAAACTCTCAACACAATCGCACACACCACGACTACTCGCGACTCGAGAGACCAGCAGCAACTCCCTCCAACGACGACGACGACAACGACGACGACAAGGACGACGACTATCCGTAATAAAGTAACAATGACAATCCTTTCGGGCCACTCCCCGGGCATGCCGAAAAACATTTCGTTTATCTTGCCCTCAAGAACAATGCCCGGCCCAACCCCAACCACGGCCTTGTCTGGCATTGTCTTCCGGTGGCTTCCGTTCTAAAGTTCGCGTCAGCAACAACGCGCCCGAAATCAGACCCCCGGAACAGGTGAGGTGCTGGCTGGCTGGCTGGCTGGCTGCTTGGCTGGTTTTTGACGCAGGTAATCAACAGTGAAAGGGAACGAAAAAAAAAAACAACGGGAAGAGGAGAGGAGAAGGCAGCCACCTCACAGGACTGCTGGAACTTCGTTGAGCAAACAAAACAAACAAACAACGCCGAAGAATGGGCGAAGCGGGAGAAGCAACATAATGTCGGAACAACAAAAACAACAAGGGGAGGGCGTCCGGGATGGACGAAAAGCTGTCACAGATAAGGGAAAATGACGTGCGCAATGTGACAATCTGCACACACACACAAAGAAAAAAACATACCATCCGTGTCCGTGATGAGTGCGATAGGGGGTTGGATAAAGAGGTGGCCGATGCCAAGGATGCCAGGGAGTAACCTTAAGAAGCAGAGCAGAGAAGGAAAGGAGAAACAGAGCAGAACAGCACGTTCTCATTGTCTTAGGCATGGTTTCTCTGTATCGTCACGGACAGTCTCCGTCGTCGTCGTCGTCGTCGTCGTCGTCATAAACACGTAAAGAGTCAACGGACTTGACTACGAGCGGCCATTGTTGTTGTTGTTGTTTTTAGAGAGTACCCTCCTCCTCCTCCTCCTCCCCCGAGGCTATCGAGGGTCGCGTTTGGAAAAGTTTTATAAAATTTTTAATGCATCCAACTTATACCGCCAGTAATTTATGAACCGTTGCACACACACACACCCACGCACTCACGAGGCATTCCACGACGGAAACCACCCCTTTTGGAACTCACCGCTTGGGCACTTCAGCATGCCAATGGAGGCGCCTGGCACGCTTGGATGTTGGCGATGGCGACGCCAAGCAGCCGAGCCGAGCCGAGCCGAGAGAAGTTAAACGCCTGCTACTTGTACGTTGCGCTCCGTTAGCGAAGCGATGAGCAGGTTATGAGCGGCCTTTGCGGACTTTTGCAAACATACGGCAAGGGGAACACCTTTCCAGGACACTAACCTCTTCCCTTTCCCCTTCTGGCCGATGACAGCGTTGTAGCGTTGCGCTGCGTTTTGCAACAGATCGTTAATTATGTTGCTATGGGGAGACCAGAGGTTGTCGGAGGCGGCCAGAGTTAGCACCGTCATGTTACGGGTCCGCTGCCGAAACACCGGAAGTGAGGCTGGTGATGGTGGTGGTGGTGGTGGTGGTACCCGGTACCCGGGGTTTCCTTCCCAGTGCAAAGGTCACGCAAGAACGAAGCTTCGGGAGCGGAAATGTTGAGACACTCGAGTGCACTTGCTGGTCTGCTGGTGTCCAAAGCGCTAGACTACCAGACCGGCATGAGTGAGAGAGTGTGTGGACAAGGGAGGAAGTATAGCGATGTCCGGGGATGCCTGGGAAAATAGGGGAAATGTTCACAACTCTAGGCTATGCTAACATGACATGTTAAAGTACACCAAACTTTACCCTAACCGGTACGTGCGTTGTGCTGCAGCGCCACCAAGAGAGAGGTAGAGAGAGAGAGAGAGAGAGAGAGAGAGAGAGAGAGAGATTTAATGTTACCATTCCGTGTGTGTATGTGTGTGTCCGGGCCCCTTGTTCCTTCGCACAATGTGCATGTATTCGCTTTGCACTGTTCACGCGTCGGTGAGGTCGGTGGGCTTGCAGGCAAGTAGTATCGTCTAGCATTGGTGCACCAAGTCCGACAGGTCGTTGTGTTGTCTCGTTGGCAAAGGCTCCAGGTCTAAGGGATGATTTATTATCTGGTTCCCGTGTTTTTTCCTTGTTCTTTTTTTTTTTTTGAAACTTTCCCAAACCGAGCGCCAAGGTAATGATGTTGAAGGGGAGGCATTTAATGTGTTTCTTATGCCATTTATGGTTGTAATGATGAGGAATGTAAGGACTTTGTAAGTTAGGGTGCGAGTCTCTTTCGTTTTCATTTTACACTTGTTAAGAGAACGCTTTACTGTTGAGAGCATAAAAGTGTGCGTAACAGTATCCTGTTACTGCCCGTCATGTGTTGTTAGTTGGAACTTTCTTTTTTCATCTCTTTTCTCCGTGGATGAAGTGTGTTTGCAGCCAAATATATACCATATCATACAAATAAGATAAATAATAATAAAATTAATATAAATAAATATTCGCTCTTCCCTGTCCCTAGATGCTTAGAATGACATCTGAATGCTACTTATAGAATTTTACTCGTATCTATTTAAGCTTTTTGACTAAAGGTATACGCTATCCTCCATATAAGGTAGAAATAGAGGCAGAAAAGCTAAAGAAATGACTATTAGTATTCAAAAGATTCAATTTGATCATCTCATGTACCTATTTGTTAGTGGTTTGGTTCAGTAACAGAGAAGCAGATGTTTTGCCTAATAGAAAAAAAAAGAAAAATATGTCAATTAACCCCCTATTAATGAAGCCAGAACACGATAAGTGTAGAAAAGCTATGAATTCCAGAAGCGTCACAAACGAAACATGTTTATCATCGAATAGCACCAAAAACTGCCGAAAAAATGCGGCGAAAAGACTCCGAACACCGCCACTGTTCAACTGGTGGTGAAACTCGAAGGCCTGGAGCGGCCTCTCGAAAATGCTCTGCGAACCTTTTTGGCGCTGTGTATCCAGCAGCCAGCTGTTGGCCGCGGCCGTCCGCGGGAGCATAAACGCGGGCTCAGGCCGCTAAGCCACCGTGCTTAGCGCGTCCCCGCCCTGTTGAAGACCCGAACGAGCCGAACGGTTTTTTTCATCGCCCGTTTTCGACCATTTCGTCGACTTGAGCCCGCAATCCTCGAACCATCAAAGCCTTCACGGAATGGCTGCCAGCGGAACAAGAGGCAGAGAGTGAAGATAGAATGAAATGTGTGCCACCGTCGCGAGGCTGACTCTGAGACGAATGGTGCGTCGAGTTATCCTTCCCTTCGGGGGAAGTGTGTGTGTGTGTCGGATGACTAGAACGAACAGCGGGCACTAGAGATCTGGTCCGATCCGGTTCTCTCGTCGCCATTCGCTGCCATTCGCCAGACGGAAGGCAGATTAAATGCAAAGCAAAGCCCGTGGCCAGGGCCAGGGCCAGGGCCCGTTGCCCGCTGGAGGGAGGATTATATGCATATTAATTGGCAAAGTTTGACAGGCGTGAAGTGAACCGGAACGGCTGGTCACACGGAAACAAACTCGTCCAAGCACCCGGCGTCCGGGTGTTATGGCGGTCGATCCGGATCGTCAGCTGCCATGAGAAAAGCGTAGAACGTTCTTCGTTTGCATTAATGAATTGGGAAAAGTATTTTTTGTTTGTTGCCTCCTCCGAGCGCAACTTCATCGCAACGCGCGGAGGAGGAGGTGATGGTTTTGTTTGTCTTTTGGAGCATTTAGTATTCGTCGCAACGTTCCTTGGGTCTCGAAGCCGGGAGTGGTCTGCAGTTTGTGCTTTTCAGATGAATAGAGATTTCAGACATTCCCGTGGCATGAGCATAAATGTATCAATTCTCTCTCTCTCTCGCTTTGCGTTCATTCTATATCCATCTGTTTCTAATGTATCTTATGCAGCTAACGCTAGGTCAAACGAAATGCTTCCGAAACTCCTGCCTGGAGTTCATCTTCTAACGCACCTTCTTAACATTTCAACATGAATCAGCATCACTTAACCGACGCCTATAACCGTGGTAAAGTTAACTGAAACCGACCGACAGCTTGACAAGCCTAATCCATCGCGCACAGTTCAGAGTCTGCAGAAAGGATTTACCAGACGGCCTAGCGTTGACCCGTTGCGCCAGTGCCACTGCTTCGAATTACGAATTATTTCTTCGGTCTCGAGCTGAGCAGGCCTTAGCAGCATCTCAACTTGGCGCGGTAGCCCTTTTTTGACGAATTGTCTGTGGTTTTCGCAAATTAAGACCTACAGACCAGCAGTAGCAGCAGCAGCAGCGACCGAGAAGCAGTGCCGCTAAGAGCATTAAGCCTGTATCGCTCCAGCTACAGCGAGTGCCAGTCTGTGGCCAACATTAGGGGCCGAGCAAAAGCGCGAAGACGGTTGGCACGTTGATCCGCTCCACTACTCCTTCGTTGACTGGTATTTTGTTTAATGAAATACGTAATCTGATGACTTGGCGTCTTGTTTTCCTCCAGCGCAGCCGACACCAGGGCAAATCAGGATTGTGGTCGTTGAGGTCGAGAAGTCTGTGTCCGATTTGTCCATGCTGAGTTGCTGACTAATGCAGACTCCATGAATGGGCGGCGGCCCTTTGCTTACCAGGCGGTCAGGCGTAAAAGTAGCTCCGTGCCGGTGACCTACTCATACCGCTGCCGGCCGTGGCCTCAATCAGAACAGGACACTCCAAGTGTGGACACTGTGACACTTGCATACGCTGAGCTGCAGTGTTCGTAATTCGTCGCCCACAAAGAGAGAGAGAGAGAGAGAGAGAGAGAGAGAGAGAGAGAGAGAGAAAGTGCTACCAGGAATGCGCTGAGTAGATTAGAACGGTTTCATCCTTCGGTCCTCACCGAAGTCGGAGTCGGAGAGGTTTGCAGGAAGCACCCTGGAAGTCAAACTTAAGCTGCTGAGCCGGTCCCGTGTCCCCAGTCCCAGGGAGGTCAGATCGTGTGTCTGAAACACACTCTCTGCGTCCTGTCCCCCGCTTCCCCCAAAACAGCTCAAAGCATAATGCTAGGAATCCAGGAAACCGTTTGGTTTCTGCCCAAAATGGTGCTTCTTCTTCCAGGGTTGACACGATGGCCGCACGGTGCAGGTTCACGGTATTATCTCTTATTATACCCATAATTCCTGCTGTCCTAGTGCGGGGGGGGGGGGGCTAGGGGTTTCGCTCCATCGTTTTCGGGAATAACGGGAACCCGGGTACGACTGCGGTCTATGTGCTTTACCCGCCTGTGATCGGAATCGGAATCGGGCGTTAGCAGAACGTTGGAGGCGGAGACGGAGAGTTGATATGCTTGACCACCTGACCAAGTACGCAGCATACGAGACATCGAGCATAATACTATCGGGCAGAAACAGTGACCGGTTAGTAGCACCAACCGGTCAACCGGTGAATGCATAAAGCTCTTGGTTCTAGGTTAACGAGGCAGGAACTGGACGGGGTGGCGGTCTGGCACAACAAAACCAAGTTGGAACAATGAGTTCATTCGAGGTGATTCCACCGGTGGTTCAAATGATGGCACTTTTGGTTCAACAGGGGGCATGCAATGAAGTTTCAGGATCATTTAGATTATGCTTTAAATTCAAGAGGATACTGCAGCATGCACTGCTGGTTAGCATAATGTTGTTAATAATGTATTACCTTTGACACACTCTGGTACGTTGTTAATGAATTCATCAGATAAGCGTTCCAATAAGCGTCTTAAACAACACTAAACAGTAATAGCACATCTTAACAATTAGTCCTTAATGTGGAAAAAATAATTGAAAATGAAAATTAACATTAAACAGTTGCACAATAATGTAAACATAAAAAAAACACAGAAGGAAACCTTGACATTCCTTCAATTCTAGCTGGAGAAACGATTAGAGCACACATAAATAAACCTGTTTTAATTTTAAAAAACTCTCCAAAATGTGTTATATGGTTTCTACAAAGGAAAAAACAAAACTAAATATAAAAAAACAACTTTGCGGGCAGGCGAACCAATTTAAAGCATTTAAGCGATCGTGCAAACCACATTTGAAATATCGCTAAATAAATATGCTTTATAAAAAAATGGTAAAAGAGTAAAAGTCAGTAAAGGATTCACCTAAAAAAGAATTGACTACTATTATAGTTTAGACTACTAAAGTGTTTGTAAAATTATAAACTGTTAAAACTGCAAGGCAGTTGATTTTTAGTTCACCTAAGTTGCCATTGCTTCCAGAGTGCATAGTAACGGGATCCAATATAAAAGGGAGACAGTGGTTGCACGAGTTAAGCCCGGCATCCACATTCATGCAGGTCGTCATGCACGAAGCTCATCCCACGTCCGCCGTTGCTCAACTAACG
>NC_064874.1:82958652-82971152 GCF_943734745.1 Anopheles darlingi | reverse complement strand
CCGACACTATGCAAAACATTCATAATTTGAAAACACCAGCACCGGATCGGACCCAGTTCTCTCCGGGAGTGTAAAACACACACTCGAACAGGAAAGCTCCAGCTTTTGGATCTCCCTCCACTTTTTTATGGAAGAGCCAGGGAGTGGTGCCTGGGAAATGGGCCTCGTGTTTGGGTAGATTCGAGACCATCGCAACGGTGGCCTCTGATATCCTCGCAGCCACGAACGAACCCTTCTGTATCATATGATTGTGTGGAGCACACACACATGGTTGGAGGAACAGGAAGCAACAAATCTCGGCAACAAAAAAAAAAAAACAAAGGTTGGAGAAAATGGAATCGAATGGATGTTTCCGAAAAGGCCGGCGGGGGATCCGAGGTCCCTTTATCGCCCTGGATGGCATTTTATCATCACGAGGGTACGAACCAGCACTTCAGCAACTCAACACACCCCCGGGGTTGCTACGACTTCACACGTCATAGGGGATGATGAGCCAATCCCCCGATGGTGCTGCCTTGGTCTCCCATTTTGTTTGTAGTTTGCGTATAACTATGATGCCGGATTGTGTGACTCATTGCTGTCGGGGAATATGGTATCTTCAAGAGTGTGCACGAGTGTGATTTCAATGATTCTTTTCATTTCGATAATGGTTGGGACTCGTTTCGTTGATATTCATAAAAGTACTATACAGATGATTGTGATTGCAACCATAGTAAAGCACGTTGAACATAAGATAGTGGCCAAAAAGTATTCGAATTCCACTGAAACTGTTAATAGCACAGAGTGCTGATAGTCTTAAAGTAGTTTTTGGCAAACGCTTCTCTTCAGACTCTTCAGTCGCTATGCGCACGATCAATGTACGAAACGAAACCCAAACCAGACTATTACAGCACTTAGCAACCATAGCAGTAGTCGTGTTTTGCACCGAGCGGCGCTCCAAGTTTCCAAGGCAACACAGCTTCAGGAATGCCGTTTCAAAATCGCACCAAACATTCCATCCTGTCAAACCGAGCCTCTCTGTTGCTGCTGCTGCTGCTGCTGCTGCAGTAATAACTGCTGCTGATGGATTCACTCTCTTTTCGTCTCTCATATACCCTCTCTCTTTTTTTTTGGTCTTTCTTTGCAGTGAAATCGTCCGAAATACAGGCGGTCGAGGGACGCAAAATCTCTCTACCATGCCCGCTGTCGGCACCGTCACGGGACAAGGTGTACATGGTGCTGTGGTTCAAGGATGATGCCGGCATTCCATTGTACAGGTAAGTGTGTGTATGTGTGTGTACTACTATACTACTGTTGGTTGCATCCCGGTTCCTCCAGGAGTCCCGGATGGATGACATTTTTCCCATACTTTGAACTCGATAGAATTTGATGGATGATGCAGGGCTCCGGGGGGTGAAAAACTTCGAATTTACCGAACATCGCTGGTTTGCTTCTTTGAGGCTTCTTCAAGCAGAACCTGATCGCTTCCGGGAGGCGCTTCCAGTAGAGTTGGTAGCTGTTATTTCGTTGGAATGTTTTGTTGCTCCAGAGCACGCCGCTCTGCCTCTAAAACATTTTTCAGGCCGTGGGTTGGATTCTTCCGGGAACAGATTCCTTGTAAATGATGGCCAAAATATCGTGGAACGTGCAGGTGGATCCCGTTTGAACGCCGGCCTCATCCTTGCCAACGAAAAACGATCTATAATGGGATATGGATGAGACATCTTTCATTAAAGATTCGCTTATAAATTAATACGCTTTCCCTTTAGATCATTTTAACAGGAAACCCTTACAAGTAACTGCCTTGGTGTGCCTTCAAAAGGCGTTTCGTCTGGCCATTGGTCAATACATACGACCCCATTGCACGGCAGCCCAGATATGCAGGGAAATTCCAGGGAACAGTTTATTACCTGGATAAAACACGCGAATCCTGTTTTTCGTTTCAAACCGTTACTAACAGAAATCATTTTAGCCTTCATTCAATGCCGTGCTAGCTTCGGTCATGTACCCAACGATAACGTTATCGTGTTCGGCCACTATTTTTTAATGTTGCAATG
Organism: Anopheles darlingi; assembly: GCF_943734745.1. Classification (NCBI taxonomy): domain Eukaryota; kingdom Metazoa; phylum Arthropoda; class Insecta; order Diptera; family Culicidae; genus Anopheles; species Anopheles darlingi. The sequence goes on along the minus strand of NC_064874.1, from coordinate 82,969,116 downwards.
ATTTCGCACTAAATACACACACACACATGTTGGTTGGTTAATGGTTCTCAGATAAGCTCTTTAACTGCCGCGAACGATTTGGTGGTTGCGAGGTATTTAAACACGCAAATCACACTTGCCGGATGAAGCGTTTGAGTTCGCGAGAATTATGAGCCAAATCAACGGACCGACCGAGTGACATGCCACGGTCAAATGTTAACCACACTGGTCCTTTCGCCGGACCTCAAACTACATCGTCCTGCTCACAATGGCCATTGTCAAATGCTGGTACTATTCTCTGCCAAAGTACCTAATCGCTCGTCCAACGAGGGGTTGTTCTTCAAAAGTTTACCTCCGATTTATTTTCTTCTGAAAAAAAAACCACCCAAAAACAACCCTAAACGATCCATAGAGGAAACTCCAATGGGGTGGAGGGTGGTGGCTCGCATAAATAACAAACAAAAAAAGGGGGAAGGAATGGGAGGCACGCAAAGCAACACTTACGGACACTTTTACGACTTCGGTGCGCCTTCGCTAATGTGCCCGAAGAGGTGAAGTAATGCCCTTTTTGGCAAAATCTCCCGCCACAATTTATGTCCTAGCGATATCGAGTGCGTACCTACTGATCGGTGAGCGTGAAACACACAAACACACACACACACACACACACACACACACACACACACACACGTAGACACGCGTACGCAATAATCGTACCGTTCGGCGAGGCACCATTTCCCTGAGAGGCCTTTTGGAGCTTCAAGTGGAACGCCAGACAGTTTTGGCCGTTAAAAGTGGATTGTTTTCAACTCGTTCTTTCTCGCGCGCGCGCGCGTTTGTGTGTGTGTAAACACCGATTCGAGCATTTATTTCAATTTCTACGTCTCGAACCTGTGTATCGACCGGGGCCTATATCGTGTGGCCCTGGCCCGGGCACGCTGCCGAAGAGGTGAAGCGACATAATTCAACCATTTTCCCAAAAGAGATTATTGGACCGAAACGTGCCCTGGGGCGCAGGGGCAAGCCGGTCCGCGACCTCGCATACACTCTCTGTGTCTCCGGAGAGACCGGATTTCGGTTACGTGATCGAGGGCAGAGCTTGTTTGTTGTCGAGTGCGAAGAGTTGCAATGGAGACGCCTCGGGACGCCCTGGTATTAACCCGCATGACACGTATGGGCCGTTTACTTTAACTTGTTGCCCTGGCACACACATACTAACACGCACACACACACGCATGCACACACTGAGGCAGAATGATTGGGAAAGTTTGGTGCATTAGCGAAAATGGAAACCATAATTGTGCGGTGCAAATGGTGAGCGATATCTTAATAGTTGTTCTCGATCATGCCGTATATTGCCCGACGTGTTTACAATTCTAATTGCTTCCGATTAGTCCCCGGGCCTGGTATATGTTAGAGTCATCCTAATCTCTGCCGTAGAGGAGGCAGTTTACTGTCCTCACACTGTTAGTTCTTGTGATAGACTTTGAAACAGCTATAGAATGTTGATAAAAGTGAAAACTAAATAGAGAATTGCATTCGAAGGCACGCCAACCACGTTCATTTTATCTTTCATGACGGTGGACTTTTCACACATCCACGCCTTGCCACTAACGATCAATTTGCGAAATTTATTAGCCGCAGCAATTAGCATTTACAGCAGGCAGAGATGAAGGAAACTTTTTAAATTTTCGTTATTCTCATTTACCGTTTTTTTAGTGTTTGTTCCATCAATGATTATTTCTTGTATTGAGCTGCTTGCTCACGGATTTTTTTTAAACAAATATTCTTTAAACTCAGCTTTTTTTTTTAAGTCAGCCACACAATATTAGTTTAGGAGAGATTCTGACAAGTTCAACACAAGTTCATACAAACTGCAGTTTACGGTCGAGCTCGATTTATGTGAATTGTTACACAAGCTTCAAATTTCGATGGATTTAATGAGCGTGGATGGTGGGCTCATGGAAGCTTATCCAAACATACTACCTCACACAGTTTAATCCAAACATACACAAACCGGTAGAGTAACATCATCCTTAAGATCAAGTGCGCTTTCGCTGTCATGTTCACATCCAATCTACATCCCTTTTTGATGTGACAAGTGTTTGAAATCTCATCCATCGGCAGCGGTAGCAGCACCAGCAGCAGCAGCAGCAGCAGCAAAAAGGTTACTGAACAAAGGAAAACGGGAAAGGACTAGTGACAAACAAGCCAATTGATGATGAGTCACACTAATCTGATAGAAGAGTTGACAAACAATAAGGATCCGATTCGTCGTGCCGGAGGCTGGCCCGGACATCAGTCAGAATCAGTAGCCATCATCTACCGTCGGGCCTTCCCGCCACCCCCGGACGAGTGATAACTATGCTTATCGCGCACTGACTGCACCAGACGCCATGTCATCTCTTCGGCGCCGCTTCTGGCTTGGCAACAGGTTGCTTGTTAACGATTTATGTAACCTGTCAAGGGCCGACCAGAAGAACCATCATCATCACCATCACCATCATGATCACACTCACACATACACACACACACACACATACTTATTACACTCTCTCACTCAGTTGGCACTCGAGCTGGCGCACATCATCACCATCTTCATCGTGGTCCTTTCGCCGTCGCCGGTCTTTATTATCACCGAGTGGAATCGGCCAGAAGACAAACTACTCCACAGCCGGAGTCCATCTTTGTGGTCGCCACCACCATCACCAGCACCAGTACCCCTGGTCGCACACCATAAATGAGCCTCTTGAATGCTGAACGCTCATCATAGCATCACCATCACCACCACCACCACCACTACCATCTCCACCAGCAGCAACAAAAGCAAAAGTCCAGCGCAAATGGACGCCAAAGTAATAATAGACCCGTCGCCTATTTGCCAGCGGGTTTTTTGACAAATATTTAACCGGAAACTAACCTCTCTCTCTCTCTCTCCGTGGCATCTGCGTCGCACAGTGGCAGTAGGGACTGTATTTTGCACTTCCGCCTTCCGGGGAAAAGGGGCAGACCGGGAGCTCCAGTAATTCGAGCCAGAGAGCGAGTCACTGGATCCAACATCATCGCGGAGGACGCTTCGCGTTGACGCTAATTGCCATTTAGTAGCAATTAGGAGCGGTGGCAGTAGCAGTAGTAGTAGCAGTAACACTCTAGTTGCTGTTGAACGGGTTCGCGCGGTTCCGTCGATTCATTTCGCGGTAATTAGCGCACCAAAGTTGGCCATGGACTGGGTTGCTGCGAACCACCATATCGACCCCGGGAAATTAAGCAATCGCCCGCCGATGTGCGCCCCCTGGTGGACGACGTCGTCAGCGTGAGTCGATGGTTTTTTTTTTTGGGGGTTGATAATGGTGTTTGAGGTGCATACCGAGGGAGTGCCACAAGATGATGGCGCACAATACTGACTACCTTTTTATGTGGGGCCCCTCTTTTTTTTGGCCCCAAACTGCTACTAGTTCACTGTCACTGTGACGGGGCCCGCCGGAGGCTGTTACTCACCAATTTGGCATTTTAAAGTAAATATGTCTATTTGTTGAATGCTATTTGCCATCGGACCGGAGCATTTCGGACCAGTGTAGCATTTCGGATTAGAATGATTTTTAACTTACTACTTCTCTTTATTCTATCGATGATTTCTGCTCAAGAATCTTTCAACCACAAATAATCGAGATCAAAGCATTGAAATTTCTATTTTAATATATTTCAACTATTTTTTGAAATTGTTTTCTAAGTAATGGGACTCCATTAACGCCGTATTAATTAGTGTTAATATTTCTACAAGCGCAAGACCTAACAAACTAGCTATTGCTACAACCAACACAACATTTCCGCAATTTCCTTAACAAACGCACCTCATTTCAATAACTTACAAGCATCTATTGATCTATTATAACTCCATACGGCTATAGAACTCTTTGTTTCGCTTATCGGGCAATTATGTAGACGAAATAGAACGGCGTTAGTTTGCATGTTTATCCTAATACGGCCTTAACACGATCTACACTCATTCGTTCATGTCCTTGCTTTAATCATTGTATACAAAAAAAAAACAAACACAATCACACACGTGGTATCGTGATATTTGCCAGTATTTGTTAGCCATTTTTCCCCCGGATTACACGAATCACACACGAATCACGAACATGCGAGAGGTGGAAAGGCATTCCACTGTTCCACTTCCATGTAACGTGTTACCCTCCTGGTGGAGTGTACGGTTCAGTTTTCATTCCACGAGCCATGCGCATCGCTGTATTTTAAAAACGTTTATGATTTTTTTTCCACAAATGAATTCTACCTGCTGCCCTTGCTGCTTGTTGTCTCATACACCTTTGCCTTTGGTAAGCCATGTTCTCGGGGAAAAAATGCTTCAACACAACGCTCCAAGCATCATGCGACGAAGGTTTGCGGCTGTTCTCGACGGTTTCCCGGGGCTAACGACGAAGAACCCTCACCGGTGACAGGCAGCTGCGGGAGTTTCTTCCTTTTTGATATTCATAAATTCATTGTGGCTTCTTAAATTTTTCAATTTCATTTTCATGATCCACCACCACCACCATCACCGGTACTCGTGGAGAGCGTACTTCTTGGTTGCAATAAAGCCGATTCCTCGGCACTGGCGCGAGTGACGATATATAGTGACAATCCGACCAAACACCAAGGCAAGCTCCATCGTTGTGGTTCCTTGACGGTGCCACGCCGGATTTGCACCGTTTGAATTATGATGCAGCGCGACCAATGGCGGTAGTAGCGATGCCGTGCCCTTTGACTCAAAACCAATGACAGAACAAATCCATTCTACCAACTCGCTCCCTGTGTTTGGAAGGCATAAGTGGGGGGGCACGTGGAATTCAACATAAAAGTCAACCTTCAATGAATATTCTGCATATTTCACATAAAAAGCCCCCCTTCAATCTACAATTGCAAACCATCCTGAGCGCTGCCCGGTTCTCAGGAGATTGAAATGGAGCTTAGACGAGGAGTAGTGTGTATGGTGGTTGCAACTGCACGGAAGTGAAAAATTCAAAATCACTGAAGTGGTAAAATGTCATTAAAGGTATGTCTTTTGTGATGGTTTCGAAACGAAGCAAAGGAATCCTCTTTTTAGACGAATTCGCAGCTCGAAAATTCGGTTGTTTGCGTTCGATGATGCAACCAATCAATATTTACAACATAATTAACGATCAGAACAATCAAGCACGATCGATGGCCATCATTTAACTTGATTGGAAATTGATCAAAAGCTTCCTCTGTTTGGCATGAAATGCCACTTTACTCCCTGGTATTGACTGGTTGAGCTCTTTCAACCTGCCAAACCTGTCATTCTGATGCTGAAGATGGTCCGAACCCCTTTATCTAAACCAGTTTCTGGACACACCGTATGCCTCATCACACCACAGTGAGAAACAAACAAACAGTCGATCGATCCGGCCTTGGCCATCGAATTGTAACATACGATTTATTATGTTGCATACCGACCTTTCCCAAACCAGATGATGCCCCTCTAGGGATGGTGACAGGCCCCGGAGCCTTGCGGGCCTTGGGTTTTGTAATATTTCTTGCAAACAAATACCACCCCACACAAGCTGCTGTCCGGCAAAAGAAGGTTCTCGTGAATGGGTTTCGGGGAAGGCTGGTTTCCATTTCCAATTCCAGCCTTCCTTTCTTCCTTCCCCCGCCAGTTGAGTAATAGAAGACAAGATAATACGCTTACGCTTTCCCAATACATTCCAGTCCATCTTTTTCGAAGCGAACCAACAAAACGGGCTCGGTCTGCTGACCACTTCACAGACACTTTCTCCTGCTGGGGACCGATTTTCCCCCCTTAAAATAGAGACAGTCAGGAGAAGGTCCGAGAACGCCGGGAACCACCGGGAAACGGAAAAGGCAAATCACCAGCACCTGATTGGAGGCGACCGATACCTCCCCCGGATCTTCAACAATACATTTATTCATAGCCACCGACCGCTTGAATGCGTTTCCGATCTACCTACCTACCTACCGACCCACCTGGACCGCTTTTAGAAGCTTTTCAGCCGACGCAGACTCCGCCAGAAAGGAAAAAAGACCTCATCAGCACATCGAGTGCTCGCCGGGGTTCTGGTGTCAAAGTGTCCTTCGGTCGGCAAACCTTCGGTCCAGTTGGCCAAAACGAGTTGGTGAGCTGACGTTGCCTAGTCACACCGAACCCAACCGGAAGGTGTGGTGAGGGTAGAGAGAGAGAGAGTCCAACGATGGTCAACGATGAGATTCCTGCTATCGATCCGTTCCGGAGAAAAGAGGGGGGAGGACCGAGAAGTGGCAGAAAATTGATGCCCCCCCCCCACCCCCTCGCTATCAACAGTCGCTCACATGTTTATCAATTTCCGTCGACGTGAACCCTACGTGAACGGAGAGAGAGATCCTTGGGAAAACGGTAAATTGCTGAAGAGTGAAGCAATCCAACGCCCTTTTTCGACCGGCCGACCGGATCGAACCGGTCTATGGAACCGACCCGATGGAACCCCATCTGAATGATGGGTCGTGGTCGTCGTCGTTGTCGGGACACTAACCCTCTTACGGTCTTTATTCGACCAGTTAGGAGGCAAAAATAGCAACACTCATCAGCCGGCTTTCCCCCCGTGGGGGAGGAGGAGTGGAGGGACGTTGTGTGGCCACCGGTGTGAGACCTTGAGGTCGAGAACTGGCCAAACGCCATAATTGGAGAAAATTGAATGCACTAGGTGGAGGTAACCGGGGCTTTGAATTCTGTTGTTCTAAACCGGCCAAGGATCGTTGTGTTTTTTGGGAGAATGATTTCGTTTGTTTAAGGAGTGTCAATCATTTACGAATTGTTTATACAAGTCGCAATGTCTTAGGGAATGATATATTCGATCATTTTTCGCTTCAATTTGGATTAAACATTTCAATGAAGTTATTTCTTTCGATTAGTGCACGCGTCGATACTACAAATCGTTCTGTCAGCTGCCAAAGCGACATGACAGCACTAAATATCAATTGTCACGACTGACAGATCGCAATGATAAACCAAACCTATACCTAGTAGGCCATGGTGTCCAAGGAAAGGCATTACAGACTTCAACCAAGACTGAGTCTAAGCGAAACTAAGCAATTACCAGGTTGGAAAGCAGAAGTGATGTTTGCGGAATATTCATTCAACAATATCCACGATTTGCGTAGATGAAAATCTTATTTTGTTAAATCCTATTCATCAGCCACACACTTACCCCTTACTTCCGTCTTAAATAAAACAATAATGACTGAGGGAAGGGAAAGGCCTCTCGCAAATCGGGACTCATCAAATCGCACATGGGGACTAATTTTTACGAACGAGCTAACCAACAAACAAAAACAAATAACATCCTTCCACCGAAGGATTTCCACCGAGATCGCGGCCCGGGAACCGGAACGCCAACTGGCATAATTTCTACGGATAACACGCTCCAGCCGAGACAGACCCTTGCCTCAGCGGTCCCCATGCAACGGTCCCCGAGTGGGTCCCACGTAAGGGCACAGCGTCAGGCGGGAGGCCATTTTTCTTTTTTACAATTTTGTTTATTTGCCTCCTCCTCCTCCTCCTCTTCCTCGTCCTCGTTCCCTAGGCTAAGCTATCCTGCTGGGAAAGCTCCAGTATCATCACCGTCGGAGATGGCTGTCGTCTCCTTCGTCGTCGTCGGAGTTGTCCTAATTTCCGTTCCCCTGAGGGGTCGGGGTGAGGGTGCGAGTACGGGTGGCATGTGCGCCACCCTGGCTGCAATGCAATAAACCGCTGAAATGAGGATTAAATTATGTACTCTCGGTGTACTCGCTGGGTGTGTGTGTGTGTGTGTGTGTGTGTATAGTGTAAATAAATATTTATGCAAATTTGAAGACGCCGCTCATTGCCCGTCCCTCGAGTGAGATCGCTCCATCTCTCTCTCTCTCTCTCTCTCTCACACACACACACATACACTCTTGCTCGCTTGCTCTCAAGGGGTCTTTTTTCGTTGTCGTTGTGTCTGTACTTTGGCGTAACAGTGCCAGGATGTTGGATGTTGGATGCCACATTCCTTCCTAGACGAATAAAGAGCGAAAAGAGAGCATAAGAGAGCAAAAAAAAAAAAGAGAAAGAGAAGGAGGAGGGGAGGGCTAGGGTATTTTTATCGACATCAGCATAGAGTGATATGGACCTCCTCCTCCTCCTCCTCCTCCTCTTTCCCTTCTCCACCTCTTCGGTCCGTCCATGAGCAGCACTCGACACTATCGGATGGTTAGCTGTTTGCATAGCGGTCGCAGAGCGGTTGGCAGTTGGAGCGTTTAGTCGAGTCGATGGCACCACTGGCTGCTGCGATGCCGTGTAAGAATGGTGTACATCATCATGTCTGAAGAGCTACGCCTGGGCCCTGGATACCGTGGCCGTGGCCTGGTCCTACCATCATTCCCCCATTTTTCGTCTTTTGCGCTTTTCTGCTTCTGCGAATCCGAAAGAGGAAGCGAGAACCGTCTGTGTGTTGGAAAGTGGTACGACCACAAAGGGTGCGGTTGATTCTCCTTCTCCTGCCACTCCCTGGCGCTCATCCACATACACACACACACACACCCTCGAACGGTAGCGCGCGTGTCTCCTTTCGATGAAAATCAACTTATCTTCCGGCGCTACCGAAGAGACTCTTCATCCACAATGAGCTCACGAGAGGCGAGAGGCGAGCAAGCGAGCGAGCCAGGGAACCAGGGCTGAAGGACAACATTTTGCCTCCCCTTTCTCACCCCCTCCATCGCGCCTGAAGCGTCTCATTGAACTGAAGCATCCCATCGAACGGCTGAAAAGCGGCTGCTGCTGAAAAGAGGCTGCTGATGGTTCCTTAAGCGTCCACGACAGAGGCACGAGGCAAAAACGAGGAAATATGAATGATCCTAGCAGGCTGTGCGCTTCCAACCGGGTGTGATGGAGACACTCTCTGCTTACCTCTCTCACTCTCTCACTCTCTCTCACACGCGATCTCGAGTGTGTTCCAACCGCTAACGCCACGGTTTGGGTTTGGTGACGCGATGCAAGATGCTCCACTGAACGATGCTCTTCCCTCTGCCCACACTGGGATGATTATCCTGTTGGGAGTCGGGGTTGTATGCTCATACCGGCATATACTGGAGCTACACGCCGTGCCAGTATGTCAACATTAACGTGCGAAAGTGAGCCAAGAAAATGTGTGCTCCATCTCCAGCGCAACGAAGCCAACCGGCCAGTATTCAAGCACCACACAGATATACACACACAGACACACACACAGACACCAACGAAGGCGTTGGCGTTGTGGAGAAACCAAAAATAACATTAAAAGATTGGTTTAATGACATGAAATGAAAATTTGGCGTTTAATGAAAGGCAAATGCGCGCGCCCTTCACTCCCTCGGTGGACCACGGTGTGTGGTGGTGGTGGTGACGCAGTTTGAATAAATAAAAGATAATTTGATACACGTTTTACAAGCTGTGATACTGGTACTGTTGGAACCGGGGGCTGATGATGCTGCTGCTGCTGTCGCTCCATCGACACGGCTAATGTGGCCTAATGCAATCAACGACCACGGCTTTCCACGGTTTGATTACTCAAGCCAGACCAGTTTAGGGTGGTGGAAAAGGGGCGAGTTTTAAGGGGAGAGGAGAGGAATCTTAAATTGATTTTTTATTATCCATTTCCGGTGTTTCGGCTCACAGACGGCACGATTTGATAGACAGCGAAGAAAGCACAGAATGTTACATGTCGCAATTACATCGCGCCAACTGCGAACGAGCGTGTTCCGTTTGTTCTGTTTTACGTCTCTTTGATCGGTGACGACGATCAGTCTTTTTATCTTTAAACGATGACTTTATCAACGTTTTCTTCGGATGGGTATCAGTAAGCGAACGAAGCAGGACTTTGATGCGACTTAAACAGTCGGGGAAGAGTAGATTAAAGGGAGAGAATAACGTGTTCGTGTATGTTAAATAAATTATTTTGTTGTTGCACGATTTATTGGATCAATTCTAATCATTTTCTTAACAACAAACTTATACTCGATATAGTTTGATCAAACTATTTCAAAGTAACGGAAAATAACGAAGAGAACAGCATACATATCTTACTCACCAGAAAGGCCGCGTAAACGCTTTAACGTGCTTTTAGACTTTTATATTATGATTGAGACGACAGAACGACTGTCTGAAATTATTTTTAAGCCTTTTTAACCTATACACATTTTCTTTTTGATATAAGCTAACTAAAGCGAAGTTTAAATTATACAGTCAGAAGTTCACCATCGAGTATAAGTTTGTTTTTAAGAAAATTGAGAGATTGACGTTTTTAAAACCCTTTTTGACGTAACATGTTCGTCGATAATATTGAGATCGAGATAAATGTAAAATTCTTTATAAGAGATCTTGCAAGTATCATCAATAGCTAATGAATTCGCAGTATTTTCGTAGCATGTTATGCAAAGAACAATGCTACATGTACTCTTTGCTAAGAGAAGAAA
>NC_064874.1:82933652-82948652 GCF_943734745.1 Anopheles darlingi | reverse complement strand
CCGTCGACGATCGAGGAGCTGTATAGCGTCCGAGCTTCCAGCACCTTTACACCTTTGGTGGACGTGGATTGGAAGGACCCCAATCCGTATTTTAGGATTTCCTCCGGGGGAATCCTCACGTCCTCCACCACTCCGGAGACCTCCACCCGACTACCGGGGATGTATACCCGGTAGCGGGACGTAAAAGCCTGGTCGGCTACAATGGCGTTGGCCTGCATCCGGTCCCCTACGGTGACCTGCAATTTGTTCGGTTTTACCCGAAACACGTCAGATACTGACTTGTACGCCGCCTTTAAGGCACGCGTGATCGCCAGCGTGTCGAGAGGGACCTCACGGGGCATGATGAATACGGTGAATGGACCCTTACCGGACGCCGGGTATGCTCGTGCACGGTTGGTCATCACGGTTGGCGTCGCCGTTATAGTGGCGGGCGCCGTTTTCTTTGCGGCGGGTGGGGGCGACGACAGTCTGTCGTTCTTTCGCTTCCCCGTATACACCGTGAAACCATCCTCCGGGGCACACGAAGTCCCGTCGACAGTCTCCATGGTGAGGAAGGAGTGAGACGACAATACAAAGTGGAAAAACAAAAATCCGAAACTACACTACCAAAATTATTGCTAAAAAATAACAAACACCAAACTACTAACAAAAATGGGTCACCCTGTGGTGGATATCGGCGATCAAGGCCAGATCTCCACGAACGATGACCCCCTAACTACGCGCACGCAACGAAGCAGGAACAGAGCGTAAGGCGATTACGCGCTAGCGCCTGACGCTACGTGCCACAAACACACCGACACTACCAGGAAACTAACGGGACACGCTTAGTGTAAGATTTTACGCTAAGGCGTGCCATGCGATTGAATCCTGGCACAAAACACTTACAGTACACACCAGATAGCAGCACGGTCGTGGGGAACCGTGCTGGAATCGTCGACGGTACAGGATCACTTTAATAACAACACTCACACACACTGGCACCACGAGACACGATTAACTGGCCAAGCACGAAGAAGCGCTAGCGCGTCCTATACGCTCGGCTGCAGGGAGCAGAATGGTTCATGGGGGTTAAACGGTAATGTTCCGTCCTTCTCCACCCCGGGGTTTCGTGGAAGGCTTCGGTTTCGGTGACAACTTTTTCACCCTGCCACGCGTCTAAACTGATAACAGAGCCCAGTTTTGGGGCCAGCAGACTGGCGCGCGCCCCGAGACGAGCAAGTTGGTCCGAATGGTATTATTTATGTTGATATTTAACTCTTTATCTTTTGTGAACGAACAATTCGGACAACCATAATGGGAGCGCGCAATTGGAATGAAGATACATTTAATCGAGAGGAACAGGAGGGAGGGAGAGATGGAATTATAATTGTTGATGATGTTGAAGTGTCGTCGTCGACATTCCGTTGTTCAAATAAAACGAAAAAAGAGGAGCAACAATGTTCTCACTAATCCGAAGGGGCGACCGGGAACTTTAATCTCCTGTGAGGATTAGAACCTTTGCTGCGGCCTCTTCGCGTTTATTTCCGTGGAAAATTCAAATGATCTGAGCCACAGCTGGGCTCCAATAAAGAAAAAAAGCAGTCTAGAGTCATTCTTTTCGACCAATCTAGCCTAGTGCTAGAACGAAAACAACAACAACAGCGACGACATCAACGACGAAAATAATCCGGAACATTCATTTCTTTAATCCGTTCGCTCTCTATTTCTCCCTCTTTTTTCCAGCTTCGATGTACGGGGGAAACCACTGCAGCAGGCACGCCACTGGTCCGCACCGGAGATCTTTGGACCGCGGGCTCACTTCAACACCGACACCGATCCGGCCACGCTCGATATCCAGGTGAGTCGCAAGGCCAAGAGCATGATGATGGAACCGGTCGAACATGAAACATACGTACGTGTTGTGTGCCAACTCATTCGGCACATGCATGAAGCATAATTACATTCGGGTATTTCCTCGAAATGCCGACCCTTACAACCACCACGAGCACACACATTTACATTTACCCGTATCAGATTCATATTTAAAAAAAAAACAAAAAAAAGATGGAGAAAAATACTAAACCACTTCAATCATTCTTTTCTCCTTTTCTTCTTCCTTTTTCCTATCCCGTGCTCTCACGTGCTACCGACATCTCGACAACGCTCGGCTACTGCTGGTGATGGTCGCGAAACTGCTGTTGCTGCTACTGCTGATGCCTCGGTACATGCTGGGGCAAATATTTGCTTAGGACGTGCGCCGCCATGACGAGGGTGTCTACCGCTGTCGAGTTGACTTTCGTACCAGTCAAACGCAGAGCTTTCGATACAATCTTAGCATCATCAGTAAGTACAGAACGGACGGTCAGGTCCAGAGGCCAGACCCTGGCCAGGCATAAATGGATGATTTGCAATATTTTCCATCCCTTAGTCGACGCCCGCGGGTTTCACGCTTCTCATGCTCGTCCATCACCGTTCTCTGTGTGTGTGTGTTTGTGTGTGTGAGGTGCGTCTCTCTCTGTCCCACGCCACATGTACCATTTATGCTTGCATATTTCATGAGGAAACCACGGTGACGGTGGCATTGATTTAAAAGGCAATCGCGCACACCGGGGGGCCACTTTCGTTAAATCAAAATTTAGCAAATAACTTCATTCGACCACCCTGGGGTTAGGGGCAATGCTGATGCGCATTACAAGAATCTAGGTCAACGAGTACGCGCTGCGGTAGGATTCACTTTGATATGAGATGCTGTAACACCCATCATTGTTCTATCTGGGCATGAATGGAGCTTTATGTGATAAGAGCGAATATCTGTCAAAATGAAATTTCACTCAAATCGCTATCGTGTCTCATACGCGATCACATTACAGCATGTTTCATACACGGTTAAGATGAAAGAAATATTCTTCAGATCGATCCATTACTTGTACTGCTAGGTTGAAAATTCGCTTGAAATATCAAAAATCGCAATCCCTATCGAAATGCAAGTTTCCGATCTGGTACATTATATGTCTACTAAAAGCTTCTTGCGTAAGTAAACATATTTTTCTTATAGTTTTTTGCGACAAAATAATGTAATTAGAATATTTGATTAGTTCAAAATGAATTCAAATCGAGTTAAAAACTCCTCTTCAATCGATTGCTATTCATTTCTTATATGCAAACATATTTGCTGTCCTATTTTCGGACTAGACTGGCACAACCTTTGGCGAGCAACATGTTTTTGTATGTTTTTAACAGCTGGAATGTAATGCTGCATTCGTATACTAGGGAAAAAAATTAAATGAATTTTGCAATACGCTAAATGTCGAATTCCAGCAACTAGAGTGTACTTGCAACATAACCCTACACATATTTTTGCGTCCAAATTCCTCTAAATGAATGCCCAGTTGTTGAACAAAACTATAAAGTTATTATTTATTTGGCATTTTTCGCTCGAAAAAGCGATACAGACTAGCACATTTCCGTACCATCCGGCCGTGCTGGCACCGGATCAAACATGAAAACAATTCCATTTCAATAAAACTCATCAATCCCGTCCGGCTGGCATCCGCTGGCAGGAGTGGGATGATACTGAAGGAAAAAAAACGGGAAAAAAGAGAAAGATAGCACGTGTTCTTTGTTACACTTCATTAACGCACACGCGGAACACTCCCCCCCATGAATATGCGACCGATGAATGATGATGATGACGAGGAATCATTCCAGAACAGGCGAGAAATTACATCCAACCCACGGACAATCAACCAACTGGCTGGCTGGCTGGCTGGCTGGCTCGTGCTCGTGTCACTTTATTGCACTGTCAAATTATGAGTAATTTAATTCAATTTTGTTCAACTTCAGCAAACCAACGGTTCCAAACCGTTACACCACCACCGCTGCCGCCGGCACCGACGCCTCTGCCGATACGTCACAGTTCGTTGGTGATCGTGCCGTAGTCGTAGACGGACTTTGCTTACCCTGGGTTCGACGTTTCGGCTGGCTTGGCATGGTACGGTCGGTAGGCGGGAGTAGCGGGAGTTTATGATGGACCCCTTGGACCCCTTGGAGTCACGAAAATCTCCTATTACGACGGTGCTGTCGGGCACGAACCTTGCCAAGCAGCGTACCGTACCGTCACGACGAGGACGATAAAATCCTGCACCGTGCCACGAACTGCTATTAAGGCCAATCAGCTTTTGACGCCCGGTCCCGGTGTGTTGGTTGGAGTTTCGTGGAGGAAGGAACTCTGCAACATTATAAGGATATTATTGTCCACAATTATCCTCCGTTTGTTCGTGAGGCGCGGTTTTTGTTGTGTGGTGTGGCCGGGTGAGGCCGGTTTTGTCGCGCTAGTCCCGCGGTCCTCAAAATTACGCTGCAGTAGGGTTCACGGACAAACATCATAACCGTGCCGCGCGTGTCGTCTTCAGTGTAAAGGAACCCTTCCTCGGCCTCCTACGGCCGTAGCTGCCGCATTGGTCTATTGTGGTGCCAGGATGTTAATTAGCAGAGAGAATGAATGAAATATGATGAGAAGCATTCATCGGTCTGTGCTTCTATTCAAAGCACTGTAATGGGTCACAATAGTGAGAACAAATGTGTATCAAATCTTCATCGGATTAGAAGACTTTAGTATATTCCTATTTATGTTTTAAAGTAATAATTTCATTACAAACTTATCTAGATAAAATGTGAACTAATATCACAGATAAAAGATGATGGAATACTCCGTACCAAACATATCAAGAAGAAATTTTCTTCTTTTGGAAAAAAACAGCCTGCTGGTGAGTATCTGTCAATCCACCTGTCACCAATGACAGCTCTGATGACGTCATCCTCCTCAACAAACGTGCTTCTGCCGATGGCTATGAATTCTATCTTTAATCTAATTCCTATCCAAGTTGAAGGACCTGTTCGGTACTAACGAATGTCCTTGCTGATGTCCCAAGGTCCCCCAAAGTCAGCCAAAGTCGGCAAAGCCCTCTAGCCTCTCTTCTGATTTTCTAAAGACATCAATACGAACCCCCCCGGAGCAATGCGTCCTAACGCTGAGGGAATGTTAAACACATGCGTCTATTACAATCCTGGCGCAACATATATGTGAAGTGATGTGCGGCCCCTTTTTGGGGAGGTTGATGGCGTCAGCACGACCGTTAAAATGGTCGCCCCGTATGGTCCTGGTCGCTCAAGGCCGGCCAGTTCGCACACCATAAATTCAACGTTTTGCACTCCTCGCGACCACCGGGCGCACGCTCTCTCTCTTTCTCCCGCATGCCTTCGTCAGCATAACAAGTAGGGAAAGGCACTAACGGAGGATATGCTCCGAAGCAGACCTCTTAAGCAGCGCATAGCAATCGCTGCACGGGCGCCCAGCGATCCGTGATCGATCAATGTCTATTGTTCCTCGTGCGTAGGATTAGAAGGGCATTCCGCTCGTCCCTGTTTCCGTCTCCGTGTCCGTGCCCTTGCTCTTACGTCTTCCTGCGACCGGAAATCGGGCTCCCGGGGAAACCGGATCGCTCCACGCGGAACGCTCTCACTGAAGCGAGAGCGAGCGAGCTTTTCTTACGGAATTTCGGATCACATCAGGTTCCGGTTGATTGAACCTCCGACAAACCGTTGCAGATTAAGGCCACCATGGGCGCCGTCGCCGCCGCTCGTCTTACACATCCTCGTGCCGCCACCTCGCCACGGTCGAAGCCTAAAGCCGGAACGTTTAGAAAGTGGAAGTCTTGGTTGTCGATTGGATATTTTGGTGCACAGCGACCAACGGTGTGGCCGACACACATACACACCATTTATCACGCACTCGTCTCCGACACACACACACACACACTCACGAGGGCCCGCAAACGTAACATACTGCTCACGCGAGAGAGAGCACACACAGCATCACCCAGGGACCCTCGGCAATCGAATATGGATCAACCGAAAACGGTGTTGTCAAGTGGGTTGTGAACGATTTTCAGCTACTTTTCCTCTGGTATCGGGAAGAGTGGAGTGGGGGGAAAGGAAGAGAGGAAGAAGGTATTGCCATGTTTTACAGTCCCTTTTTTCCCTTCGCGCCTTTCTGACGTTGGGCCACCAGCGCTGCCCCCCAAAAAGCTCATCACGCGCACCACTCTCGGAGGAGGTTATTTATGGCCAGCCCGGGCGTGTAACCCGGAAAAGCGAGACGCAGACCCCGGGCGAGCGAAAGGCGTGTAGGCGCCGAGGGGCCATTTTTCGCCCGCACCTTCTTCACCACCAAACAGAGAGAAAACAAACCAAACCACCTTCCAACACCATCATCATCACCACCAGGTTGGTTCGTCCGGAGTTCGTTGGAGTCATAAATTTCCGGCCCATGGCGTGGCGTATTTTATTTCTGCTTACTTGACCCAAACGCACCTTGAAGGGGTAAAGGAAGAGGGACGGGAACAACACTTACGCAGAACGTGTGCAAGGTGTGGCCGTCGAGTGGCCAAATGCTTTTACAGCACGTGAGCTTACACGAAACGGTTCGGTTCGATGCCGTTGTTGCTGTTGATCAATAATTCGGCTACAAGAGTTGCCTACAAGGTCAACCATCCGGTCTTCAACGAGTCCTCGTTTTTTTCCCGATTCGACGATCGCTTATCGTTGTCCTTTTCTTTCCGAGGAACAATTCATGCAGCCGGCAAGCACCTCCACCATATCAACCCGTCAACATCATGCTTGAAATCGCGCGAAATCCCGAGTCCCCTAACCTCTTTCTGTCTCTTCCTCTCTCACCCATTACCATTAGCGTAACAAATCGCTCGCAAAAGTCGATACGCGATGTTAAGCGTCCGCAACACGGAAGAACGTTTATTAATTAGCGCCATTTCTCTTACTTTCGCTCTTGCGCCGCGGGTCCTTCAGAAGGCCAAACACACTGCGACATCCACCCGAACTGGCGCATAATGTGTCAACGCGAAACGAACGGAACATAACAATCCGGTCAGTAACTACTGTTACTTCCGGGCCACAACCGAAGCTCGAGAACAAACTGTCATGATTAAGCGCCCCCTAGTAGTAGTAGGGGTGGGTTTTTAAAAAGAATCCAAGTAACCTGCTTTGATGTTGCCAGGGTTCCGCGGCGAGTCCGCGAATCGATAGCGTCGTTTGGGGTGTATTATGGCTCGAAGGTATGGTACTGCACTGCCTGTCAATGACCTTGGCTACCTCTCCCTTCCTTCTTCTTACTTCCCCTCCCTCGCAGCATGTCAACGTGTCAAATTAGAGGGCGCCCTCTCCCCCTGCGCACGACAAACAGCGCCAATCAATTATTCTCTCTGTTGAATTTGGTTTTTAGCGAGAAATGATTCCCGAGCACGATAACCCGACATTACAGCAGTGCACAGCAGTGGGTGTGCCGGGGAGGGGGAGCGGAGGGAATGAGGGATGAGGTATGAAGGATGTTAAATATTCAAACCGACACTGGGAGAGGGCAAATCGCGAACAAGTACTTGCGATTGACACGCGAACGGACAAAGACATTTGTGCGTTCGAGCGATCACCAGCTACACTATGGAACGTCTTCGACACACACACACACGTACACCCAGGCACCGACATCTCGTAGATCCAACTCTTGAAGGGCGACCTCTTGTCTAGAGCGGCTATTATCGGGACAAAGGAATTTCTATAATTAATTTGTCTAACCATCGGACACGCGGGCGCGAAGTGAAAACTTCATCTGTTTGATTAAACAATTCACGCTAACGACCCAGTTCACACTTCTACTAAAATGATAAAACACGCCCACCACTACCACCACCACCACCACCACCACCACCACCGCCCTGGTGCTGATAATCAAAGAAACACAAAGTTTCCGGCGGAAACCAGCTAGCCCTTGTCGGCCCTCAGCTTCTCACTCACTCGCTCGCTCGTCTGCTCGCTTTTGTCACTTCACGTGGCTAAACAAATTTCCTTCTAAAATGAAAAACCAACAGCCTGCCAACCGATGCGGGGCGTTCCCGGGGGTTCCTTCGCTAGGCAGGGCACGGCAAATGGAAAATGGAAATGGGTTCCCGTGGCTCGATGCGACGGCACTTTTCTTCAACCGCATCTCACTCCCTATTCTTATGCTACAATCGGATTTTTACGCTTCACCAAATATTGATTTGTCATCGGGGCGTCAGAGCGCCGGCACCGCTTGATGTACTTTCATTCTCTTGGGGAGGGCATTGCGCATTTGCATAAGTAAATGTTGAGCTGACAAGCGAGCGAGCGACGGCGCACCGAACGCATTCCTCGAAGACGCCACTAGAGGGAACCACAATTAATGAACTTTCTACGAGGGACTTGGCCAATGATTGTTTAATAGTTTGCTACCAACCAGGGCGGCAACAGAGTGTGGCTCGCGCCGAGAGCATGCTTGTCCTTGGAAGAGGCTTTTTCCTGGACCCCGCGAACCGGTCCTCTTATCGTGCCTGTTTTTCGGCAAACGACAAGAGCTGCTTTTTGCGTTTCGCGTCTCTGTCCCTCATTAGCATATCGTGCGCCCAATGCTACGTTCCATCGCATCACCTGCTTGGATTCCCGCGTTCGATGCATTAACACACACACACACCCTTCCATATATCGGCGACATTCTTCGCCACACAACCTCCGCGAACTCTGCATATCGGAACGATAAGGCTTCACTTGCTCTCCGTGGCAGCTCCGTGTTGCCGCTCTTAGGCATCAATCAACATTGCATGAAAAATTCATAAAATGGATCCCATCACCATCAGCACGCCATCATTCGCAGTTGCATTAAAGCTTCGAAGCGCGCACGACAAGCATCGAGATCGAGGCGAATCGACACAATCGGAGTGACACTTGTACCTTCCGGCCGACAGCCGGCTGCTAATGTAATATGCAATTTAGATACCAAAAAGAAAGGAGGCTTTTTCGGAAAATTCGAATTCGTAAGCAATCGACAATCGACAATCGACGACGACCTGATTAACCGGAGATCCTAATACACACACACACACACTCAGCCAGAGGCCGTCTGCCCATTCAATTCATGCAATATTTGAATAACTTTATCCCCGTATCATGCCATGCTCATGCTCAATGTGATTGTGGCGTCTGAAGTGTTTGAGAGCACGCCGGCCCGATGAGTGGCCCGAAATGGCCACTTCAGGGTTGGGGGCAAACTCTTTTTTATCCAAATCAGGTTCTTATCTGCATCTCTGATTGATGCGTTGTAGGTAGCATAAGAAGAATATGAACCACACGAACATATGCTAGCCTCGGCCGGCAGAAATGATACAGCAGTGGAGGTCCAGTGGAAAGGGACTAGTGTGCACTAGTGACCATTAAAAGCACGACCACGATCCTCGTCCTCGTTAGGACGTCCCACCACCACCACCACCACCACCACCATCATCACAACGGAGTTGTCACTTTCTTTGCCCAAAGACTCGACTCAACCATTCCTGCTGTCGCCCCTGGATGCAGCCCGGGGAATATGGCATCATTTTTCTTAATTAAGTCACTTCCCACTACCATCCAGCTAGCTAATTAGCTCCCGCCCCCACCCACCTCCCAACCCTCTGGCACCGGTGTGTCCAACCGAACCGAGCTAGCTCGACGTCCTCTACGAGGAATAGTTTCTCCTCGTTTGTGGTGAGAGAGAGTGAATTCACCGCAGTAGAACCAGGATCTCTGGACCCTGGGCAGAAGGATATGACGACAAGACATCAAACGGACGAGCGGACGTGGAATGTAGCGAATGATTCCCCGAGGGTGGACATGTCGGGCGCCCGTTTCGGTGACATCACATCGCTAATCGAAGTAGCCCTCTCCTTTTTGGGGGGACGTCCCATCTCTCTCTGAACGGCAACGAGCAAGGCTAACATGATTTCTCCAGATTCTGAGAGCGAACAAGTTGCAGCTCCCGGCTTGAGTTTCTCTTTCTTGTGTCATTTCTCCGGAACACTGTGGCCATTGACCTTCCGTTTCTCCTTATGATGAGCCACTTCAAAGCACGGTCGTCGTCTGGCGGTGCTTATTTTTGTTTTGTTTTTTAAAATGATGCTCATCGCCATTCGGTGTGGCGCAGCGCACATGTTGCCCTTCCGCGAAATGACTAATCATAAGCTCGACTAAGAAAGGAGAAACTCTTTCCGCCGGGGGCCACTGCGGCTTTATGTGCGAAAAGTTTCTCCACTTTATACGCGAACCAAATGTCAAGAGTGTCCCGGTCTTCCACGTCCCGAGTTGCCCGAGTTTTTAAGTATCGCACCGGATGAGCATGATAAGCCTGGCGCCAGCGTCAGCAACAATCCCGTATCGTAATTTTTTATTAACTTCCAGCCATTCTCAGCAAGCCCGGGTCCTCCTACAGGTTCGGGGCTCCATAAAAATCCTGCTTCTCGCTTGTGTGTGTGTGTGTGTGTGTGCGAGCGTGCGACAAAACATTGCCTGACTGACTGACAAAGGGCCATGGTGTGCACAGTAGCACGCTCTCATTCCCATTCCCATTCGAAGATAAAGCCGGGCGAGATGTCGGAGTGCAAAGTAGCAACACCTTGAGAGTTTGTCCCTTCGCTATAATCCTTAAGAGTGCTCTAAGGCCAGACACCGGTTCTGCCGGCTGCTGTCACTGGCTGTTGTCACTCGTGGCTGGCTGTTAGGCTCCGAAGATGACTGCAGAGTGCGGATGATGATGATGATGATGATGCGTCAAAGGTGCCGAGTGCGCGCGCGTGTGCTGGTGGAGTAATTATTTTCTATGGCCCTTGCCGTCAATTAAATATTCCATTTCGAGTGGACGCGAACGGCTCGTCGAAGCGAAAGTCTCTCTACACCAGCAACAACCCCTTGTTTTCGTTGCGCTGGTGTTGAGGTGGCCCGCGAAGGGTGCCCTTTTTTATCTCCGCCCACCAGCAAGTAGTTGTTGGTTTGAGCGATTGCAGACGTTGCTGGTGCTGTGGTTTAAGGGGGCCGTTGGTGTTGTGATGCAGTCGCTGCGGTTTGGATGAGTTTTCAGAGGCTCTAACTATAAACAGAGCATTAGAGAGTGAGCAGAAGAGACTAAGGTTGATTCATGTCAAAAGGATGCTTTATTTTTAAACATTTTTTTTCTGACGTCACGTACGAACCGATTTTAATGATTTTTGATAAATGTCATATTTAAGTACAGTAGTAATTTGGCCAATATATTTGAGTACTATACGCATGGCATTTATTTTAGAGAGGCGGTATGTACAGTAACTCCGTGTACGATCAACCAAGATATGCAAGAGCGATATTAGTTCGTTAGATTATTAGTTTCCCGAGAATGTTCCGGCAAGATATTTTAGCAATTATTGAAGTTTCATACTTTTGGCAGCATTTAGAAGTGAAAAAAAGTATTGAACTCTTATCATTTGGTTTACAAAAAAGCTATTTTATTATAATTGTTAAAAAAAATAAGTATAAACAAATATTAGAAAAAATCGACATTATCTTCATGCACCTTTTTAGTCTTCTCGCCATGGTTTTCGTGCAGATTAAATGTTCAGAAAGGTTGTAAACTATAGGTTTAGCAATTTATTTGCTACGCTACACATCAACTTGAATAAAAGATAATTTAATAGAAAACTAAGCAGGCCGTTGTTGTGAATTATTTTCTAACAACCTGCATAAAAGCAACAACACCAATATGCTTTCCAAAAACCTACAAAACTGTTGTCGTGGATGCCAAACATTCAAAGGATGCATAAACGGTTCACATTTCACCGAAATAAAGGGTAATACTTACTAACGAAGCATTACCTTTAATTGTGATTCAACCAACGTTACAATACTAACCGGTTCATCAGAAATTGAGTGTGCTTGGTTCGTCAATATTTACCTTTCCTTCCCGTAACGGTACCGTACTGGTCGTAATTGCGTATAATATTATTTTATTTGCTAACTAAATCGAATGAAATACACAAATAAAAACAAAAGACCACTGGATGGAAGGTAATGTAATCATCAATTCCCATCCGAGACTATCTGTTGTAGTGTAGAGGTAGTGAGGTAGTGGATCGCGCAAAGAAGAACAGAAAGAGAGAGAGAGAGGGAGAGAGGGAGAGAGAGCAATTGATAACCTTCTCGCTGCATCCATCACCCATCGTCATCATCGTCGTCGATTGCAGCATCATTCACTAGCGCATGGCGGTTGCACCATTCCCGTTTTTTTTTTCCTCGTTTTCCTGCCGCTCTGCACGCGTCACGGGGAAAATAATAATTTCCGGTCCAATCAGATGCATCCTTCCTGTTGAGCTCCGGGCACCGACGGGGGAAGGGTGGTATCTGGATGCAGATAAACTCATCAAAGTGCAGTAATATCCACTGCAGGATTATCGATGCCCTGCTTGGCGCTTGATTGGGTTGCCGGTCCCGTCGGTGCTGTCCCCGTCGCTGCCGCTGCCTCCTCACTGGCCGAGCGTCGTGATAAGAGATATAGCACACTGGGGGAAAAGAAAAAAAAGGGGAGAAAAAGACCCATCATCATCATCATCATCATTCTGAGTGCCCATCATCCGGGAAGATCTTCAGGAACTCGCCTGGAATCCGATAGAGCACGTTCCGACCGCACGTAAATGGATTAATAGTTCGAGCAGTACCAATGCAAACGATATCAACTTACATATAGAGCGCAAATGCCAACAGAAGGAATCCCTCGCTAAGCCAGAACACTGCACCGATAACCGTCTCTTGAGAAGCCAGAAATACAACGCTGTACAGCGACGGATAGACGGTGCCCTGCAGCGACTCGACGATGCCCAGCAGAGTCAGCATTTTGGCTACCAGAAGAAAGGAAAAAATGGAATGCAGATAGAAAGCTTTCCCGCTAATAACCGTAGCATCTATGGCACATCCTCCCATTACCGATCTCATTCTCTGACACCAGCTTCGACGCGAGACTCTTGGTGGCGATCGTTTTGCTGCCCTCGAACACATCGATAGAGGTGGCAACGTAGTAGAGGTTCGGTACCACGTGCGTCACAGCATAGGCCTGCAACAGAACAAACGTACGGAAATCAAGAGTTAAAACAATGTGCAAAAGATTTCACACACACACAGAATGTACATTACCATGAACGGTTTGGCAGCCATCGAGAAGCAGATGGAAAAGACGCAAACCATCGCATCCGAAACACCGAACCGTTTGCTGAGAACGCCCATCGCCAACAGCGTACCGAGCATGGTCGTGGCCAAATCGTAGGACCGCCAGATACCGAAGCTCGTTACCCAGTGGAACTGGCTGATGGCCAGGTTAGCCGCTACACCGGCATCCGACAGGGCGCCGAAATTGATGAAAAAAGCCAACAGCGTAAGCCACAGCAGGCTGCGCTTATTGAAGTCACGCCGCCTCAGTATCACCTTCACGGAGTCGTACACCAACCGGTAGTCAAACAGCGACCGAAGCCCACCTTCCGTTGGCCGCTTCTCGCTTTCCACTGTCGCACTGTCTTCCCCGGATTGCGCCTTCGGTTCCTCGAGCACAAACAATCCGTACAGCAGCGAGGCAGCGCAAAACACGAGACACACCAGACACAATTCTGTTTGTGCGACAAAAGACGAAAAAGATTAATTCACTTTGTTCCGGTCAACAGCGCCATGACAAACAGGCACGCCACTTACTGATAAATCCTAGTGCCTTGAAGAGGAACCCACTGAAGAAGTTGGCCACCACGGGAAAGAACACCATCGAGACGGCAGCACACGCGAACCGAAACGTACGATCCTTGGGCTCGGTGGCCAGCGCCAGGTAGCTGTAAATCCCGGCGATCAGCAACGGAACACCACCACAAACGGCAACCATCAGATCGGCCACGAGCAGTGACGCTTCGAGCGGAATCTCACGCATATAAACGGCACAAAGCATCGTATCTGGAATCGGGTATATTATGCGCGCGATCATAACAATTCCAACGCCCGTGCTAACGATCACTAGTTAAGGTGCTTACACAACAGTGACAACGATTGAGCGGCGATCGGTACCAGTATGCAGGGCTTCAGGGCACCGGCACGATCGGTCCAGCTACCGGCAACCAGCAGTACGACCACCTGCACCAGCCCAGCTGTAGGTGTGTGTGTGTGTGTATGTAAACAAACAACACTTAATACACAATAAAACACAAAACAAACGGACACGGAGCCACTTACTCCAAATGTTGCGATGCTTGTCGAGTTCGGTCAGTTCCGTTTGCGCTTGTTTTTGTGCCAGGCAGACCTGATCGCGAAACGTCGCGAAGTTGGGCACACCGGGCAGGGTACGGTTGGTATCGTCCGGTTCCTCGCAGATGTTGTCATCCTCCAGCTTCGACATGTACGCGCACACCTCCAGCGATACATTTAGCTTCGTCGCACAGGCCTACCGGAGCACGGAACTCGAGCGAGACGAGATTATTATGGTTGCCATGGCTCATCGGCGTCGTCGTCACCGTTTGCTTACCTTTTCAAACTCAAACACACTCTGGCCGGTTGAACTGATCGTTGTTAGGAGAAAGAGAACGATCACCGGTTCGATCGTGATGTACTTTTTCGCCTTGGACCACCAGCGCCCGATCGCGCCTTCCCTATCATCGGCCATTGTACTTGTTGCTGTTTTTGATTGTTTGCGTTGGCGCCGCACTATCAGCTGCTACTGCTCAGTTGCGGCTGCGGCTTAGCATTAGATTCCGTGACCGACCACACTAATCAACCGTTGATACCGGACTGACCCCTGTCGTGCGAGACGTGAGCGATCACTAGCTCACAGAGAACAGCTCAAGGTCTTTGCACACTTGTGACTTGTGACGCGTTGTCTTCGGTAAAAGCAACCAAATCCGATTGAACGAACTCACCATTCGCCATTCGCTGATCGCTATTCCCTCCCCCCCAGGCGGCGCGCGAAATGGTAAATACGAGTTTAATGAACGGATTCCGAATCGGATACATCTTCTCCGCACCCGAAAAACCGAGGGGGCGACGGCGTACCGGTTTCACCGGCTCACATGGCGGCACGCGTTCGTGTGTTGGTGTTGCTGGACAAGGCGATGTGACCCAAGGTGAGTGGTGCGA
>NC_064874.1:82911152-82928652 GCF_943734745.1 Anopheles darlingi | reverse complement strand
AGTAACGATTAAACGAATACTCGATGGTAGACTACTAGATGCATTCACCTATTGACAATTGAAAGACGGAATGTCAATAAGCAGGCTGATTCGAATACGAGCAGCGCACACGAACAAAGCTGAATAACTAATTTTGCAAAACTGATTGTGCTGATTTCATAATTAACTTGAACACCGGCCAGATCATTCATTCACGATTACTAATTAGCGACAGTAATGTGATTTGAAAAAGAGATGGAGAGAGAGAGAGACAGAGAAAAATACAATAATTACACGACACATTGTCGTTCCACATAGCCCGATGCTATTTAAATGCATTTCGCGCTAATCGTTCAGTACCACGCCTCCAACCTGTAGCTGCAACAATAGCCAAAGCGAACTGATGTTGCCCACGCCCCAGCCCCATGCTTTGCAATGTTTTTAATTGCATCTTGGCAATCAACAACCCGGCTCGTTTCCGCTACGTGACTGACGTATGGTCACGCGCAAGTAATTTGACACACAATTGAAAAATGGAAGACTCAAGACTTACCGTGCGATGCGATATTTGCCAAGGGGATTGTGTAAGTCCTAACGTTCCCTTTTGCTGATTTGATGCGTCGACGGGAATCGGAAATGCCACTCCACTGTTTGCTATAGCAACCGGAGTCAATCTGTGTTGTTAGTGGAAAAAGCATTTTTCAATTATTTACAAGATGGTCCGGTTATCAGAATAATGGCAGGTTAGGAACTCATAACCTGCAATCTTCATAGCCATAGGAGCGAGAGATTGAATGCTTTTCGATTCAATTTATGAACTGCAGCCTGCAACAGAATGCGCAGTTCATTCCGGGTAATGCAGTTATATTGGCAGCCCATCTCACCCACTCAGGGGAGGCCTCGGGACCGACATTGTCACTAGCACAAGACATCCCAAGAAGCCATTCCTAGCCTCAATTAAAACCGAGAAACCACGCCCGACGAGAAAGGGGTTTACGGGGTGCGTCTTCCAGAAAAGGGATTAGCTTCCCCCTGGACGTCGAGTCCTCTCGAGATGGTTCCGACAGACCATAGGCCATAGGCAATGGCCACCACGGCTACCAGGCTACCTGCTGCTGCACAGCATGCCATCTCTCCCCAGGTGATCCAATACTACTGCTCCGTTTCGAACAACGTTCCTTCACCTTTACCGACACACTACACCCCTAAGGGCACTCGCTCCAGTAGCAGCGCAAAAGCAAGGCGGCGTACATTTTACAATGATAATGACAGAAGTTTAATTGATTCATTAGTATGCAAGACTTACATGCCAAGAAACGTCCGAGTTTGTGCTAGCCCCCGAGGGAGAGTGAGGGTTACTCGACCTGCTGGAATGAGCCGGTCTGAACCAACACTATAGTGCAGGTCGCACACTAGAGATGCCGGTGGATGGCAATGAAGGTGGATCTCTCTCTCTCTCTCCTTCGTCTTCAGCACACTCGAAATTACCGTCACAGGAATCAAACGGTAAACAGCAACCCAGAAGCACTCATGTGTTCCAGCACGGGACGAGCGCAGGACATCTTCAGCTTCAGCAGCAGTCCGCCTGTCGCTGGAGCATTTCATTCAATTGTTCACCGAAATGCAGGCAATTGCAGGCTGCAGATGCTGAATGCAAAGTCCCAACAACCTCAACTTCCCACACTTTATCCATCTTGAGAATCCATTCTATTGTGCAGCTGCGCCAATAGTTTTGTGTGAGTTTGTCGGTATATGTGTGTCTAAGTTTGCTCAATTCTTCGATTCGGAAAATAACATTTATTCTTGTGCGGGAGTTACAAGTTCTATTGAAGCTATTCAAAGCATAAGTTTTTCTGAGCATACTGATATTTTCTTGGGATATAAAGGACCGGGGAGCACTTTTTTCAGCATAATTTATGTAATTTTATTAGATTCCAGACACGCATAACATTAGACACAGACTGTAACTGTCCTTTGTTTGATGAAAATAGAATGTTAGGAGCAAAATCAAATCCCTGCAATCAAGTCCCTGCACATTCCCCGACATTTAATACATCCCTGGAGCATGTGAACTACACTCAAAGTACAACTAGACATTCCAAGCGCCCCCAGACGACGACGACGTACATATGAAGTGCCACTCCATCACGCAAGAGAGGGGATTTCATAAACCGTTTCGCTTTCCAGTATTTATAAATCCTTGCACATCATCGGCACTCGGTAGCGGAGTCCCCCGGCCACCGAGAATGTGTACCGAGCCATAAACACTACGGTGCATCGCGACGCGACGCGCTGCATTTCACACGAACAACGAACGACGATGTCTGCATGCTAAGAAGCGACCACCACGAGACGGGATTCCCCGTGTATGCAAACAGATGATAAGCGGCCATAGTGCGGCTGCGGTGTGGCGCTTTGGCCATGGGTTTCATTCACAAAACAGTCTCCACACACGACCACAGGGTCCTACGAGGGGGCGAGCGAGCGAACGAGAAAGGTATTAAATAAGAGGATAAGTGCAGCAAACAAAACTTGTTCAAAAGCGAAGCATAGCATAACACGCACGCACACATACATGCATAGCATCGCATCGAGGTACCAGCACAGCGTTTGCTGTTGCAAAAGTTATGGTTTGGTTTATGCAAAACTTTTCACACCTCCCCTGGCCTCTCGCTAATGTCGCCCCTCGCCACCGTTCTCGTTGACGACACATTGCATTGCATTGGGTGCGAGACCCGTGCGCTGGCTGTGTTATGGTTACCTTTCGTCACCTTTTCTCGCCAATCAGTACCGAGGGCAGGAAAGGCCAGCGTTGCAAGTTGCTCCAAAGGTTCCTGAAAGCTTGTTCCGGTTGCGATGTGATTGAATATACGGTACGTCCGGTGAACGGATACAGCTCTCACAGTTAAGCCAGTCTGCGGTGCAACAATCGACATTTCCTTTTAAAGAGTAGGATAATTGAAAATGGGAAACCATTTAGTGGAGAATTGCAGAAACTGAGATACAGTAAGTGTGCTGAATTGCACGTGGTTTTTAGTCGAGTAATAGTTACTGCTTGTACTTCCTGAAGCGAGGAAAGAAAAGAATCGCGTTAACTGGGAGGTGCTTCGGGGCCTGTTTCAACATCAGCTGGACGAAGACTGTTGCTGATACCGAGGTCGTCATCATATAGACCGATGCAAATAGGTTATCAGCCAGACGAGAAAGAGGGAATAAACACTCGCAGAGCGAGCAAAAAGAAGCTCGCGAAATTATGCTGCCGCTAATATTGGAAGATGGAGAGTTGAAGATTATCAGGCGTTTTGAGAATTATCGTGCCCTAAACACATACTGACCTTTTTCTTTCGTAACGCAATGGCTACTGTGAGTTCATTGAGTTCTTTCCGCACTTCTTTCTTCGTATTTCACAACCGGAATGGTGTTTCGGATGAATTTTAGGCTGGAGAGATGAGGAAGCCCTTCTTCTGTTCTGAGGAGATGAGTATCTTCTTCATTTTTCTGGAATTTATTTGATAAAATGCGCTTTTATTCCACTTTGTTTCGAAACATTGTAGATTGTTCATTCGTTGCAGTCTACTATCGATCCAAGTAGAAACGCTATTCCAGCTCCCGGATCATCATTCGCGAGTAACTCAATCCTTGTTGGTTGTGTTTGAAATAATACCAATGCATTGATTTAATATCATCATCAGTCACATATCGCCCGTTCAAATTCGCTAAAGTACAAAACACGGTGTGCCACCATGCACCTTCGTAAAGCCGTGCGCATTGTCCACCGAATTTATCATTATCCCGATCTTTGGTTGAGAACTTCGCACCCTTATTATGGGACATTTCTCCACCAGCAGTTCCATTATAATTTCCAATATCCTTCAGGTCGTATTGGTCACTCTCACTACCTATTTCGAATGCATCATATCGCGCATATTTGTAGGTTCCACCAACGTCTTTCAATTCAACAATCAGTTCGTGCTTACGTCCACTTGTTATCTGGTGGACCTTCTCCAGACCCAACCAAAACTCTTTGTTCAAATCACCAAACCCGTCGCGGAACTCATTCCAGCCTCGGTAAAAGTCCAGTGATCCGTCGTAACGGTGCTGCATCACAATCCACCCACCGTCGAACGCTTGCTGTTCACAATACACTTGAAACGGGGCACCAGCACTCTTCACATAGATCAAATATGTTCCAGAAACGTTCGATAAAACTTCTTTGCACGACGACGGTATGGTACTATATTGGAATTCTAGCACACTTCCGACGTCCTTGTGAATCTCGCTTAAATTAAGCGCGACTTCATGGTGAAGGCTCTCCAGCTTATCTAGTCTATGTTCCATCGCCTCCAACTTAATTAGAATCAATTCCAATCCAAAACCCAGCATCCCATCAGCGATACTGTTGGTATTATCGTTCCTTTTTCGATCACGTTCACTTGCAGCAATATGTAAAACTATACACGACACAAAGAAATAGATGATTAACTTCATTTTTTTATGTAAAATCAGAAGAAAGTCTCTGCACTGTTCGGAGTGACGATTTATACTGATTCAATTTCTGTAACACGCCTCTGATTCCCGTAAGAACGGAGCGATCGAGAGTAAACATGATACATGAGCGGCTATCACAATTCTGCGTTAACCGAAAACACACGCAATGATAACCTCCGTGCCATGCTTTTTTTTTCGTTTGATAAAGTACTCGCAATACGCCACTCCCTTTCGATGCTCGGGGGGACGTACTCGATGCTGCCTGGCAAATATCGCTTATCATGGTCGATGCTTGTGGTCTCACCCTGTCTTTGGAGCTATGTCAAGGCGGACACTGTTTACCTTGCCCAATGATAAAGCATTGTTGGCTTAAGGGGAGGCAAAAGGTTTTTTTTCTCATGCTAAGGTCAAAATAATGTACAAATTTAGATTTTTGGACAACCGCTTCAAAGTAGCGAGATGCATTGAGTCACACATACATACATTGTGAAAGTCATTTTTAAAAAATCATCTTTTTCAGTTTTACTTCGATCCATCCACTAATTTCGCACAATACCCTTTAAGGGGGGGCTTTGGTTATTTCGAGTCATAAAAAGGCTTATTTTTTCACGACTTTTAGTGAAGAAACCATTCAACTTAATTTTTCAAAATAATCTCATATTAAACTTCAACTTTTCAAGAATATTTGGCTTTATTTTGAGGAAGGTTTTTTCAAAACTACGTTCATGACATCCAATCTAGAAAGGGAAGTTTGCAAAAATGTACTTTTTGCGGTGCCCATCATAGCCACGTGCTGGGTCATCAGAAATATTCAAATGAATATACTTTTGATAGATTATAAGTTTATGCTGGTAGCCCCGTCGAGTTTTTGTTAAATTTCCCATTTTTCGATTTTTGGCAGATTTTTTTATTTTTGGCGGCAGAAGTTGAAAAAGTGATGCATTTTTCGATGTTGCTTCAAAAAGCGACACTCTACATAATTAAAAAAATTATTTAAAAAAAAAAAGTATCAACAATTTTTATAAAATCTCGACGGGGCTACCTGGCAAATAGTCTACAGATTATATGTTCAAAATTTCAAATCGATCGGATGAGTTGTTTTTATGCTACGATGGGCACCGACTTTGAAAACGCAGGTTTTGGGAATCGCGATTCAAACTTGCGAGATGCATTGAGCCTCGTATGAAACTCTGTTTTTCAAAAATCAATATCTTCGTCAGTTTTGCTTCGATTGATCCCAAAATTTTACACAATAATCTTGAAAGGACAAGCACTGATTAAAAAATGTAAAAAGTAAATGCAAAGAATTAAAATAAAATAGCGAAGCCCCCCCTTGATGCAATGCGAAAATACTTATTGCAAGGCGCCCAATTTACAGTTACAGTAAATGAAAGTTGTTATGGTGCACTAGCAGTATTTTAAAGCAAAATATTCCACGAGAAAACCGCTAAAATCTATTCTCTCACTCCTCTATACCCGATTCGATCGCCATTAATCATCATCATGGAGAGAGAAAAAAACCAAACCACGCGGAAGCATAATTTCCATGATTTACTTTTCTGATTCATCAGTTTTCGGGTTGCGCATGTTTCCGCGGCTTCCCCTAGGCGATGATTATCATGTTCATCCTTGCGGCTAGCACACAAAGCCACCGACCTGGAAGTGGCCGATCGTCCATTTTTTCTTCATCTCAAACACTGCCCCTGTCCCTTCTCCGTTTATCGCATCCAGCTCCAGCAATCCTTCCACTCTCTCTCTCTCTCCCTGCTTTAGCCTGAATCATTGTTTTCATTCCGGGCCGAAAATCCTTCCTCAACAATTATCTCCTCGCCAGCCCCGAAAAAGCAAGCGATCGATCGATTCATTGCCACTCACGGGCACGGGGGTACTCCCGCTGGGCAGATAAAGATGTTTGCCTTGGCTCGGAAGTGGCAAAACAAATGACCAACCGACCGCCGGCCAGCCCGGCCCAGTAGCAGTGGACGCGTTGGCCCCGGGAAATCCTCTCCTCGCAACAACAAACACAACAAAAAACAAACGAAATACGTGAAAAATCAATCCGGAGAACTCGTAGAAAAGGGAGAGGGAGGGGAGGAAGGGAGTGTGAACCGAACGAATGGGCCGCAAAGTTCAATATCGTTCGTATCGTTCGTCTGCAAACCGGCCTCTCGGTAGCAAGAAGCAGAAGTGGAAGCAGCAGCAGAAGAAAAAGATTGATAAATAGTTGCAGCTGGACCCTGGAGCACAGAGCGGGCGCGGGGTAGGGGGGGGGCCATTCTCGGTCGGCACAAATCCTAGCTCCAAAGCCTCCGGTGGTTCCGGCACCAAATGTCATTTATCATCCCACGTACCGCTCCATTCCCATCACTCCATTCCCTCCACCACCCGAGGATTGGCAGTAAATATGATGAAGATATTCGAGGCATCCCATCGGGCATCGGGGTCGGTCCTGAAGCGGATGTTGGGGGGGGAGGAGGTGGTCCAATGGGCACAACGGATCGGAATTCCGGCCAACGGTTCCAGCGCTGACGTGTGGTATGGCATTTATGAACCTAACCCTTGACCCATTCCATCGATTAATCATTTCGATCAACCACCAAACGGCACAAGAAACCACGACCACGATCTTCGTTGACCGCTGGATTGAATTCCCCACCCACCAAAAACATTACGCATTTCCCGGCGGACACGCGTACGTCCGGGTCCGGTCGAATTCCAGCCCGAAATTCTGACCACCACGTGGTCCGCGTGACCAAAACCCCGTGAGAAAATCCTCCTCCTCCTCCTCCTCATCGGACAGTGGACATTCCCGGGGTGGGTGTACTCTGATTTGAAGATTTATTAAATCCGACACCACCAACGGCCGGCACCGCCCGATTGATCACCGTTCAATCAACATTCGCCGCGATTCGTTGATTTTTGGATGCGTTGCGTGGTCCTGGTGTCCACCCGGGGGCTAACCGGGACGACGATGATGATGATGTTGATGATGTTGATGGTGACGTCGGTCGGTCGGTCGGTCGGATGTCGAAGGTGGTTGCTGGTTCTCTGCTTCGCTGCTGACGAAGGATCCTCTCCGTTTGGCGAGGTAAATAATTAAATAAGTCTGCCAATCACAATCTCATCACTCATCAAACCACCTCCACGAATCCCACGCTAAAACTATGTCACGTTTGCTCGCCTTTCGCACCTTCCTCACCGCTCTACCTCTCTAATGCGGTGACCACTCCAGCAGTCGCGTTCGTTCGTCCGTTCGTTCGACCGATCGATCGATTTCCGATACTTTGGAATTGAAATTAATGATCCCGGGCCTGATGTGTGTGTGTGTGTGTGTGTGACCGAGACAGAAATCACTACCGATGCCACGTGATGCACCCTTGAGCCTCACGGGGCGTGTGTGTGTGTGGAGCATGGACAGTGGGATTGGCACCGTTTCGGTTCGCTTCCATAGGAAAATGCTAATATCCATGCTCCAGCTTTCGGTAGTTCCGAGTTTCCTTCCCAGTCGCATAGGTGGTCGTCCCATTTTCACCAGCACCAGACGCAGCCAGTCCACAACCCGGAACCACTGTGCCAGTGTTGGTGTGAAGAGAGAGAGCGAGAGAGACAACGTGAGAGAGAGAGAGTGACGAATACCGAACGTCACGGGAAATCGATTTTTCACAAATAACCACATCCCCCCGGTGGATCCGGTGCCGGGCGCTGGTGATCCGATTTTCCGTGCGATTTTCCCGTGACCGAGAGCGTGTTTCAAACACTGTGCGGTCGCCCGACGCGCCGGTGCTTGTTGCTGTGATGGTGATGATGATGATGAACCGGACCCAAAGCCACCGACGGCGTCAACGTCGGGTTGGAATCCGTTCGATCATCATTCCGTTTAAACAGGAACGCCACCATCGCCTATCGGAACGCCATCCATGCACACCATGCTCACCATGCCATCAACAGAGAACGCGTGCGTTGTGCGCAAAATTCAATCGATGCACTCCGGGATGCATCGATTTGCTGAAGCAACGAGCAAGGCCTTTGACCAGCACCAGCTTTAATCACTACGACGCGGTGGCCATCGTTTCGGTTCACGTCGAGTGATCAGGACGCAAATCTGAATGCGTCCTTTGTGTGTGTGTGCGTGTGTGTGTGTGTTTGAGAATAATTGGTACGCCAACAACATCTTTTGGGGATTAATGCATTCCGATAAAGTGCCCTCAAACCACGTGGCAAACGCTTGAAAAGAAAGGTGCTAAACGATGGCTACTGCGTTGACCTCCGTCGCAACAGCTAAAGATCCTTGTCGAGAAGGAATTTCTCGAACCTCGGCCTACTGTGGCTGACTCGATTGCTGACACGCACGAGCTCATGTGTGAGCGTGTGTATGTGTGTGCGGACCGGGGGAAAATATAATCTCTCTCACTGGCCGTGTGTCAGAAGCAATCACTTTCATAACAGCAATAATCGAATGGGCTAACCGCAGGGATGATGATGATGATGCCTGATGATGCTGATGAAGCTGCTGCTGCCTTCTCCATCGTTCCGGTTGTAATCGGTGTCTCTACTAGTATCCTGGTACGGATAATCATCATCTGGATCCACTCCTTGGCGTAAATCCGCAGCCGAGTTGCGAGTCCGGTAAAAGATTCATTTTTGTAAAATTTTGAATTTTGAATTTTGAATTTTGGAAACTATAGCGATGAAGCAGATGAAGAAGGTCGCCAGAAAAGGCCAAAGACGGAGCTTTGACTATTTGAGCGCCCGATACCACCCGGATTGCATATCGTTTATGACGATGTCAATCGCCGACGCCACCACTAGCCGAGTAAAACCGCTTCGATGCAGCAGCAGCTCTTCAGTTCCAGAGTTTTCCGGGAAACGAAAGAAGACCGTTTCCCGGTAACCGACGTACGAACGCACACACACACACACGTGATGTGCGTAGAGTAGAGGGCGAAGGGTGCGCATGACAGCATCACCCTCAGCAGTCGATTGGTTTGGACGAGCAAATTGGAAATAAATTGGTTTTCATCCATCCTTCTAATATTGGAATTAAAAGTAAGTCCAACCCCGGGACCGACAGCACCGCATGTGACCGCAGAGGCGGGTCGGGAAGGGGGACAAAGAGAGGAGGGTGGCCTCCTGGAGCTCGCGAGGAGCATGGAGCATTCCAGGATCGTTCACGTGAGCCACAAACCAAACCGAGCGACCGAACGACCGACCGACCGACCGATCGACCGACTGACATCTCGTCTGTCGCCCCCTCCCCCGGAACATGGCACGCGGCCAACCCGGCGGGCAGCCCGTGTCCACGGATGGGGGGGAACAGAGGGGGGAAGCGTGCCATCATTCGTGTCCGGCATCATGAATCGTCTGATTGGATTCCGTGGTTTATGACACGCATTCCTTGCTCGGCCCCAGCGCCGGGGGAATGATTAAATTTTTTTCGTATTTGTCACCCCCTACCACCACCCAACCGGCCGGTGCAGGCCCCCGGGGTCGATTTTTTTTTTTTCGGAACAAGCGATGGACAAAGAAAAATTCGTTAATTTCTTTTTCATGGAACGAAGACATTCCGTTTGATCTTCATGCACCGTACGTCGTCGTCGTCGTCGTCGTCGTCGTCTGTCTTGTGTCCGAGCGTCGTGTTTGGTCAGCCAGAACTTTTCTTTGTCATTTTTTTACTCCCGATTTCTTCCGTGGAGTTCGTTTTTCCGCTCGGTCGGCCTAAGCGATCGTCAACTGGTCGCCATCAACGACATTCTCATTCGGATGGACTCGAAGCTTGCTTCGTTAAGCCTCAGATGATATCGAGCCGGCCTCGTAGTCTGCGCGTCACCCTTTGGCCATCACGAGAGGGAAGAAAAGAGAGACCAAATGAAGGCCACCGGTCCCGCTCGGGAAAAGGTAAAACGTAGCGTGTGGCCTGACCACACGGAGACATACATACAGACCGACAACGCCGTAGCGAGATCCCGGTATCGAATGGTCCATTTACGGACCGAAGTCAAGGGACGGGAGGACTGGCATTTGTGGTCACGTTCCGGTTCGGTTGTGGCATACGCAATGCTTCGGAGTTTTTCGAAGCCGGTTCCCGCCTCCCAACTCCTTTGGATCCTTACGATTCGTTGAAAGTGTCGGCAAACCGTCGGAGAGTGAACATTGCAAATGGCCGGCCGGTGCCTGTTCGGTGCCTCGGGATGCCCGTGCCAGGATGGGTTCACGGGTCACGGAATCGCACGTGCGCCTCGCAATCCTTGACGATGCTCACGACACAGAATCAGCCCTCCCCTTCCCTTCCCTTCCTGCTCTTCCATCGTTCTCGTCGTTGAAGATCCTTCTGCTGCTGCTGCTGCTGCTGCTCCGTCCCCAAGGGACAATAGCGGTGGACGGTGATGGTGGTCCATTACGATTATTTTCCATTTTGGCCAGCCTCTCACAAAGGCATCTCCGGGCGCTCCATGGTGGCGTGTGGGGTGGTTGGTTTGTGGCGACGTCCCCCCACTTGTCCCAAAAACCCTTGTTGCCATTGGGGGTTGCAACATGATATCATGGTTGTTGCTTTGGCGGGGGTTGCGGGACAAGCGAACCACGTGCTCGTCGGCTCGGCTGTTTGGAAATCATAACATTACTAAGTAGTGTAGCTAACCACATCATTTTCAACTTTCGAATTGGAGACGACCCCAAAAACCGGGGAGCAAACATCTTTGGAAATCTCATACGGGAACATGTAGGAAATTGCGTCGTGCAAAGGAGCACAATCATCGTGTGATTGTGACAAGCAATGTTGGTTGGTTTGGTTTGGTGGATTTTGTGATACGAAAGCGTCGTATTAAAGACGGCTATTTGAAGAGCATTACAACAATTATGGATAAGTGTGTATCAGTGTGTATCAGTGTGAATCTTCTAATTTCATTGGTGAATGCATGCATCAAGCATTGTCTACCTGAAAATAATTTAAAAAAAAAAACATAAAATGAAGATGGAAACGTACTTTCAATCTATAGAACGTATACGAAAATGGTACAAAAAATGGGTTAATGTATCTAACTTATTTTTTCCGACTTTCTCATGGACAATATCCATTATTAAACATTTGAACCAATCAAAGTGAAACTACAAAGCGGCGTGTTGTAAACGACTAAATTTCTCTTAGCGTCCCTTGAAGTTTTTGCAAAGGCCGTTAATTTTTTTTGTCATTTTTACATTTTATTTTATCTTCATCTTGTTTATACTATTATTTTCCCTTTTGTTCCTCTTCTAATTTTTCCCCTCTTTTTTATCCCCTTATTTATTGCTACTTGTTGCAGAAGCGAGCTACAATCAGTATCCGCAAATACTAACAATGTTTTTCTTTTTTTTATTTTTCCTTCGCATTAAAACAAAACTTTTGGTGGTTTAGAAAATAATATAATATTACAGCAATGCTGCTGTTAGCAGTGAGCGTGCTGCTAGTGCGGATTAAGCGCAAAGCGTATAATCAATGAAGGCGATCACTTCTCGTTGCAAAATGTCCTTTAAATAAAAAAGCTCAGTAATTTCAAGTAACGATCAAGTAAAGTAGGGCACACTAGTTATAGAGCACGATGCAATACTTCCCTGCAATAGTAAACAGCAAACAACATTATTATGATGGAAATTATTCACCAGCATACAACACAACACTCTGCTCCGGGTATCTATTTATATCGCCGCGTCCCTGGTGGGACCTTCTAAATTCACATTTCCGTTGGCATCTCGCTGAAAACCGTACGACTCGCCCGGGAGTTGTCATGTGATCTACGATCTTAGCTGAATCCTGCCCCCCCCCCCCCCCCCTAAAAATCCCCTCATTCCCTCCTCTCCCCTATCAGCATCTGCATCGAAACGTGCACAACAAACGTGGAAACCGTTGTGGCCATCCCTTACCTTCCCCAAGTGCAGCCAACAGCCCCCCGGGCCCCACCGACGGAGATGAGGAGAAGCGAGCTAATAATATGAAAATATTATCTTCATGCAATAATGTTGAAATACGGCCATCTTTGATAACACTCACATACACGCACGCAGCACACAGCACAGTACTCGGCATGCAGCAGCAACAGTAAGACTGGAACCATGCGCGTGTCGCTATCGCTGTTGCTGCTGTTCCTGACAGTAATATTGTAGCTTTGGGGGCAGGGCCTGAAATTGGTGGAGAACACCAGAACAGGGAAGGGGAACAATATATCAACCTGATCACCGCGTCACGCGGCTGCACCGTGCTCCGAAAAACGCTTAGCATTAAAGTGGCCGGATTTCGCCGGCGAGCTGCGCTCCGCGGCGGATGATATCGGGGAAAGGAATAAAAGGCGCGAAAATCGCGAAAAATGGTGCCGATGCCGGGCGCTCGCACCCATTTATGTGACAAAACTGACGCTCTGCGCACCCCAAAACACACATATCTCAATCTCGGTACCGGGGCCACACCAGGAGTCTATCTTCTTTTTTTTGTGTTCTTTTGCCCTCCTGTTCCACGGGCTGTTTGGCTCCCAACAAAGTGTCACAGATTTACATATTCCGGGCGCAAATAAATTTTACTCCGATAGCGTTGATGGAATTCCCGTTCCATGGCCATTCGGAAAATCCAATCCACGACCATTCCTCCCCTCCCTCCGTTTCTGTGGACACTCCTCTCTCTCTCTCTCTCTGTCTCGCTCTCCTCAAACTCAGGCTCATTCAAATGGCGTTCGCTGCTTCGTGCTTCGTTGATTGCAGTGCACGGAACTGGCATGTGGGATGATGGACAACGTAATTGTGGTGGTGTCGTTGTTCTGCATTCCGCACAACCCCCGGACACCGGCAGGGTAGTAATACACACCGCTGAGCCGGTATTGACATGATAATCACATGTCAAACGAGACACTCATCGACCGCGTGTGTGTTGAATGTGTGTGTCCCGTGGTGATGTCTGTCTCAGGTGTGGTTCCAATCGGTTTGGTCCAGGACCACCACTAGTCCTGGGTACCCTTCGCTGGATAGCTTTCTCACCTGGTCCTATCGATTGGTTGGAATAATAAACACTCAGACCATCCGGCAAAGATCCGTCACTTCGGTGTTATCAAACATTCTGCCGCATAACACCACCGTTTGACGCACACACTGTTTGACATTGCAGCCGTAAAGCGTCACACCTTTGTTTATCTTTTACCCCAGGAATCACTTCCGCCTCCCAGGGTTGCATTTTTGAGTTTCGCTAGCCCGAGGTCTCTCGGAGCGATCTTCCGGAAGAGCAGCAGATGCAGGTGCTGGATGCTATCACGGGTGCACTCGCACGTAAAATAAACCATCGATGCCCACAACCTGGGTCATGGTAATGGGTTGCATAATA
The DNA here is from genome assembly GCF_943734745.1 of Anopheles darlingi. NCBI lineage: Eukaryota > Metazoa > Arthropoda > Insecta > Diptera > Culicidae > Anopheles > Anopheles darlingi. The sequence goes on along the minus strand of NC_064874.1, from coordinate 82,914,848 downwards.
TCCGAATAAATTTGAATCCTTCACCGAGGGATTTCGGTGCCTATCAGGCGGTTTACGGGCATCGTTTTTCTTTATTTTATTTTTGAGGCAAAGGAAACCCCTTTCGCTCAATTTGGTCGTTTAAAGGGAACGGCAGTTACGTGCCGTTGTTTTATGCTGTGGCCATATCGTGCGAACTGCATCATTATCGTCGTCATAATCGTCGTGGTCGATGGTCGCACTCGTCGGGGGATCGTTGGGATTGATTTACTGCAGCGCCTACTGAAAGCCCGCCTCAATTGTGCGGCTGGGATTATCGGCACGCACTGCGATATGTGACAACGATGCACGGACCTCGACCACCACCGAGTCGGATCATCATTACGCAGGTGAATGGCACACGACACGTAGTCAGTTGAGTATAACAGTTGCAGCGTTAAGGCGCCCTCTAGGAGAAAATCCTGCAACCATACTGGTACTATCCAGGCAAGGATCCTTGAAGTAACACAAATTAATAGTAAACTACATTCTTTTCTTTCGTGCTATGCATTATAAACCCTCAAATCTGATCTATTATTTACATATTTCTTTATATTTAGTTATGAGTAAAGCGCATCAGAATGAAGTAGTATAAAAGACTTTTGCCTCTTCTCGAAAAATGCAATCAAGTTACCATCGACATTCATCACGACGACAACTATTGCGGCTTTAATAGACCACATGCGTGTATCAAATCGATACCAATCGAAAATCTGCCTTTTCCACTAAACATAAACATGTTACGCATCCATTTTGAGCCCTTGCGATTGCGGGAGCAATCCCCGGAATATTATATGCCTCCAATCCAAGCAAGGTCAGCAAAACTTTTTGGGCAGAATTGTACCCTCTCCCCGTGCTGCTTGGCAGCCTTGGAGAACATTCCGGTTTGCAATCTGTCGCACTCAGCTCAGGAACCGCTGCTGCCGATGTCTGCCCGGGGAAACCATTTTGCTGAATGAGTTCAGTTGCCATTGCGGCTCGTGCTTCCCTTTTTTTTTTGGTTTATTTATTATTATTATTCGAATCGCTATTTCCGGTTGGTGCTCACTCTCCCACGCACACACACACACACACACACTGGCGGCGCTGACGAGCGAGCGACATATTTAATGCTGTCAGCAAGATGTCCCGAAATACGATCGATTGACGGCGAACAATGTCACCCCGAACTGGGCAAAGGTTTGGGGGGTTGGAGAAGGGATGCAAAAGGGAAGAAACAACTTGTGCCTTCTCCCTCTTCCTCCCTGCCATCACGTCGAGAGCGAAATAAATTCCTCATCACATGCCACATTTATCCCGCAGCCCCGGTTATGCTAAACCGGAAGCGGTCACATCGACACCATCGGTGCTGAGGCAAGCAATCCTGCCTCTGAACACGCTGGATAAATGGATCAATGGCAATGTATGAACGTGAGTGCGAGTGTGTGAGTGTGTGTGTGTAAACACAATATCACATAGTAGCGCCAGGACTGCCGTCAGCCGTCAAGTCGGAAGCTAGGGAAGGAAGGAAGCGGAAACGATCGGTTAAGGACATGTGTTATCGATACTGCAAAACGGTTTTCCCCTGACATCCATCATTCATCCGGTTGCTGAAAGGTCGGTCCCGGTGCCTGGCCTGTTCCTTTTCACCACATATCCCCTTTGCTCTTGGCGTGATGTCGATGTTTTGAACGGAAGTGACAGCGGTAGCGGCGCCACGAATGGCACTTTCGAAGGACATTTGCCTGTTAGTAGCAGCTCTTTCTCTCTCTCTCTCTCTCTCTCTCTCTCTCTCTCTCTCTCTCTCTCTCTCTCTCTCTCTCTCTCTCTTTCTCTCCTCTTTCGTTCTCTTCTTTCTAAATAATTTATCTAAATAAATAGCAAACGCATTCTCGCACGGAGCGCGACGATCGCAGCAGCCCGTTGCTGCTGTCAAGCTTCATTGCGGTTTTCCACCACTGCGCTGCATTCGTATGATTTCAATGCTGAACTGGCGCTCGGCATTTCGGATTCGTAACCTACTCCCCATTTGATACCCCGGGAATCACGTATACGCCCCGTGATTCCGGGAAATGTACGGGATAAATTTCTCCCCGTACGATGCATTCCCGTGTCCAGCCAACCAGGCCAAGCCAGTCAGCCTAAGCCGGTACGCGATTGTTTGGACCACAATCTGCTCGTTTAAGGAATCGTTGTTGTTCGCGCTCCAGCCACGGTCGGATCGGTTTTGGAAAAGCCTGTCTGCTTTTCCGACCCTGTGTAGGTCGCCGGCTTTACATTCAACATGCACCGTCGAAGATCCGATTGTTCCGGGAATGAATTTAAAAAGCATTCGAACGTGCCACTGGCGGCTGACCAGCAATGGAATGGGGTGGGGTGGTGTGGGTGGCTCATTTTTCCGTCAACCCCTACAAACCATTACGGGGGGGGTATGGGAGGAGAAAGGTTTTGCATTTGCAACCGACCGACCAACCGACCGACCGTGACTCGTCGTTTGCCGTGACCGTGGCGCTCTACAAACCGATCGGAAATCTATCGCTTACCGAGGCACGTGGTGGTCAACGATCTAACCTCTAACCTGGCTCCCCCTCCATGGCTCTCTCCTGTTCTTCTCTGTACCGTCGCTCAATGCTGGACGACGCCAGACGCAATCCTTGGCCTGCTCTTCATCCCGGAATGGCAACAATTCTGGTTCTGGTTCTGCACAAAACACAAAGTTTCTGCGATACTTTCGCCAATGGTCTCCTGCAAACTCCTGGTCCTGGGTAGCACGTGCGGTTTTTTACCACCACTACCACCACCACCATCACTACTGGCCACACCACTGCTACCAACCGAGTTCGTTGCTCGTTTCATTTGATCATTATTTCTCCTGCTCCAGCTTCGGTCCTAGCTCAGGGGCACAATATCCTGGGCACCTGGTTGACCACTACGGTCCCTAGGTACCGTGCTCCGGGACCGTTCGAGTACCGGAAAGGAGTTTGAAAAATGCTCCAAATCGTTGCATCCACCGCGTATGCACCGGTATGCTGCTGCTGCTGTTGCTGCTGCGTGCAGGAAATCTGTTGTGTAGTTTTTCACGCGATAGCAATTGATTGCCGGGGTTTGGCTGCAATCCTCTAATTGGGATTAATCGTGGGGTAGGTGCCCTCTCCCCCCACCCCCACTAGTGTGCTGGCATTTGAGGCCAGGTGTTGCATGATTTTGTTCCCAAGTAGCGCAACCCTGGTTGGTGTGCTCGTAGGTTTCTCTTTTGTTTTCCGCCGCCAGAATGAGATCGCTCCGTTGTGTGGAGTCGTGTTACAAGCGGTTTTAAGGAGTCAGGAAGGGTGTCATTAGTCATTATTCATCGGTTGGCCAACCGACGATAGGTAGAAATTACATGGAACAGTTTTAGGTCGAAGTACAAAAAACAAAGAGTCTAAAGCTGGAATTCTTCATCACAAAAGGGTAATCATGATATCAGCATTATTCTAGAAGATGACCTTCACTAGCAGTGCACCTGGAAACCAACGAGTGAGTCACAAATCGATAATCGTTTTATTAAACTTCGTGGAAGGTGAGAATGTTTACCCCAAAAACGGAATGAACATTTCAACTGAAACGTGGTTTTGGGGAAACTTTATGGAGAAATCAAACTTTGCTGGAATTTTCCGAACGCCGTATGGACTGCAGTGGAAACCGAGTTGATACTATGCT
>NC_064874.1:82901152-82906152 GCF_943734745.1 Anopheles darlingi | reverse complement strand
ACGTAAAGGTTACTCGCAGGATTGCCGATGCGGACCCCTGCCTCAGCTCTTCAGATGAAAGACGATAAGCGACTCACATTTACATCCCGAAAACCGACGACGGCCTGTCAACCCGCCTGCCGCTGGCTCCACCAGCCCGAGTACACCTCTTCCTCGTTGGGTGAAAGATGAAAGCAATTCGTCGATAGGAGGACGCCCGAAGATAATAATAATCTCTCTCTCTCTCTCTCTATCCCGGTCCAACGGATTCCGGATTCCCGTTTTTTTTTACCGTTTCTCATTTTTTTGTTGTTGTCGTTGTTGGTATAGGATCCGATCCAGGTCCGCAGCAGAGTCCTGGTTTCGAGTTACTCGAGAGCTCTACTCTACTGAATCTTGATCGAACAGATTTTCTCCGAATTTCCATTCATTTCGTGTCATTTTTCACCCTTTTTTGCCACGGATTTGTGAAGCTCGGGGTGCTTGGCATCCCGTACGCCATGACGGGCCATAACCTCACCTCAATCCTCACCACGCGCTACGCCGTGGAGTGGAGAGCTTTTCCGGACATACCGGACGCAATATTTCATTTTAATCAATAAATGACGCCTCCGTCGGCGTTCGGGCCGTTCGAGTTCGACTCCAGAGAGAGATCACTCCAACGGCGCATCGCATCCTTATCCCAAGCGCCAACGAACAGCAACTGCAGTTCCCAGGAGAAAATGTTCGCCATAAGAAAACGCCGCCGGTCAAATAGCAAAGCCAGCATCGACTGGTGGTGCTCATGGTCGAAGAAAATCAATGCAAGAGACTCCCTGTCCTGTCCGTGGTGGTGGTGGTGGTGGTGATGGTGGCCAGTCGTTATTTTCCCTCGTTTTCCTCGTGCGCACCTTCGCTTTCATCTCCTCCCGAAAAAAAACCCCTCCACCTCCTCCTCCTTCTGCCGCTCCAATCCGGCATCCCGGGATATTTATGGCTTTCCATTGAACCTCTGCTGATGTCCGTTCAGCGCCCACCCCACTTTTTGCGCCACCCGCTCTCTTTATTTCTCACTCTCTCTCTCTCTTTCTCTCTCTCTCTCTCTCTGTTCTATCCACCCTTACAATTTGCAGTGAAACCATTGAGTGTGAAGATAATGAACCCACAGACGCCATTAGTAGCCGATCGGCGATACGAAATCTGCTGCGAGAGCGTCGGTTCGAGGCCAAATGCGATTATAACCTGGTACAAGGGAAAGCGACAATTACGGCGCGCCAAGGTTAGTATAAATGTATGTATGTATGTATGTGGATGTGTGTATGTGTGTGTTTGTATGTATGTGTGGTAGCACACCATACCTAGCCAACCAGCCAGCCAACCAGCCAGCCAGACATAGAGCGATAGAGCAGAGTCACAGTTCCCTGCAGTATTTGCGGTTGAATGGTAGAGTTATGGAGCCCGAAAGGAATATCGTTCATTATGCCTCAGCGCACGGCCACAGGGCACCTTTTGTTCAATCGTCGTCGTCCCGGCAACCCAAAACACCGTCTCAGACTGTGCCTTTCTCCCCCTCCACGAGGTCACAGGACCTTCCATTTGCCGAAGAATGGAGCGTTTTATTGAATTTATGAAAATGGACGGCAACGACTGGCCGGTCGCGCCGGTACCTCGTTGCTTCGTCCTCCACAAACACACACACACACACGCAGACTAACACAAAGACACACACGAGAAGCAATCCTGCCCGGGGGAAGAGGACAAAAATGCATCCATGAATAAACAATCAGACCATTCTTCTTCTCCGTATCAATTGAACAAATTTTCCCAAGGCCCCCCCCTAGGAACGCCACCGGTTTGGTTAGTTGTGACCACACCGCACAAGGTGTGCACAAGCGAAAGCGAGACTCAATTTCTTCAACGAAAACCCCACAGTTGAAAGCAAAACCTTAGTAGAAGATCTCCTCAAATATTCAATACCCGCTGTTCCCCAAAAAGAAGAATATGTTTCGCCCGTAAAGAAAAACGAACGTATCCATGTGCCGTCAAGTAACAGGAAATTAGATTTACAACAACAGCAGCAGCAGCTGACATGCAGTGGAATCTTGCAATCACAAACTTACACCCCGGGAACGGGAACTGCGTATTGCGAAACCAACGGAAATTCCGGAACATTGCACGGCTCCCAAACAATTGCACAAGGGAAGACGAAGACGAGTTTGGCGGCGGAGGTGATGACATGGGCATCGACCCAGAATTCAATAACACATGCCCTGCCCGCACACTGCAGCTGCACTCGTGCAATCGTGTTAGTTTTTCATTTGAAGTTTTATTGGCAGTTTTATTGCACCCGATGTCATGTCCCGATGTTCTCGGTGGCGGTTCCCTTCCGTTCCGTTCCGAAGGGAATTCTTTCCTTCTTGGGTTTCCTGTCACTGTCACTGGGATGGGATTCGAGGTTGCGCGAAAGCATAGCCTGCTGCTGTTTAATTGACAAACAAAAGTACATACACACTGTTCCTGCCCACTGTTCCACGTCAGCTCGCTGTCAGAGACCGGGCGTAGTATGCGTTGAAATAGGTTCGGTACGTCAATCGAACGTACCGAGAGGATCCGAACTCTTCTTCTGCCACAACAATTTCTGGCTGGTATTGGATGAGTTTTGTTTTCCCGAGTTTTAGACAAGTTTACCTTTCAGTTTTCACGCGAGAAACAATGTGGAATTGTACTGCTTCGTACTGTTTAACTTTATCTTATCAATGCGACTGCCAGATAAAAGACTGAGATGTCTCGTATAGGGATCGCAATTGATTGGATGAAGACAGCAGAGAATAATGCCACACAAAAAAAAACAGTCACTTCTGGAATGTGTGATATACGGGGTACAATCTTTCCAGTTTGTGGAGTTCCTAAAAACTTGCATTTGCTACCAACTGAAACGGAATACAATATTCTATTCGCCGGCTTATACATTCAACTACTTTAAAGTAGAGCAAGGCAACAGTAATATAGAACTGCAGATACAGCACGCTTGTTAGTGAAGAATGTGTTGCGGAATATTTGATTATTCCATTGTCCAGATCACTGAGTCAGCGCAACGCTTCCTTTTCCTGGATTTGGATTTGAATAGCGTCCAGCTGCCCGGACATACCACAGTTCTATTGAGTGTACTGTTCCGTGCCACAAATTGAAACGCATCTTGAATTGAAATAACTGGAATAACTGAGTTGCTGAAAGAAATTCTCCTGGTATCTTCGGAACTCTCTTTCATCCTTGTAATTAAACAAACACTAGCTCGCCGCGCAGCGCCTCGCCTCGATGAAACATTCATGCGACACTAATGCAAAGCAATCCACGTCGATTCCGTTTATTTGAAGCAGCAATTCGCTAAATTGGACCATTTTCCGCAAAATCCTCGCCCCTTCGTTACACCATAACGCCCGCCCGGCCCCCGGCAGTTCGGACAATGGTTTTCCTAGCCACATTTTTCATGGGCCTTGTAATGGTAAGCTCACAATTCCGCCGGGCTCCGGGAGTTCCGGCAGCAGCGTGTCGGAACTATTGTTGAAAATTAATTTTCCCACCTCTACGAGCGGTAGTGAAGAAGAAAAAAAAACCTCCCGCGAAGTAGAGATAAAACTCGCCACCGGTACGCCGGTTCCGGTACAGATGTAATGTGACCGCGGGGCCGGAGGTCCACACCCTGCTGGTGGTGGTGTTGCTGGTTATCATGCGGCAGTCCGGTGCAGTTCGCTTTAAATTTCGCTGCTTCGTATTTCGCGGAAGGGAATCATTCGCCTGGATGATCAGCTTCGTGGAGTGCGTCCATTCCAGACTGGTGCAGACGACATGCAATGATGCTCTCTCTCTCTCTCTGGTGCTGATTTGCGATAAATACCGGCAACATTCACACTAACACGCCGACCTTCACCAAGCCTTCCCTTTCTGGGCTGTCTGGTTTGAACGTAAATTCGTTGTTTTTAATTTCTGGCATCAAGCGCAACGTCCTGCTGCTGCTGCTGCTGCTGCGGCTTCTAGTAAAGTTGCGCTACTCGCGTTCGTGGAAAACTGTTGGGTTTTGGATCAAAATATGCTGCAACGCCCTAGAGAATAATACATTCATAAATTGTTACTTCCACTCACTGTGCCGGTTTGGTATAGGAACTATGATAGCTTTTCCATAAAAAATAAGAACAGATCGCATCCACCTCTCCATCGCTCCAAGTTTTGGCGAGCGCAAAATGCGAATACCTCCCGGTTTTTCATTTGCAATTCCAGCATAAATTTTCCCGTGTTACATCACCATTTTGCATTCGCATTCGCCATCCCGTCCCGTCCCGTCCCGAAACTGGAACCAGCATCCAGACCAGATTTTTGCCATAAAATTCAACTCCAAAGACTCCTGCTTCTGCTGGTGCTGGTACGGCTGCTGCTGCAGGGCTCTGTTGCTGTTCTGAGAGATAGTACCGACTACGGAATGCTAGGCAAGGCTAGGCTGTGTGTGTGTGTGTGTGTGTGTGTGTCTATGCTTTTTGCTCGAGCTGTTGTTTGATGGTTTTTATCTTTTTCTGTTTTTTTTTCACCTCCTCTACTGCTACTCCTTCCATCTCCCGTGTCCCGTTCCACCAACAGGAGGAGATACTGAACAACACGACCCGGTCAGAGCTGAGCTTCGTACCGACGACCGAGGACGATGGCAAGCTGATAACGTGCCGCGCCGAGAACCCGAACGTTACCGGACTGTTCCTGGAAACATCCTGGAAGATTGAAGTTGTCTGTGAGTATACTATGGCGCTCCCGAGCCCCCGAGCACCCGCTGTAACTAGCACTAAAATGGAAGATGTACGCGGAGATCTCTCTCTCCGGGAGTGAGCGGCTTCCGAGTGCCAAAGGGAGGGGGCGAGGGGATTGATGAGTCACCGAGAGAACCGAGGGTAGGAAGGGACACCGGCGGCTCGTGTCGTCGGTAACTTTACAGAACTTTGAATATTCTGCTCGAAGAATAAATCCCAAAACTTCACGGGACCCCGTCCCCCCCTGCAACG
>NC_064874.1:82896152-82898652 GCF_943734745.1 Anopheles darlingi | reverse complement strand
GTACCGTGGATCTATTCATTACCCAACATCACTCCCGGTGCTTGGTGTTGCCGTTAAATATCAAAAAATAAATAACCCCAAACAGTCGATTCGATCGTCGGATCGCCGATAAGGATATTCCGGCGTGCGCGTCCGTCGTCCTGGAATACAAACGAAGACCTCGTGCCTGGTACCTAAACTTTGCGACTTGCCAGTGAGTCGAGCGCTGGGCACGTTTTACAAAAGAAAATCCAACCTAAATCTACTTAATATCTTGATTACAATGAGGCTACAAATTTTGCCACGCTCACACTCCCTTTCTCAGGCACACACACATAAATGCTGGTAGGGAATGAAGACAGGCCGGCATTCACAACGAGTTAATGGTATTATATTTTTCCCGGACACACCATAATGATCCGGTACCGCATCGGGATCCCGGGCGGAGATGAACGACGGAGAGAGTCGTGCGGACTCAAGCTGACCTTTCGGTCCATTTCCCTCGCTTCTGCTGGTGTGGAATGGAGCCGGATGAGATTCCGGTTCATCGATTTCGGTGTTCGGGGGGAGGAAAAGATTAGTCCGAATGATTTATCTCCTTTAGCGGCAGGCGGCTGCCATCATTGTTACTCGAGCTTCATGTTCCTGGGGGCAGCTTTGCTTGCCGGAGAAACTTTCCCTGAAAAACCCTCCTAACCCCAAATCACACACACACACACACTCAGGCTGGTGTCGATGAAGGTCGAAAAAGTTCGTCGGAATTCTACGCTTTGACACTCTGTGCTGCCAGTGACACCGTGTGGTCGCGTGCACGCAAGGATTTTGGGGAATTTTATTTTCTATTTCTCTCAGCTTCTTGTGTCCTGCCCGGTCATCCCTTTCCTAACCTTCGCCTACCATTTTGCGGCTCCACAGATCCACCGATCGTATCATTGCGTCTCGGTTCAACGTTATCGGCGGACGACATCAAGGAGGGGGACGATGTTTACTTCGAGTGTCACGTGCAGGCGAACCCACCGTGGAGGAAATTACACTGGCTCCACGACGTAAGTGTTATTTATGGCCAATACTACCCCCCCTACCCGTTCTCCTCTTTCTCCTGCATGGTTACTTCTTTCGATACCGATCAACCGCGTGTGTCGTTGTTCGATGCAGGATGTTTCAATTCCTGGAGCGAGCACACGCCCTGACTGGTCATCCCGGTATCGAAACAAGCAATAAACGAGTGTTACTTCCGGGCTCGACAATCTAGGAGTTTCCTTTAATGCCACCAGGAGTTTCCGTTTCTTAAAGCATAAGCAAGTTACATTCCGCTTCTTCGAAACAGGGGCTCATGATCACGCACAATGCGACCGCCCGGGTGATACGATCCAATCAGAGTCTGGTGCTGCAGAAGGTCACCCGCAACACGTCCGGCAACTATTCGTGCAGCGCGATCAACGCGGAAGGCGAAACGGTCAGCAACCAGCTGGCGCTACGCGTGAAATGTAAGTATCCTGAACCAGAGCTGACGGTTTAAAAGCGGGGAAACCCATTTTGTTGAATCTTGTTAGTAGCTGTGGCATTGAATGTCAAAGTCAAATCGATGCATCAATAGTTTACGCAACGAGCACAGTAACGACCCTTCTTAAAGAAATCACAAATGAGGTGTAATGGAATGTAATGTTGAATTGGTTTTATTATGTAATTCAACATTGTACATTTGATTATTATTTAAACAAATTATTTAAGTGCGTAGGTATTAAGGATCACATCTTAAATAAAAGAAAAGGTATTTGGTAGCAGAACGCATGAAATCAACAGCAAAAAACTCCCAGAATAATTTTGTGGCCATGCAAATCTTTTTGTCGCGCACTTTGCATTAAATCACGGACAATTCTTCCTCAGCCATATGTAACTATTTTTTATTGAGTTGTTTATTTTTATTAATAAGGTTTTAATTGAAAAAAAAAGTTTATTCCTAGAGTCATTGAAATGAAACTGTTGGTCCTATTAAAAAATCACACTTTATAAAAGACGATAAAGCGAGGCTGTAGTCATATTGAAAGTGTATTCAAATGCTGATTGAACGGCACTTTTGACAAGGAACTTCACAATATTCGTCTCAATCGTGATTGAATGTGAGCAGCAACATTCCTATTTCATTTACCGCAACATTCATTCCATGATACAGATGCAGTTGATGCGTAGATGATTCAAACACTGACATATCAACATTCTGAAGCATTTGAAGACATTACCAAAGGCCCTCCCAAAGGGACATTTTGTAATGTTTCGCTTGAAAATGGAACGACAAAAATGAAATGCCGAGCATGAAACACATACCGCCGTCGTCCGGAGTTGCCGTCTCCGTTGTTTGCCTGAAGATTGCTTCATTTCGAATACATTGTGGTACAAATACTATTCAGCCGCAGCAGCAGCAGCAGCAGCAGTAAGCCCTGAGAAACGGCGCTGCTATGCTACTGCACAAGCGAACAAAAGCATCCGAGCATGCCGACCACCTTGGCAACGGTTTGCAACG
>NC_064874.1:82888652-82891152 GCF_943734745.1 Anopheles darlingi | reverse complement strand
CAACAACAACAACAACAACAAACTTTCTCCCAGCGAACAAGCCACCAGCTAGTGTCTAAAAGACTTTTCTTACCACCCATCCTTACACACCTCGGATGCCTTATTCCCCTTCTGAGACATCTCCTGTCGCCGGTACTGCCTGTCGCGCTTCATGCTTCCCGGCCACTGGTGTCTTCATATTACCCTTAAACAGCTCGGGGTGAAAATTAGATTAAATGCAATTAAAATCCGCCATCACAGCACCACCGCCCGTCGCGTAGCGCCCTCGTGGCGCTGCGTTTCGCGCGCTCGTAATTTAGCCATTTCGGCATTGTTTCGCTAACGCCATTAGCGCCACCGACGTACGGACACGGACACCTTACCACCAGCATCACCGGACCGGTTCGTTCCTCAGCGCGCGAAGCGACCGTTCACGGAAAATGCTCGGGAAGAAAATCCTTTACCAATTCGTGCTCACTTCTCACGCATTGCCACACAATGGGAGGGTACTTAAATGGTGATATGGTCAAAATTATGAAGTAGAATGTCGGCTCCATGGCTTTCTTGGATACTTCAGTACAAAATGGTTACCCGCCACACTCAGTGAGCTGTCTGCTTTCATCTGACAGAAGAGAAGAAGAGGTTTAGATATTTTTAGTATCCTTTTAGGATTTGGAATCTAAAATTTTCTTATTTCATTTACTAGCTGCATTTAAATTGGTTAACAATTTACTGCGACCTGCAATAAAATTATCAACTAGTCAGCAAAGTTAATTTTAAAGACATGTTACTAAAATATATGACAAATCAACATTAGCTTGTTTATAGGGAAAGAAAAGTGCTTCTGAGAACGCTACCTAAGCAAAACTAAATCTATTTTGACCAAAACCGTTCCCCTAAAACACTGTGATAGAAACGCAAAACCCCTAGGAGCTAGCTACAATGGCACACTTCCATGGTCGCTTCTCTCTATGCATCCATTTACCAGGAAGGAGCGCCAGGCACCGAAAACAACAAACCGGAAGACCGACACCATTTACGCCTGCTCAGCGATCATCATTCTTCTCGGCGCATGAACCGGCGCAACCGGTCGAAACCGGGCACACAGAGAGAAAATAGCGGAAACGCCAAACGCTCCGTTCGGTCCGTTTGCTGGAATCTGCAAATAAAGAAAAATCGCTTTCGCCCACTCCGGACCCTTGTCCGTCTGTTACGGTGTGAGTGTGTGTGTGTGTGTGTGTGTGTGTGTGTGTGTGTGTGTGTGTGTGTGTGTGTGTGTGTGTGTGTGTGTGTGTGTACGTGGCGGTACCGTAATTAAATCTTCGTTTTTCACTTTCCATCGGCATTAGGCAAAGCAAGAAAGTTACCAAACGAAACCACGCTTCCACTCGGTTACGGACCCATTCCTCCAAAAACAACGAGAAAAAAAAAACAAAAGAAACATTCCAAAGTAGAACTCGAGAACATTAGCTACAAAAGATTGTTCCTCGGTTGCGGAGCAATAATAAAGAGAAGCAAAAAGAAGGACAACCGAAACGTACAAAGTCCGCAGCGCCGAACTTGCGTCTTTGTGTTTTAAGCACTTGGCCTAAGAAACGGTTTCCGTTTCGAGTCCCGTCAATAGGCCAAACCGGTAGCGCAACGCAAACGACTGACCTCACCTGATGGGCCTGGGTCCTCGGTCCTCGGTTTTCCGACATTAATTCACGCGCTTGTGCCATTATAATTGAATGATGTTTCGTTCATTAGACGAACTTTCCTCTTGTGGCCATTTTCAGCCAACCTCTCACCCCGCCCCACACTGACAGCCGGACGTTGAGTTCAGGGCGGACGAGAACTGTGACTCCTGCGACGTAGTGTCAAAACTTTTGTCAAACTCCAGCTCCACGTGCCGCAGCTGCTGGAACTTCGAGAGCGCCCGGACCACGCCAAGAAGATGTAAACTCGCGTACGGGAGAGCTTTTTTAACTTTAAATTAATGGCCGTGTGATTGCGAGTCAAGTCAAGTTGTCAATGCCGACGATGGAGAATGTGGTTGTGCTGAATGTGTTGGTACCATTTATCCCTCAAGTCTCTTTCAAGCCTTCGCTTCAACTCCTCGGCACTTGCTCCGAACAAACTCCGAAGCGTGCGGGAAAGTATGACAAACGATGAGTTGCCAAAAAAGAAAAATGAAGGGCGGACCAAAAAGACGTCTGTCCCACCAGAAGACGTACGTGGCATGACATTCGTGTAATCGTTATTTAATTTTTCCTTCTGCCAACTTCCCAGTTCCGGGTTCCGAAAATTTGATGGCATGCAATGTCAAGGGACGGGGAATATAATTATCGGGGACGAATTACCTACACCCTACCGCTACCACTACCGCTTGCTCGCCAAGGGGGGGGGTCTAGGAGTTGAAGAAAATACTTTCCACCAAAAACGAAAAGGAATCGTTGCTCGTTGCGCTCGTGGTGTGAGGAGGAAAGGAAGGGAGGGAAGGTTCACAAATTAATTTTTAACATTCTCTTTCCACGCTCGG
>NC_064874.1:82876152-82883652 GCF_943734745.1 Anopheles darlingi | reverse complement strand
AACCAGGGAACCGAAATGGACAAAAAGCTGAATCGCGCGTACATGGTACACCGTCATCGTCGTCGTCGACGTCGGAGTTTTGTGTTTGATTTGTGGTTCAATCCCAACGGGAAGCTGGCCGAAACCTGGAATCCCTCCTGTGCAGCGCTTGCAGCGGGCGTAAGTTTCCCCTTTTTTTCTCTCCTCAATTTCACGCATCCGAACCCCTCTGATAGTCCGAAATGCTAATCGTTCCGAAATGAGATTATGGTGCAACATCAACACCAGGCCCGAGCGGTTTTTGGCAGCCAGCTACCGATGATCACTCGACCGTGGAGCGGGTTTGGAAGCGGCAATGTGGACAACCGCGGTTTTCCCGTGCCAGTTACAATGGTCGAGGCCGTTGTGCAAACAACCGGAAAAGTTTCTAACCGTCCTACTCGCATCGGTTTCACTATAAACTCGGCAAACGGCAAACGGCAAACGGCAAAGTTTGGTCAGCGATCCCTAGCGCAAAGCTATTTAATTATTGTCAAACAGCACCCGGAGCAATGGGACGATTGGAAGGAAGTATGCTGGTTTGTTCACCGGATGATGCATTATTTTGTGACGCATGGGTAGTGGTTTTGCGAATTTCATTCCTTTCTCCTTTGACTGCAGCGATGAATAGCGTGGCCTGCGGATAGGATTCGTTGCATACGTCCGTACTTTTCCGTCTGGATTAGCAATTTTACAATTTACCCATTAACGGCTGATAATGATAGAGTTCAGCTTCAGCCATTCTAGGGGCAAAGGATGGGTGAGAGGAATTTTAGTTTTCCGATCCAATGCATCAACTCTACGCACAGGTAATGCAACGTGATAAATGATATGTTTACTTTGTATGCCTTATATGCCAATAATAAAACATTAGAAAACTATCATATTTTACTTTTTGCATCAATTTAAAAATGTTTTATTTTATTCCAATAAAAAGTATGCTTTGCAGAGAGCATTATTTTGTTATTATTTGAAGAAAATTGCTACAGGGTGGCATCGAATGGTTGCCGAAAGCGTATCGTAATCATACTTTATCAGAAGCAACATACAAACTACGGATTTGACGGTTTAGAGAAGATGAAAGATCGCCAAAAAGATTGAAAACCCGAAATGGGAAGCAAAATAGGATGAGGATGGCTCTGTGCGCGATCGCTAGCGAAATCAAATGATCAATTTGAACCATCAATCAACCAAAAAACGGTCATTATTAGGGAAATAGTATAAGATAATTTGACAAAATGACAATATACCAACATACAAAGCAAACATTTCGGGAATGAGGCATCTAATTGGCTTACCACAAAAAATGTGGTTTATAATATTAAATAAGATTATAATATTAAATAAGAGTTATTTCGAAACAGAGGGTTTTCGAGTATGTTTCCGTTTAACCGTCAATCAAATCCTATGATGGTATTAACAACTCCTCTTCCACACCACGAGTCCATCCATGTTTCGTTGTTACACTCTAATTGTATATTATATCGAATCCTCGGGGCGCAAATATCCGGAACACGGTAACCGTAAGCAGATCACCAATAAAACAAATTAGACCAGAACCATAGTATCCTTCAGCGGCCAGTGGGGTTTAATCAATCACCATATGTTACAATAATTGAACCATAACAGGTGAGTGAAAAAAAATAGTAAAAACCAGAACAACCACAAGCAATAAACATACGTCCGAGGATTTTTTTTAATTATAGTTAGAGCCATGTCATTGTGGTCAAGTAGTGAAACCAGATGATCCAGCCCGGGGTGTGGGATGTAATGTACAAGTAATTAATATGATTTATAGTACACGAGCCAGGTTAAATTTTCAGATTGTTAAAGTAGATCAACACAAACTGTAAAAGCAAATGTAACATCAAATCCCGTATAGCATATTAGTGCATGGTACTCACAGCTTTGTTTTGGGATTTTTGATTACATTCTGAATGAAAAAAGAACTAGTTGTTTTCCTCCCTAAAACATTGTAGGACAATAAAAACCAACGACATTTAATTGTGTTTCGGATGCACGGTAAAACTAAAGAAGCCCAAAAAAAAACACACCAAGATTCGTGAATGAAGGCAGTGGCAGTGGTATTAGCAGACACTCGGTCGCCAAATGCCATCTATTTGGATTCGAATACAGTTGTCACAGGATATGCAATCTATCATTTACCATTTGCTGTTGGCCCTGTTCTGTGCTCAGCTTTTGCTCTTATTCTCCTTTTCTTTTTATTCTACATAATTTCAATACTCCATACGCCATAATTCGCCCCAAAAACCAAAAAATCACAAAGCATCGCATCATCGTTCAAAACGATCATTCTCCATGGGTTGATGATGCGATGGGAGCTAAGCTCTAACCGTTTCGACAGAATGTTTTACAATCCATGTCATCGTGTCAAGTGTAAACTGTTTTACTAAATGCTGTTAGCAAAAAACCAAAAGAAAAGATCGAAAAAAATAGGAAATGAAATGCCTCCTCTATGTGGCCAAGGCCTAGTACTGTAGCATCGCGTGATGGCGTGCACACTTTGGATCGGGTTTTTGATTTTAGTCTCTCTTACACATTACTGGAGGCTTAAAGCACTGTGTGTCTGTTTGTTTGTAGCACGGATTTATCCGTATGAAAATGCATTTTAAATGCCGTAAGCTCCTATCGGGTCGGATCTCGGTTCGGTTAGGTCGGCCACATTGAAAGCATCGTGGTAAACAAATCTCGAATTCGCGTCCTTCTGGTCATTTACTTCGTAACGGCATGGATGGCTTCTGCCAGGTACCCGACGTTCTTCGTAGTTACACCGGCCATTGAGATACGACCATCCTTCGTTAGGTAGACGCTGTACTCCTTCGTCAACCGTTCGCACTGTGCCTGGTTCATGCCCGTGAAGCAGAACATACCGATCTGATCGGTAATGTGAGCCCAGTTGCGTGACGAACCCAGCTCCTTCAGATTATTACGCAGCGTCGAGCGAACGGAGATGATACGGTCGGCCATTAGCTTCACATCGCTAAGCCACTGCTTGCGCAGCTCGGCATCACCCAGAATCTCCGTCACGAGCCGGGCACCGTTGATCGGAGGGTTCGAGTACATGGGCCGAATGACGATCTTGATCTGCGACATGGTACGATCGGCTTCATCCTTGCTGCTCGTCACAAGCGAAAACGCTCCCACACGCTCACCGTACAGGCCCATGTTTTTGGCATAACTTTGGGCCAGCGCAATCTGGTGACCATCGCGCAGGAAGGCACGTACGGCAAAGGCATCCTTCGCGACGTCACCGCTAGCGAAGCCCTGGTAGGCCATATCGAAGAACGGGAACAGATTGCGCCGCTTGATGATGGCCGACATCTCAGCCCACTGTTCCGGCTTCGGGTCGACACCGGTCGGATTGTGGGCACAGGCATGCAGCAGCACGATCGATCTTTCCGGAATTTTCTAAAACAACGCAAACACTTTGATTAAACTAATGTAGAAGAACAATGAATCCCAAAGTCATCAATCATCGAGCACAAACACAAGATGGCATCATCTAGCATGCCATGGCCCTTCGAGACGAACATAACATGGAAACAGAACACGTAAACAACGCTTCGGTAAAAACAACAATCCGAGGCGCTACACGGTCACAGCGTTGCGCGAGATTAGCGCAACCCAGACACACTATGGCATCATGATGACGCAGCATTAGACGCCATCAGACGGACAATCGTCACGGAGGGTACGGCATTAACTAGGACAAACAGCAGCGCATCATCAACGATTACTTACCGACAAATCCTCGAGTGCGCCATTGAAATCAAACCCACAGGTTGCTGGATCGTAGTAGCGGTAGGATTTCACGTTCAGTCCGGAATGCCGGAAGATGGGATTATGGTTTCCCCACGAGGGTGTCGGTAGATAGATATCCTTCGGTCCGGGGAAAAACCCTGCCAAGAAGGCACCTCCGATACGCAACGCACCGGTACCACTGATGGCCTGTACGGTTGCATTAAGCCCATTGGCTACGTGCTCACTGTTTTCACCGAGCGCCAGCAAAATACTGTGTTTTCCGAACTCGGCCGGTCCTCCGATCGGCGAGTATTCATGATCGAGCTGCTTCTCAGCGATCCGTTTCTCCGCCGTGCGTACACTGGGCAGAACGAATGGTTTACCGTTATCATCTCGGTACGCACCAACACCGAGATTGATCTTTTTTGGGTTGGTATCGCGCTTGTAAGCCTCCGTCACACCGAGGATCACATCCGGGGGACCCATCTGTACGGCGCTCCACCATGAGCTACGGAAGGGAAACGGAAGAGAGGCATTAAATGTTTGAATAAGTACTGTGGCGGGGAGAAACGTTTAGAGGACTGATTTCGCAATAACGTGCCAAATGGCTCGGTGCACACGAACCGCCATCAATTTGCACATCAATCAGGGCCCCTCCGAGAGAGTTGTTGACTTCCGTCGAATCACATTTCCAGCATCGCAGCATGCGTTTGATAGTCGCTGGAGATGATCGCCTACCGCGATGATTGTTGTGCAATCGCACCGATCTGCCATCGTTCTTCAAGGCGATCAACCGTAGAAGTGATCGTGTGTGTTGTACCACTTACTTCTCGGTATTTTAAGAAACGGCAGATTCATGCTCTCTGGACCAAGAAACCGTTAGATAATCGGTCGAGCGTAAATCCGTGCGTACCACCCACGTCATAGCCGGAGGGGGTCGTCGTTCGGAGAAAGGTGCGGAGGCGATCACGCGCGACCTTGACCGTCGATGCAAAGGTCAAGATTCGTAAACCGGCCGCCTGTTTGTCACACACGCCGCCTTCCGCCACCCTCGATAAGGAGGCGCCTCTATCTCTTACCTCGCTCGCGATACGGCCGGGCATTGCACTGCCAGTGCATTTCGTAACAGCAGGGCCGAGCTGCGTTGAAGGGCTTTCGAACAGGCCATCCTTTTGAACCGCTTTCACCCGGATCACAAACTAGCGAAACGACAAACAATAAATCGGTTAAGTACTGTGTTCCGCTCTGGCTATGCGAGCGGCGTCCGTTCAGCAACAAATCTCTTCTTAAACTGTGTCGTCCACTGATAATAAACGGAGCTGATAACGTACCACTTAGTAAAATGCTAGTAGTCGCTGATAAAAGTATTCGGCCCGGTTCAACTCCCTCCCCCTACCCTTTGGTGGTGAGTGAGCTCAAACGTCCGGTGAGCAGGTTTTTCACCACGGTTGACTGGGAGCACTGCCGGTGAGCTCGCACTGGATGACAAGCGGAATGGGGTTTTAATTCAAAATCACCGGCGGGGCGCCATTCCGAGAAAAGTGCGCCATACCGAAAAAACCCAGTTTCAAGCTCCAAAATGAGTAATATCGAGAAGATTCCAAAAGTGAAACAGTTGATATTCCAAAAGAATCTAGTATCACTGGCGAACCATGAATCCAACGTCTTGGCCTACTATCCGGAATACCAAACACGTTCAATCTTGTTAGATGGCGAAATTCAACAACTGTGCATCAGCTGCTTCCACAGAATTCATCTCGATCGATCGTTTATCGATTGGGCGTACGGGCTGCTGGAGCAGTCCGTCCAGGCGCGCTTTAAGGCTTTCGGATTCAGATGGAGTAAAGTTGAAACGCGCTATGAACTGAGCAAAAAGCGTGGTCGCTATCTGGTGGTAACGGATCAGCGCTCTGTTCCGCTGGGCTTTGCATTGTATAACTTCGAAGTGGAGAGCGGCCAGCCGGTGCTCAACTGCAATTGGATCGTGCTTGAGGAACGAATCCGTGGACAAGGATTAGGTGGCCATCTCATCACGACGATGGAGACAATCGCCAGACACAGTCAAATGGAGGCGATCATGATCGCACTGCCCCGGCAGGATACGTTGACCATGAATCTCTTCATTGATCTCAACTTCCAGCTCGACAAGAGAACAGTTCCCGGTGCTGCGTATGTGGTTCTCAGCAAACCGACCGGACCGGAAGTGACAAAACAGGATGAGTACGAAACAGCGAAACTGACCAATAATCCAGCTTAATGGTCCATCGATCCAGAAATCGCAACGTGTAAAATTCTCTACTTTGTTACCTCATATTTTCACGATTATGTTTCTACTTCATCGTATTTCTATGTTGAATTCGTAGTCTTTGAACTCATACCAAGGAATTCTCAATAAAGGACTAGCCATCCGGTAATGCATAATGTCCTTTTATTGGTGTTTCCGGCCGATTCCGAATCGATGTTCTAGCACTTGGCGATTCTGATTCCGGTAAGTGATAATCTGCAAAAGGTGACGGAAGATTATCGGAACTACTAGGAATCACATGCCTTAGGTTGATAACAAAAATTAAATTAAAGAAAAACTTAAGAAAAACCTGGATTAAAAAAGATTTTTTGGCTCTGGTTAAACAGATACATAAGGTGGTGGTGATGGTGGTGAATATAGCTGTCAAAATGGAGTTGAAAGTTTGACAATCCGGCTCGTCCAAAAGTTGTTTACGTTTTTCCGAAGCGCTTTGTGAAATTTATTTAAGCTATTTTACGATAAAAATGGTATGATTGCTGGTTACGATCATGTTCTGCAGGTATTACATTATCTGGCTTTCTTTTTAGCTTCCGCTATCCCTGCTCAAAACGGCCCAGAGCCATCCAATGGTAAGCATCCTCGAGTGTTTTGTTTAGCCGGTTCGGTGAAGTGCTTTCCAGGATCTTTCTTCGTTTCTGAAACCATTTTTTAATCCTTTTTGGCTGTAGTTTTGCATCACCTTATGACGATAACTAGAGCAGTATTCATCCTTTTATTTATTTAAAATCCTCATTGAGATGTTTGAAAACAAAACAACATATGATTAGCTGCAAATCTTTGCTTGCAACCTATAAAACTTCATTAACTAAATCCATATCCAATCTTAATTGCTGAAAAGCCTTTCATCAACAAAGACCGATTAGTTTGAATAGTTTAGCTAAACCTTTCTGTACACCAGCACTGTGAAGATTTTTCGTTTTGTAAGAGGGATTTTGAGAGGAATTTCTATGTTAAATTTAACATTTCATCTCACACAAGTGACTATTTTACATTTTCACCTGTGTTTTACATTGTCGTTGCCGTAAAATTTGATGGGTTTTTAGGTAAGAGAAAAAAACGTATGCAATTTATGTTAAAGTTATAAGTTATGCGTCGTTAAGCGTGGTCATCTTAAATTTATGAAACCACGGATGGCGCTTTCCATTTTTTTTTCATTTTGCAAAATTAAATCCATAGTTTATGGATCCATAGTTTAGTCGAGTGGGTCACTGATAAGAAACAATCGCTACCTGGCAAGCAGCGCGCAACAGTGGTCCTTCCAAGAGGATCCAGAGATCTTCATTTAGATAGAGGTCCGATAGGACTCCTAACCGCGCGCGTAAGCAATAAAGATACTACATTATTTTCGCTTTTTGTTCCCCCCCGCAGTTGGTGGAGCTGAAAAATGGTGAAACATATAACGGACACCTGGTGAG
>NC_064874.1:82831152-82868652 GCF_943734745.1 Anopheles darlingi | reverse complement strand
GGCTGGAGAACGTGCATCGTGTTACAGTGACCATCGCACGTTCTTCAAGACCGGTTAACGTACTATTTGTGTAGATATGTTTTGTTTTAAACTTTGCAGAACAAAACTTATCTAATAATCGTTGTTATATCGCTTTTTGTGTTTAACTTCTTTCGCAAAAACTCTTCAAACTCATGACAAAGCGTTGGTCATAAGGGTTTGACTTACTGTTTGTTCCTTTTGAAACGTTTGCCACACATTATGGACACTTCCTTCTTCGTCGTCGCGTATACGCGCTTAGAATGCTTCAGAAAGAAGAGAACACAAAGAACCTGCAAGGAATCCCCTGCATCTTCCGTCCAACCGGCATCCTCAATCAGTTTCAAACACTGGAATTCCCTTGCCCCGGCTGGTCGGTCGGTCGGTTGGTTCCAGCAGACATTTGTCTTTTTGTCACTTTCCTCGCGTACGGATCGTCGTCGTCCGAGAGGGCTTCTTTACGCCCGATCTCGTACGTTTCAGACCGTTTTTTCCTTTCCTCTTGTTTTGGTTCACGTTGCATTCTAATGCATCGGCCGGGGTGTTTAGATCGTACTGTGCGTAGAATTTTTGTTGCTCGTAACCGTGTTGGCCGTTTCTCGCCTCGGTTCGTCTTTTTTTTTTTTGAAGATTTCAGACGTTCAGGCGCAACCATTTCAAGCGGCTCGTTGCTTCACTTTTTGTGATCGCGGCCATCATTGCCTTCGACGCGATCGCGTCTTGGTGGTTTTGCCTTTTACCGGCTTGACACGATTCCTTCTTCTCCTTATGCATATGGGACCACATCGTCCTACAGGCGAGTTTATTCAGATGCGCATTGGCTTTGGTCCGCTGTTTTTGGGTCCTCGTCGGTCCATCCTTGGTGTCCGATGAATGTTCCGTCGTTTTCTGAAGTCTCCTTTTTTGCGGTGGCAATGTCCAAATTGCACCTTTCGCTCGCATTCGAAGGTGTCACCGAAACCAGGTCGTGGGGTATGTCGTCGAAGCGAGATGGCGTTGTTTATGGCGGTGGTGCTGGAACGATCCGCAGAAGAGGCCGCGGTTGCGCTTTTCGTAAACGTTCTTGGCCGAGCTGGCGGTGAAGAAGCGAAAAACACGCGTAGAAGCCAAAGTGTCAAAAAGGAAGCCACACACACAGAACGCACAGGAACCAACAGCAACGAAACCAAACCAAAAGGAAGAAATGAAGTGAAACGCTTGAAAGAAGCGAAGGCGAAGGCGCGTTTGCTGGTGGAACAGAAACCTCCTCCTCGCCACGGTTTTTGGGCCTTTTGTGGCCTCGGGATGATGGAGAGAACGGAGAACGGAAAGAAGAAGAAGAAGAAGGCAAACGATCCAAAAGATTCAAACGAAAGAAGTGTGGGCAGAAGACCGTTCGAAACGTTCCCTCCCAAAAGGAACGACGCGGACGCCGTAAAACGATCGGTTTGAAGGAGCGTCTCCGCTCCCACCACCCTCACCACGTGCTGCTGATCGTGCCTGGATTTATGCTTCCTTTGTGCCTCTCCCACGGCACAAGATGCGCGGCACAGACCCTGGAACGGACGGACATGTGAAGCAGACACGAAAGCAGAACCGGAGAGAAGTGTCAAAGGAAGCGAAGGAAAGAAAGGAAAGGGAATGAAGAATGGTTTTCGAAACGAAAACGGACAAAGGCGTATGGGAAGATAGAAGAGGATCTCGGGCTGGATCGGATGGTTCTCGAGGCCGGAGAATGAAGAGATTCCGCACAAGGTGTGATATGGCATCCCACTCTGACTCCTCGCACGGTCCCAGTAGCAGGCGGTTTAGCGTGGTTTAAGATAAGAGCATGGCGGAGCACGGGCAAAGGCGAAGAACGAACTGAACGTGAAACGAAGAAAAAGTGTTAATATCCTGGGGTTTTTTTTTTGCAGTTACACCTTGGAACAGGAGAACGCATTCCCTGCTCTTCGGATCCTCTCGTCGTCTCGTGGCGGATTTGTGAACACGAAGAAGGACCTTTGGATGGACAATTGAAAGGAAGGACCATTTTCATGTCCATGTGTTGTAATGGGATGTACTACGATTTGAAGGGAGTTTCATTGAGTGTTCTTTGACCATCATACAGGAAGGGAAT
The DNA here is from genome assembly GCF_943734745.1 of Anopheles darlingi. NCBI lineage: Eukaryota > Metazoa > Arthropoda > Insecta > Diptera > Culicidae > Anopheles > Anopheles darlingi. Next base: position 82,866,536 of record NC_064874.1, on the reverse strand, counting down.
TCCCATGATTTTAACAAGATTAATGACGTAGACGTGGCTTCAGAACAGAACCGTTTTTTGTCATCACGAGCAGTATTGTGCGAGAAGTCGCATTTGATCAATGATTTAAGAGTGACTTGCGTAATCGATTCCTTCCACGACAGCCTGGAGGGTACACGTTGTCGTTTTGTATCGACAATTGAGAATTCTTACAAATTCTTACAAAGGAGTCAGAGTGCGACCGAGGATTAACATTTGCCTCCCTCTATACGTCTGCATTCTGCGGTCATTCTGTGATCCCGGGCCCCCCTAGGAATCGTTTCTCGACTCGTCATCGCCCCCTCCGCCGGTATTAAATGTCTCTTTTTTCATCCCTCCCCACATTGATGCTGCGCGTGTGTGTGTGTGTGTACACAGGGAAGGGGAGAACCATAAAGTACGTTGCTTATGCTAGGGTTTATCAAATAAATCAGCCGCTTAGCATCGGATAGCAGCAGCAGCAGCGACAGTAACGGCAACCGGCGAGAGCTGAAGATGATCTTGCACCAATCGTACGGGGGGCAGAGAGACAGAGAGAGAGAGAGAGAAAGAGAGAGAGATAGACCACATCCTCCTACACGTCTAAACTCGCGCGGTCGGTCGTCAACGTCAAGCTGAGGTTTCAGGCGGCCAGGCCAACATCACAGCATCGCCTCTCGGCTCGAACCTGAAATGGATGACAAAACGGCTTCGTCGGGTGTTTTCCTAACGCGTTGGTGGTGTGTCCCCTTCCTCATTCCCCTCGGCTCAATTCGTCCCACACGCACCACCCGGTCCCACGGCGGCTTTCCCCGACAGTATACGCGGCAAACACCTCGAGAACCACCATCTCGAAGGCAGCAGTAAGAAGAAATCGAAGCAGGCAGCGAGACAAAATGTCTAGAAGTGCGTCGAAGGCGGCGTGCCGTGTATGCGTAGGAGTATGCTGCTGCTCCGGCACATGTGCGCTCCTCTCGTGCCATTTCTCTCGCTCTCTCTCGTTCAGAACGGTGCTGAGCGAGAACGAGAAACCAAGAAGAAGGAGGAAGGGCAGGAACGGAAGAGAAGGACAAGGCGCGGCGGAACGAATCGCGGTTGGGTGAGCGAAGGCAAACTCTTGGTGTTCGCTCGGGATCATTTCTGTTCGAGCGGTCCGACCCGAAGCAGCTTCTCTCGCATCGTCCGCGCTGCGTTTAACTCTTTTTCTTTTCGTTCGTTGGTGGTGTGCGTGAAGGCGGAAGATAAACCCGAGCCGTGTCGTGAGTGAGAGAGCGCGCACGCGCCTGTATCCCCTGTGAGCTAAAGCGAGAACGGGAGTTTGACAGTTTCGGGTGCGTGTGTTAGTGCGCGGCTGTGTTGTTTTATCACGAACCGTTGCCCCAGCACACAGAAAGTGTGACTTTTCAAATTGATTTTTCACCGACAATATCGACGGTTTGTGGGTGGAAAAGTGTGCGAACCGGTGGGTGATGGTGGAAATCGTGTTCCAGCACAGTTGCCCCGTACCGTGAAGGGACGAAAGTGGTGAAGAAATCCATCTCGGCGACCGTTTGGGACTTCCCAAATATCGTCGTCGTTCGTCACCTTGAAACGAAGTAGGCGCGCGCGCGCGTAGGCCGTAGTAGGCTGTGGAGGTAGGCAGTCAGGCAGCCATAAGTAGCCCAACGAGCAGCAGCAGCAGGCCTCGTAAACTCGTGAAGCAGCATAATCCGGCCGCTGCAGCGCGTACGACACCCACTGGTTTGGCGCGCTGGGTCACCGTCAGCATCGCCCATCTCTCGTGGAGTAACAGCTAAGAGTTTTGGCCGCTGTTGGAAGTTTTAAAAAACGATCTTTATTCGCTCATCTCCAATCATCGACTGTCCGAAGACTTCCCTGTTTCAGTTTTACAATTACCGCGAAAGGTTGGTAGAATGTTAGTTTGGCATAACAGAATGTATCGTACATAATGTGCTGCAACCGGATCTACCGTGCGCGCTGGCTCCGTCACGCATTTATCTGCTGATTGGCTTGCACCTCGCGGTGCTAACTGAACAGCAACGACTCTCTCCCCGGCTTCAACAGGCGTGGGTGCATCGTCGTTGTAACAGCATCCGCAGCAGCAGGATCTCGAAGTCTGGTGGGGACACCATAGAGTGCGCGGTCGCGCAGCAAGCAAAACAAAAACATTTCGACACAGAAAAAGCGCGAGAGAGAGACAGAGCAAGAGAGAGAGAGAGTGTGTGCGCTCTGTTCTCTCCTGGCGTGGTTCTTCATCAAAATATACGCCTCATGGCGTAATAGCAGCGGGTGGTGGCTGGTCAACCAAACAAAACGCGAAGGAGCTGCTGCAGTTTTCCTCCCACCGAGAGGGACCGGACCATCTGGGTTTCGGAAACGAAGTAAAACCCGCCATCCGTAGATGCATTATTTACATGATCTGCCGCCGTACTAGCTGCTACCGTGGATGCTGTGGTAATCACTTCCGGCTGAAGTTTCCGAAGGCACGGTTGCGCGGTTTTATGTAAGAAGCTGCTGCACGGTCTTCACGAAAACCGTGCGACACACACGCACCACAAACACAACACGGTGTGTGTGAGTAAGTGAACATTAAAAATAAATTCGAATGAAGAATGTGCCACTAAAGGTCTCCTCTTCCTTCGTGCTGTGTCCCGCTAGGAGACGACGGTAGAGCACGCAAGCAATCTCGGCTGCCTGCGATCGGCATCTCAGCAGCAGCAGCAAGCGCAGCTGGCCCAAGAAATGGTGCTGGGATGCGACCATGGCGATGGGATTTTCTCATCGAAACGAAACGAATTCAAACCCGTGTGATACACGGGAGGATCAGCTCCTCCTGCGCTCCGGTGAGCGAACATCTCACATGAGCTGCTGCCAGCCGTGTGATGATGTGTTGTGTGCCTTATGCTGTTGTGGTGCCCTGTGAGGAATCCCGCGATCACCGTCGTCGATGCGACGACAAACGCCGCAATGCCTTCTTGGACCTGGATGACAAAGAATGAAGATGATGTGCAGGATCCGTGTGCAGGCTCTCTGGTTAATCTGGTGGCCCGCGTAGTTCGTCCAAAGTGCCTCTAAGTGAGCCCAGTTCTATATGTGGATGTGTCTTAAAAGCCTTCGTCTCCGTGTCGCTTGCCTAGCGAGCGTCGTGCAAGATTTGTGGCCATTCTTTGGCGAAAAAAGGGATTAATTACCGTCTGGGTGTCGCGCGAAAAGATAAACATTCGAACCGCACCCCCAGCCAGCAGCAGGGTGAGATAACGTGTGCCCGATCGATCGCGTAACTCGCGCCGTAGGATCACGCGATCGCGTCGCAGTGTGAGAAGGAAGAGGAGGACACATTCCGCACCCAGCCCAGCGGATTCGCGGTATCCTGGGTGGTGGGTGGTGTTGGATTAAAAATAAAAATGCTCCGATTAATTGCGACCATCATCGTGGTCGGTGCCGTCGGCGCTGGCATTTGGCTACCGGTGTCCGCCGCCGCTGGCGGTGTTCCGCTGGCTGCCGACGAGAGCGAAAGCGAGAGCGATACGATGCCGATGCAGCCGTCCGATGCGACCGGTGGCAACTTCTGCCAGAAGCAGTGTCCCTGTCTGGGAAATGCCATCGATTGCTCGAAGAAGAACCTCAAGACGCTGTTCCACATACCGCACTGGGTGGAGAACCTGTAAGTACACACCCTCGTACTGACCGGACCGCAATCCCTATTCTACCTCCCTCTGTCTCTCCGCGTAACAACGGGCGGCAATGATGGCCGCATGCTTTGCATCCTCTTCAAATATCCATTAGCGGGAACATTCCGTACCATTAAATCTCGCTGTTCGGCGCGACATGTATGCGAGATGTGTATGGCGACGTCCCCGAACTGCAGCGCTGTCGTCTCCTCCGGCCAGAGGCCAAAAGTCAGCAGATTGGATTTATTAATATCTCTCATACGGCAGCCCCACTCCGAGTCACAGTTCTCCGGTTCAGTCGTCGTCGTTCGGATGATTCAGCCCGGCCGGCTTGGTTAGCTGCCAGGAAGAGGGGGAGAACGACTGAAGCGAGGTGATTGCGGGCGGGCGACACTCTCGTCAAGTACTCCCCGTCACTTGGCGTGGAGGGAATCGGTAATTTTGGAATGCTCGATGGTCCTTCCGAGACACGGCGACCGCGTGACCGGCGTCGCCCCAATGTTGGATAAATTAATGGTGGTCGCGCGCGCTACCGCATTGACATTTCCGGCACACGGACCCCAGAGCACATAACCCCCATATGGTAGTGACGTTGTCCACATCCCTATCCTGTCCAAAAATTCAATTCAAGAAATCGTGGCAGCCCGTGAGGTCGGTGCGTAACGTACGTGTGCAATTCATCATCATTTGCACGACCATCATCATCGCGGTGGTGGGCATTGGAGATTGAAATGACGAAAAGGTCGTCCGGTGTCGTCAACCGAATCAAATCCCTCTCGTCCCTCGGGACTCGCGACGCGGCTGCATAACGTTACGCCTCACGGATGAGGAAGAGCTGTGTAATCGAGCGCGAAAGATCATTTTCCAATTAATACGCAAAAGGTCTATGGCCGCAGCGCACCGTCGAGAAAGAGAGGAAATGGTCGATGTGAATGTCAAATTTGAGGAAATGTACCACGGAGGGAACATGGGATAATCCATAATCCACAGCATAATTGGTTCGCCATCATAGATGGGCGTCGTTTTGCGCCTCATTGGAGCATGAGTTATGTTCTCGTATGGCATCAGATCGTGATTTAAGCACTGGGATGCATCCAGAACACGGAACAAACACACATGCAGCTGCTTCAGTTAATGAATCATTTGGATCTCTTCTTCCTTCCATCCAATGCAACCAGTCTGGTCATATCAGTTCACGCCTTCTACACCACACCCATACACACACACACGCGTTCCAACAGACGTGATGGACGTGACAAGATGCATCCGTTCACTCGCTGCACTCGAACGGGTGAGCCGGCGAGAGGAGATCTCCATTTCCCATTTAGCAGCCCCTCCATCACCATGTTTCGGTTAAGGGACGTACTAGGGGGCGGGGGTGATGGTGGGAGGTGGATTCTTTCTTCTCCGAAGTATCGCGTTCGCTTCCCAAAACACCTCCATCAACACGATCGTGTCGTGCAGATCATAACCATCGATCTCCAGCATAGCAAAGCTCATCTAGCACCTCGCTCTCGCTCTCTTGGACATCACTGAACCACTGGGCTGTGTGGGAGAAGGAGGAGGATGCAGTGAGTGATGAAAAATGAGCCGCAGGGACGACGTCCCACTCTTTCCCCTGTGTTTTTTTTCGATCAAATGTCTTTCGACACTTGCTCTCCGCACGCCAGAACACCACCACCAGGTGAGGGCTGCCCATGCTGTGTGAGGTAATGCTGCTTCCGGAGAATGTCCAGCATAGGTATGCAATGGCCAGGAGCCGGTTTTGTTACCAATTCGAATCGAATCTTGCGCATCACCAAGCCTATTCTGTAAAAAAAAAACATGCCGCCTGTGCTGTGGATGCTTTATGATCGTTTCGTACGAAGACGACTTTATCATCTTCTCGCGCGTCAAGCATGGCGCGGCACAAACTGGGAAATGGGAGCACGTATGGCTTCGATTTGCTATCGCGATGGTGCTTGTCGTGCCCTTGTTATGCTGCTCTTTTGCCATTTGTAGAGAGCCAACGTGTTCCAAGTGGAGAAGGAAAGGTGGCTCCAGTGTTCGCGGCTCGTGTGATACTTTCGAAAGAAAACACGAAGCAGGAGGACCCCCAACCCACCCGCCACGAACACAAGACGACACTTCCAACGGTAATGGGTAGAACGGAGAGCGCTTTTGCCCATGTTAAGAATAAGGCCCTATTGCCTTTTCTTGCTTTTTACGTTTCACCCTGACATGGTTTCTGCCCGTATTCGGAAACGATGGACGCGAATGGCGCGGGCGTGCTTCGACTCCCGGGTGGTCCACCGGCGGCCACCTCGCAAAGTACCGCCGCCTCGCGTGTACCACTTCCACCGTTATCTATTGCCATTTGATGTACCAGCCAGACAAAGTCGTTTGGATGGTACTTTTAGCGGGTTTACAAAGTATACCGACTTGGGACACGTTGTTGGTGTTCAATATAGGATAAATGGAAAGGAATGGGAAGGACAAACACGTTTCACGTATTGCGCATTTGAGTTAAAAACTATAATGCTGGCTGTGAAATAGGTTTTCCAATAAAATGGCCGCCCGAACTGATAACACCCGCCCGAGGCTGCCGCCCGTTAAATTCGTCAACTCACTATCCCTCTATCGTCGATTATTGTGATATTTGAACAGAAGGTCCCTCTTCACAAGAGTCTGTCGGGTCTTGGTAAGGCGAGTCTTTTTTTCTGCTGCTGTTGTGCAGTTATCGCTCCATCCATCACGCATTAGCGTGGACGATCGATCGATGCGTTTGTTTACCTTTCGACGATGAGCGATTCACTTCCATTTCTTCCACTTCTCCGTCCTTTTTCTTTGCTGCCCCCTGGTCTCCTACTTCTATATCATCTGCTATGAGCTGCTTATGCTTATGTTGCCTCCGATTGTTCCTCCGGGCTGTGGCAGTGGAAGGTTTCCGTCGCTTCACGATGATAAGCTAGGCCAGCGCTGTGGCACCTGAAAACCCGGCCCGGTAGCGTGCTACGCGTGCCCGTAGCACGATAGTTATAATGGGTATTCGACATATCCAACTATCTGTTTGTGGGTCTTCTATCCGTTATCTCCGTTCACGGTGTTTGTCCACCACGAATTGTGACGAATTGAATAGCCTCAATTCAACTGTCAAACAATTGGTTGGACGATGATGCAAAGGTGGCCGGATGAAGCGAGCACCACCATCATCCGTGTTGAAGGGGCGTGAACTATTTCTTGAAGAAGGAGTAGGCACGAATAGGGATACAATTTTCATTCACATTAAATGAGTTCTATTTACTTAACTACTTTATCCTTGTGCCTATAGTGGTTCGACAACGTTACAGTTGTTCCTGGGGCAACTCCTTTTATGTGTCTTACTGTCACTTTTAAGCACAAATAGTGTGTATTGCTGCAATAGTAAGATACACCAATACGTGAATATTCAAAATGAGCTAGAATTCAATTTGAACAAATACTTGAGTCATTTTAGAACTTGATCGTATTTCTAGATTCCTCTTCCTCGAACTCTGTTCTCCAGCATATTTCGCTGTTCCCTACCCGAACGTGCCATGATCGGGGCCACATTTGTGTATAGATAATTGTCACACTCTATTGCCCTACCCGATTTGATAAGATGGGCGGCATACCCTTTCTAGTCAGTGGACCATGGGGGAGAGCATGGCACATGCACACTGGCAATGCTTATCTATCGGTTGCTCGATAACGATTGGTCACAGAATAGAGTTGGTCCAGAATGCAAGTAAAGAATCAACTTTTTTATTATGTTTTGGCCAACAAACAACATCGAATTCTCACTCTATGGCTACGTACCACAGCGGACACTTCGCAATAGGCGGCACTAGTCGATGATTGTTACCGATAGTGAACGCGACCACCCAGTATATTCCCAGTATATCACTCGGTCGGGCGGTGGGTGGGTGGTGGTAGTGACTATCGGTAATATGGTTGGTTCGATGGTTTTATGGTCGCCCCCCGTTCCCGCCTAGGCCAGCATATGCAGCACGATGGTGCCGCGCTCCGTTTGTTTCTGCTGAACGCGTCGCGACCAGCCGGGGCGAGATAAGTTGACTTACCCGGTTGAAGTTACTCCCCTTCACGATTGACCTAACACACAGTCGTCGATCGCGTGCGTTATCTGCGCGTTTGTTTGCTGTATTCATTTTTATGAACCTCTCCTGGAGTGGAGCGCTGAAGGAGATCTCTGGTATGGGCGCGTGATAGTTTTGCGCGAACACACGCGAAATGATAAATGTTGGCCAAAGCGCGCAACCCCATTGCCTGGCCGAGCTCGAAACACGGGATCAGCGGCTCTCGGTCGGTCGGTCAGCTTATTGGCTTGTTTACCCAACATTGAACGCTCCTTTTCCTAGAATCTCGCCTCGCGCCCATAAGCATGAGTATGTTTTCTGACCGGCGTAGCTCAATCGTATGGTTTTGATAAGCAAACCAGCGTCGTCCAGCGTCGTCCTGTGTCGATTTGCACAGGTGATTTAGATAATAAACCGCTACACTAGCCGAGCAGCGGTCATCATCATCATCATCATCATTGATAAGAAGGAGTATGCGTCAGCTTTCCCTGGCCACCCCGGGTGTCAATCCATCATAGATTCGGATCGATAACGAAACCATGTTCCCGAAATAGTCCCGAAATGCTCGAGTCATCGAGCATATTTTGCGGAAACCAACCACGATCGGTATCGAATGTTGTGTGCGACATTTGGCCAGCTATCTATCGAGAGGCGGGGTTGAGGTGCCCGTTGGCCCGGATGGAACCATCACAATCACCACCACAAACGACAGACCTGATGATCCCCCGGGCCCCGGTCTGGTGATGTCTGTCTGGCTGGCTGGTCGCATTCGATGCCACTTAATTCAACCTTGGATCCCACTTAATTCAAATCAATCTTCACTAATCGGTAAATGATTAAAGCGATTTGCTGCAGTTGCGTGACGGTGGCGTGTATATGGTAGGGGTCCCCCGGCCCACCTACGTGGCAATCCGCCCAGCTGCAGCATAGAACGGTTACGTAAGTTAGCAGCAGCAAATTCGTTCGTTCGCGATCTCTCCCTCGTACCGAGTTGGAGATGTTGTTTTGCAACGCGGTATGCCGGATGAGGCGCGAGTGCGCGCGCACCCGCGCGCGTCTGTGTGTGTGTATGTGTGTGTGTGTATGTGTGTGTGTGTGTGTCTCGTATGTCAGTTAAAAACGGCGACCGTCCTCGACCCACGCAAGGGTGGACCGCGATTTTGCAAATTGATCGTTTAGCCGCACCGCGGGTCCAAAGGTTATCGAGCACACCACATCGCAGTCGCAACCGTGCGCCGCTGCTCTTGGGTGTAGCAGCAGCAGCAGCAGCAACAGCAGCATCGGGAGCATATTTACGCCTCCGCACAACTCCGGTCAACAGCGCGTGTGGTGACTAATCGTGGTCGCGGTGTCGCCACGGGGAAAAGGGAGGGAGGGAGGGAGGGAGGTGGTGGTTTTGTTATGCAGATGTTGGAGCTACAAAAACTTGGAGTCTCGATCGTTGTTCGGTTCGATCTTTTTATGCGCGATCGCCACCATGAAACCATCAACTGCTTCTCGTTCCGCTCGTCAAGAGCGAATAAATTTGAATATTCAAAAAGGAGCGCAGAGATAGATGCGCGATCGGCAGAATGTTGATAAGATCGCGACTTCAGAAGAAGGAGAAGGAGGAGGAGAAGGAGGAGGAGGCAGATCAGCTCGACAACAGTCGATGATGAAGATAGACGTTCTGGGAGAGGCGATTAGTAATCATAGTTACCGGGAAAGGTTGTACATCCAAATATCCAAGTATCCATAGACGTTGGCCCTGGCCGAGTACGATTCCCTGATTCTGAGCTATAAGCTGTCCTCCTCGGAAGCTACTGCGACATCCCGTAGGTATTACGTGACCTAATACTGCTGTTGTGGCTGCTGCTGTATACCTAAGCACCACTAACCGCAGCACAGTTCCTTGACACTTTTGATCAATCAATTGGCTCCCGTCACTGGTCTGATGTCATCTGGTGCGCGTTCGAATGGAAAATTCGGTTCCAGTCACTGCAAATGAGTCACTGCGGAATGCAAATGAACGCAAATGATCTCATGTGAGGAATCGATTGTAATTGCACAAATTCGTGCAAAAATGGTGTTGAGGTCTGCAAACTAACGCTAGAACCGATATATTGACGGTACACTTCCGCTTTCATGGCGGAATCGGAATCGGAACCAGAACCAAATGCTTCCTTTCATATTGTGTTGGTCGACGTCTAATTTCGTGCATCGATAACGTGCACTCGATCGATTGTACGTGTGTATGCGTTGCACGTGCCCGATCTTCTTGCGCTACTGCAACGTCGTTGCAGAAGGAAATGCAAATGCACCTACTTTGTTGCGCTGTTGCTGTGGTGACGATCGCGACTACGGTGAGGACGACGTCATTGCGCAGCTGGTAGTTGTCGGTCGGCGATTTGTCTCGGTTGGTCCCCTCTCTGTTGTTGTTGTTGTTCTGTTGTGCCGTTTGTGCAAGGCTTACGCAACCGCGAGTCGCGCGGGGTTTTAGCGCGGTCGCCCCTACCCCTTGAACGAGCCAGTGCCAGTCTGCGTGGTGCCAACGATGCGATGAGGGCGACACCTTGATGTCTCACTAGCAACCAACCGGAAGGGCTGACTGAAGGGATGGAAATTAATAGAAAAAAAATAACGCGGAGAGAACACACAGAATGTCAACCGTGCAACGAATCCGGAACCCGTGCAACGTGGTGTGGGAGCTGATTACTACTATTTGCACGTCTAAGGGGGTTGGTGGGATTGTTGGAGGCGGATGTAACTGAACCCCCCAACCCCTCACGGTGTGGCGTGCCTCAATGATTACGGGGAATCTCTCCACGTACGACGACGACGACGACGCAAACGCGCTAATTGCGGGCATTGCAATCTTTCTACGCGATCGACGAAGGCGTTGTTGGTCGATGATTAATGGTGCAAATTGATTTATCGAAGGGAGGACAGGTTACACTGAGCAACCCCTTACGGGGTGGTGCTTTCGTGTTGCTCTCATATCTGTTGGGGGCCTCCTTTGGTGCATTTTATGGCCAGCTGCAAACAAAACACCTGAAAGAAATGTATCGTTCGAATCGCTGCATTCGGTTGCTACGATTGCAAGCTCATTCCCAATCGCTATCACACGGTCGTTGATGCGACGATGACGATCCGAGAGTGCACTGGTTTCCATAATAATAAATCACTTTTCGATAGGTTTCTGATGAGACCTCCAACCCTTTGCCGAGCGTGATTAGATTATGCGCCATGGTAGAAGCGGAAGAAAAGGGCAGACGATCGACAATTATCGGTGCATGTGTTGGAATGGAAATTTTCATTTTCTTCATTGCGTTACACTCGGCCTGTGCCCTCCAGGACACCCGGTACACGTGGCCTAGTGTTTTGTTTCGCGTAATTAACCGGTGCTCGCAAGGTGTTGCCACCTTCGTCTTATCAGCCTGTGTTTACTTTTTTACTCGCTTAAAGAACGTAAGGTGGTGGGTGGTGGTAAGCACGACGAAGGGTGCCATGTGGAACTTCTTTCTTTTTTTCGCTCACCCCAGTCAACGCTTTGTTTGATAAACGATGCCCCGGGGGCAGGGGAACAGACACACCCCAAGGTGTACCGCGTTCGTTTATCTTATCTCATTGGGCATGCTCGGTACCCAGCCAGGTGATTATTTGTTCAAGGGCTTGGGCGTGATCTTGATTTGATGGTCGGTCCCAAACCCCACAGGGAGGACTGCGGACGTGAGGTACTTCCCTTTTAAAGGGCGAACCGGATTCAATGCGAAGTAAATTAGGATTAGAACGACATTATTTGTGTTTCCAAACCTTCCGAAACCATAGGGCGGACCGTATCGCCAGCTTTTACTGCGTACTACCCATACGTTCAATCACCAGCTTATGGCCTTCGGTTTTGGCGTTAGTAACCCCTCCTTTTTCCCCTTTCCTCCCTCTATTACGCCGGTGCCACACAGCGCTAACCCTCTTATTGCGTTTTATCGTTTGTCTAGGGAGCTGGCGTCGAATCGTCTGAGCCACGATGTGATTGCCGCGCAATTAAGCGACCTCAGCAAACTGCAAGTGCTGTAAGTATGGCTCGCGGAGTTAATCTTGAGTACAAATCACCTGTCTCGCAGCCGCAATAACCTGTTGTCTAATGCCCCCCTCTTTTTTCTCTTTTCCTTCTAGCAATTTGAATCACAATCGAATGAGTCGCTTGCCGGTGCTTAGAGGTCTAAGGAATGTAATTAAACTCTACGCAACTAACAACGAAATCGAAGCGATCGACGTGGAAGCACTCGCAGCCCTACCGGCACTCAAGTTCCTCGATCTGTCACGGAACTCGATCCAAGAGCTGCAGTACACCGTGTTCCCGGAACGGAATAGTATACAGTACTTGAATTTGAACTTCAACAAACTAACGCTCCTGACAAAGGGCACATTCGATCGGTTACCAGTGCTGAAGCGACTGTAAGTAGTGACCAGAGGCCGATCAACTATTGCATTAAATTTTCTTGTCCAGAGTCCAGAGTATTAAAATCCTTTATTCCTTTCTTATTCTTGCAGAGAAATCAGCAGCAATGCGTTAGAGGAAGTGCAAAGTCTCACCTTCCAGAACCTGAACCAACTGAAGAGCCTTAAGCTGAACAACAATCGGATTCCCGCCCTGATGGATGGGGTATTCCATGGATTGACTACGATCGGTATTCTCGAGCTGAACAACAACAGCATCCGTACGATACGTAAGGGCGGTCTGTTTAATCTGACCAGCCTGGGCACGCTGGCGTTGGCACGGAATGAGATCGCCGAGATTGAACATTCGGGCTGGGAGTTCACGCCGAAGCTGATCAGTTTGGATTTGTCCTACAATCAGCTGAAATCGCTCGATCGGTACACCTTCGAGGAGCTGTCGTCACTGAAAACACTCCAGCTGCAAGGGAACAGCATTGCGGCGATCGGGGAAGGCACGTTCAATGAAACGCGATCGCTGGAATCGTTGAACTTGAACGAGAATCGCATCTCGTGGACGATCGAGGATATGCGAGGCCCCTTTCTGGGGTTGTCGAAGCTGGAACGGTTGTATTTGAGTGCGAACGAAATTAAGTCCGTCAGCCGGAATGCTTTTCTTGGATTGAAATCACTAACGCTGTTGGAGTTGAGCCAGAACAATATTTCATCGATACAGAATAACGCATTCAAGGATACGGTTCGATTGGGGGTAAGATTAGAAAGCTTTTGAGCAGCGATTGACTGATGAGCTAATTCAAACTCCCTGTCCATTGCTACAGAACTTGATCATGAACTCTACTAACCTGCTGTGTGACTGCAATCTGGTATGGTTCTACCATTGGATCCGCGAGCGAAAGGACGTGTTTCAGATCGATGCCGAGTGTAGCTATCCGTTATGGTTGCACAAACGTTTGATTCGCGAACTACACCCTTCCAACTTTTCATGCTGTAAGTGTGATAAGCCCTTCAATTAGTGGCTGACGATGTTCTTAACCTAAACCTTTGCGTTTTTGTTTCTAGATGATTCGCCGAAACCACATCTGATCGTTGAGCCGGGATCGCAGCTCGGTATCCGTGGCACGGACGTGAAGCTGGTTTGCACCGCAACTTCGACCGCTGCTGATCGCATGACGTTCAAGTGGAAGCAGGACAATTTGGAACTCCCAGAAAGCCAATACCGAGTGCAGCAGCAGAACAATGTAAACGGTACGATCGGTACCTCGGAGCTAACGCTTCCGAACATCCAACCGGCCAGTGCCGGCAAGTATCAGTGTATCGTCACGAACACGTACGGTGTCGTGTACTCACCGAAAGCGAAGGTAACCGTCGGCACCTATCCCAAGTTCCGGAAAACACCGGCTGACCTCACGCTAGAATCGGGCAAGGTGGCACGACTCGATTGTGCCGCCGCTGGTGAACCAAAGCCACAGATTTCGTGGGAAAAAGATGGTGGTAACAATTTCCCGGCAGCCAAAGAACGCCGAATGCGAGTTATTCCGAATGAAAATGCTTTCCTCATACTGAACGCGCAGCCAGTCGACACGGGTGTCTACAGTTGCACGGCGGAGAATGCTGCCGGTGTAATACGTGCCAACGCGTCACTGATAGTGTTCGAACCAACACCGGCGCTACCGGGTACGCAGGACAGTTTGCTAATTCCTATCGGTCAACCTAGTGTCTTGCGATGCCGTACGGCCGGTGCCGGATCGGCCAAGCCACCGAACATCTTCTGGTTAAAGGACGGTGAACCGGTGGGTCTTAGTGGTGGCCGACACTTCCTGACGGACGAAGGACAGCTGCTGCTTATCGTCGATACGGAGCTAGCGGATGCCGGTCTGTACGAGTGCCGATTCGAGAGTGAATTTGGAAGCGAAAATGGATCAACGCGATTAGTCGTGGTCGAAGGTCCGGAAGATATGCACGGTTCCGTACTGGGTGATGGTGGATATGCTGGTGCAGGAGCGACAGGAGCTGGAGGACAGGAGGAAACTGAAAGCTCAATCTTCGATTGGACGAAAGACTCGACGATAGTGATCGGGGTGGCGGTACTCGTTTGCGCCTTGGTAGTGCTCGTGTTGTGCCTCTGTGGAATGTACCTACTAGAGAAACGCCACCGTGATACCAGTAGCACCGGAGATACGGAGTTCGACCTAAGCACGGGCATGGAAGTCAATCAACCAAACTTGATCGTGCGCTCTGGTGTCGGTACATCGACTACTCCGGCCGGTTACTTTGAGTATCTGATCCCGAAGGCCAAAAACGGTGACATGGTGACGACAACGAATATCGACGAGGAAGAAGAAGGTGTAGAGGACCGTCTTAGCCGCGCTCCCTGCTTCTACACGGCTCCGGCGGCGAAAGGAGGAAAAACTCGAGCAACGGAAGCGATCGATTCGGACGATCTCGATGATGATCTATCGTCCAAGGATTCTGGCACCGGAGGCGATTGTGCATCGGCCTCGGGCTCAACGAATGCCGCCCAACGGGGTAGTCAGGAGGATTTGAAGTGTTTACTTCAATCGCTCAACCGACACGGTCAACCGGTTGAGCTACAGCTTCATCCGCATCCGCAGCAGCACCATCTTGCATCAGATGATGATGATGTGCCCGATCCGGATACGGATCCTCGTATCGAACCACCACCACCGATACCACCCGTGAATGCGACGACGGCGGTTCTTATAACCGGAAGGAGTCAACCATCGTCCCAACGGAAGCAATCTGATCGCGGGCTTCCACCTCCAGCGGCACTCGTCTCCAGTCGCTTACCAAACTCACAAACCTTCCCGGGGTTCCATCTACCGCCCTCATCGGCGGCGATGGCGGCGGCAGGTCCGTTGAAACCTTCATCCCTCGAATCATCGGCCGATCCGATGCCGATTCCACCAAAGCAGCACCAGATTCAGGTGAACCAGCTGTATCAGCTGCTACTCGAGAATCCGCGGCTGGTAGAAAAACCCGCCAAGTATCGGCCAAAGTCGGTCGAGCATTCGTTCGACGATTACGTTGGCCCGTTGGCATCGTCCACGGCACCAAGTAGTGGGTTTGGTACGGGCAGCAGTACGAGTAGCGCCGGAGGTGCAAGCAGTCGAGCTGGACGGCATTCAATGACAATGACCGATCCGGTTCATAGGTAGACCGGGCGGTGGTGTCATGTAAAGCGAGTTCCGGGTCCTCTTCCGGCAGCTGGACTGTCGTGATCATCGTGCCCGATCGTCACCTAGCATATAATCACGCTCTCTTCCTTTTACTCTCTTTCTCCTTCCGTCTCTCTCTCTCTCTCTCGCTCTTTTACTATCTATTCGTCTCACACTTTTACTGCTCAATATTAATCAATCGGGATGGGCAGATGGCCCTTTTCCACCATTGCATCATTCCACACAAGTTTGATGGTATGGATGACTCGTACACTACAGGCCTACAGAGGTCTGCAAGGAGTCCGATATGGCTGACCGCATAAGAACTAGGAATAAGTGACTGTTGACAGTTGATTTGAAAGTTCCTTCAATTTGTATCGTACTAAACGCCCGCAGGAAATGCTCACAAATGCTCGAGACTTCCAAGGATTCGGTAAAGCAGAAACAGTTCCTTTGATTGTAAGTCCACGGGGAAATGAACCGTTGTAGCTCGGTGCAGGAGCAAGAACACAGGAATTTTGATAACCGGGGAGGGGTGCGCTTCACGTGGGAAGCGGAAACGGAAAGTGCCACAAAAGACAGAACAGAGATGGTACGTTAATGAACGGTGAAATGCTGCCCCATGAGCTACTAGAAACCGACTCCTATCGGCCTTCGTCTATTTTATGTAAAACATACAAACAGCAGAATCCCATTTTGGCCTTTCTACAGTTGCCCGAGTTGTTAGTTGAACGAACATTGCATTTGTTATCATTCCAGCACTGGTTAGTAGTGTAGGGTTTTAGATACTAAAATTGTTTTTCACGCAAAAGGACTAATGCGAAGACCCATACGAGATACCTGGTTACCAGTGGTGCGGCATTTCAACGTTCATCATCTGCCACCGATCGACTGCGCCATAGAAGTTAGATTGTGATCGTAATAGTTGTCTTAACCGATCGTTTGGGAAGTTTTTGCGAAACATAACGAGCGCAAATGAGTATAGGACTGGAGGGTGTGACCGACAGACAGCGCGTTGTTAGTTGATAAGAGTCTT
Source organism: Anopheles darlingi (assembly GCF_943734745.1). Classification (NCBI taxonomy): domain Eukaryota; kingdom Metazoa; phylum Arthropoda; class Insecta; order Diptera; family Culicidae; genus Anopheles; species Anopheles darlingi. The sequence goes on along the minus strand of NC_064874.1, from coordinate 82,850,128 downwards.
TCGCTCGGATGCGAGCGAACCAGATGCCGTGCTAGATAAGGATTTGTTGGTGTGTTTGTTTGCGAGTGTGTGCGTGTGTATGTGTGTGTGTGTGTGTGTGTGTGTTGGTTTGAATTCAAAACGTGTGATAGACCTTCCTTCTTTTCATTTTCCCAAAAAAATCTATCTTCCTTCACAGGAACATTGCGTGATTCCGCTTTCCCCTGTTTACTCCTACGTCCATGCTGTTTTGATTGATTTGATTTTGTTGATATGATTATGCTGTTCTGTTACGATAATAGCACGAGAACTAATGGTGTGTAGGAACGGATGATGGTTAGGTGCATAAGTTGTATGATTTTAACTGTTAGCGAATTTTGGTCTGTGATTTTTGTTTTTGTTTGCCTCCCAAAGCTACGCTAGAGGAGTGGTATCGATAGATATGATTAGTTTTAGTTTAAGTTAGTATTAGTACTTTTCTCCCCGCATCAACATGCACCAGTGACAGTTTCTCTTATTTTACGCATCCCAATGTTCCCCATCCTTCAAAGCGATTTCACTGAGCAGCCTGGTTCTTCAGGCTTTCCGGATTCCGATGTCTAGTGCATCTCACAAATGGTAGATGGTTTTGTGCTTTTCAATGTGACCGTACCTAACTAAACTGATTAACGTCTTAAAACTTAGCATAACGATGGCAAAACTCTTACACTCGCAAGTACACCAAGAGGCTTCAAATGTTTCGTTCGATGCTTTGCAAAATGGGCAGCTTGTTTCGGCCGCTCTGTATAGCGATAATGGCAAACCAAAGATACCGTCACATTGAAGCACGATACACGCTGCCTCACCTGTATCGCACAATCGCAGGAAATGTTTCTACTAAAAAACTGCTACTACTACTACTACTACTACTACTACTATTAAATAACTCCTATTGCAGCTACTTTCACAAAGAGAACGTTCCTTGGAGACAGCTTGAGAGAAGGATCAATAATCTTTCGGAAGCCTTCATTATAGATACTTACGATGTTGCCTTACGCCTTGCCAAGAAAAGGGTGGTTTTGCTTAAAAACAAAATTAAATTTTACAACAGTAATTTGATAAAAAAAAAGTGCGATTAAACAGTGTACTTCCTGTTAGCGACATGCGACAAAATGCATTAGTGAGGAAGCAGTATTTTCATCATTTTGGCCGCAAATCTTTTAAATTCCCATTTGATATTAGAATGCCAGGTCGACATTTGGTTCAACAAATGTTTCCTTGTATCCTCTGTTGAACTTCGCGATCAAGATATTGACACCGAGATCCGATCGAAAAATTATAAAACCTGGAAATCGCAAGAGAACCACTCGGAACCAGTGAGTATTAAGAGCCGAAGCATCACACGTGCGTAGCTAAAGAAGGATACTAATCAGTGTTGAAATACTAAAAGCAAAAACTATAAATCACAAACGTATTGATTGTCCTTTAAAATAGAAATGGAACCGTATGTCGAAACCGAATCATCACATGGCAGCACCTAGCACTTCTATTCTTGAGAAGTGCACCAAAACTAGCATAAGGACGAGAACACATTATTTATTTGCGAATGTTACATTAAGCGAACAGTAAGTCACTTAACAAAGATAACCCAATCCGATGTACTATACTGCAGAAATGAAATAAAAACAAACAACAACAGTGAATAGTGAAGTTTCTTTTTGAATCGTAATTGTTTTATGTGGGTCAGTTACTATGTCGGGGCTGGATCCACCTTGAACCGTATACCGTAACCGTAAGTCGTCAATGTTGCAGCTCAACCACATTATCTAGAGTTATGTTGGGTGCACCAGTCGATGTTTTTGCCAAAAAGAAAAAGATTTTTGCAATGCAAGGACGGTTCTTATCATCCAAATTTAGCCCCTCACAGAATGGTGAAATTATCATCAAGCAAACAAGCATGGCAGGGGTTATCAAGGTAAGTATGTTTGTTGCTCAAACCATGTTTGCTCTCGATCACTCCGTTCTTACGGGAATCAGAGGGGTGGTACCGAAATTTAATCAGTATAAAACGTCGCTTCGAACAGTTCGAAGGGTTCCTTCTGGTTTGACATCTAGAAATGAAGTTAATCATCCATTTTATTGTGTGTTATGCAGTTTTACATACTGCTGCTAGTAAATGTGATCGCAAAAGGAAAGACAATACCAACAGTGTAGAAGATGGGAAGCTGGCACTTAGTTTGGAGTTGGTCCTGATTAAGTTAGAGGCGATGGAACATAGATTACAGAAGATGGAGAACAGAATAGAACAGAGCCATAAAGAAATGTTCACCGCGATTGAGAAACTTGAACATCAAGTCGCCCTTAATGTAACCGAGATTTACAATCGAAGCAAGGAAAACATCGATGCGTTGGCTCATAAATTCGATAACGACATCGGACATGTGTTAAAATATCATCACAAGCAACAACCCTTTTCCTCGTGCAAAGATGTTCCATCGAACGTGTCGGGAACATATTTGATCGGTTTAAGCAATGTTGGCGTTAGTGTTCCGTTCAGAGTTTATTGTGAACAGCAAGCGTTCGATGGTGGATGGATTGTGATGCAGTACCGTTACGACGGATCACTGGACTTTTACCGAGGCTGGAATGAGTTCCGCGACGGGTTTGGTGATTTAAACAAAGAGTTTTGGTTGGGTCTTGAGAAGGTCCACCAGATAACAAGTGGTCGTAAACATGAACTAATTGTTGAATTAAAAGACTTTAGTGGAATCTACAAATACGCGCGGTATGATGGATTCGAAATAGGTAGTGAAAGTGAACGATATGAGCTGAAGGATCTTGGAAAATATAATGGAACTGCTGGTGATGTAATGTCTAATAATAAGGGTAGAAAGTTCTCAACGAAAGATCGGGATAACGATGGATATGGCAGACATTGTGCACAACATCACGAAGGTGCATGGTGGCACAGCGGTTGTACATATGCGACTTTGAACGGGAGATACATGAACTCGGACGATGAAAAATCAATGCATTGGTGGGATTTCAAATATAACCGACAGGGATTGAGTTACTCGCGAATGATGATCCGAGAGTTGGAATAGCGTTTTTAGTTGGATCAATACTACAGTGAAACGAAGGAATAATCAACGATGCTTCGAAAGAATGTAGAATAAAAATGCATTTTTAAAAGAAAATCCCACAACAAAATTAAAATGAAGAAGATATAATAAATTCCTCTTTTCTAATCCGAATTTCATCCGAAAAAAATCTTTCAGACATGAAGATTGTAAAAAAAAAGCGGAAGGAACTCAATGAACTCACAGTAGTCGTAGCGTAATGAAAGAAAATGTGCAGAAAATGGTTTGCTTGAGGCATTCCTCGCCCTTTTGGACATAATCCTTTTAATTAGTGCGTGCTCAGGATGGGGTGATTTTAAAATTCTATATAACCTATAACTATTACCTTCTCTACTATAACTACATTGAAAAAATCAAAAAGACATGGCTTAGAGTTTTTGATAACTTTAAAACGGATTCGTCATAAGCAATATAATATTAGATGAAATTTAGAATCCAAAACAATTTTTAATTCTAAACAATTTTATAAATTTTCCCAAAGAAAATCGCAAAATACATTTTTCATGATTCGAATAAACGTCAGTATCCTCATATGGAAAAGATAAATAAACCATTTAATTTCAAATTTATACGTATGCACATTAATCTTCAATATTTTACTTTGTTACATTAGGCAGGCAACCTTAGGCTTTTATTTATTCGTGTTCCTGTATTATCAACGATCAACGAGCGCAGAGTTTATAAAAACGAACATCAACTGTCGCCCGAATAGGGAATTGAACCCTAGACCGTTGGATTAAAAGTCCAACGCTCTGCCAGCTGAGCTATCCGGGCTGCTTGAGAATTCGATAACAAAAAATTACGGGTAGAATGAGGCGTTCCGATGCTATCTTATCCAGGTACACAGATCTGCCTTGACTTATAGCGTGTTTATGCGTTAAGGAAGCTGCGCAGGCTCTCCAGATAGGGATGGCGCGAAGGTACAATGACTAATGTTTATGGTCAATTACTCTTTATAATGTTATAATGTATGCTTTATAATGTTATAATGTTGATTATAATGTTAGGTTAATGTTAAAAAATGAAAGAATGAAATGTTTGATCAAATCAACAATCTCAGCATTTCTAACATCTTTCCATTTGCAGTGCTACAATTCGTGTGTTTTTGAATGTTCTCCGGCATCCGAAACACTTCCTAGCCGCTATCACACTCGGTCTGCAGTTGCCTTCCAATGTAGCCCTGAAGCGGATACACCGTAAACAATCATCGTCCATTACAAGCCCGATGAATAGAATCACCGGATGAAAGGATTAACCTGCTCCCGTGGTCGAAAGCGACCGCGCAAGATGAGGCTCTGCACTGGCCACTTTCAGCACTCGTTGCATTATCATACCGACGATGCAACGATGCTACCGTTTTGCATTCTCACCGGAAACATGGGTTTCTTATTCTCCCGTTTGCACGGTTTTTGTAACCTGGACACGCTGGACACTGGGGACGGGTTCACACGATTTTCTCGTTAGTGACCAGCACCCTGTCGAGTCAGGTCTCGGATGCTACCCGGACGGACTGACTAGCATTGCTGATGATGCCGTTTGGCAAAGGTACGCTTGTACCCCCCGCTTGACAGGGGCAAGAAAATACAATCCAATCAGATCATTTATCACGATCTGCTAACGTTAAGAGATTATGCTTCCATGGACTGCCATGGTCCAGCAATGATGATGCGAGCGACTGATGATGGCGCTGGTGATGCAAACATGCAAATTTACTTTACCATGCGATGATGGTGAACCGAATTTTACGGAGCGCGTATTCGTGTCTATTCAATGGATGGCTAGCTCGAGGACATCATGGAAAACACTCAGAACGTTCGTGCCAGAACAGTTTGTGCCTACCGTTTCCTTGCTGTGTCTTTGTGCATTACGATTTACTGCGAAGTGGGTGTCCTGTTGTGCGAAAGATTGATTTTGTGTTGAACAAAAGTTCCTTCACCCATGATTAAGCCAATATTTAAGGAAAACATAAAGACACACACTGCCGCTTTGTGCAGTGGTCAGTCAGCAAAAGATGAAAGGATATCGCATATGATACGGCACAGCGAGGTGAGTAATAACTTATTCAGGAATCCTTTCTTTGAAATCAAGACTCATAACACATGCAAAGGGATCTCACCATTGAAAGGAATGCGGAACGATTTATCGACAAACACATGAATGCATCGAATGCATAATTAACACAATTAACGTCACATTGACTGATGGATTGCCGATTTTTTACTCGGCATTCACTACCTTTGCCCATCCAAACCTAGCAGCAGGATGACTTCATCATCATCATCACTACATTAGTCCGTTTTAAAGTTCGGTTAGTAGGACCGCTTACGACCAGCTTAACATTCGCGTTGGCATCCACGAAAACTCAATCAAAAGTTTGACAATTTAAAATTCCACACATTTGCATCGTTAATGATGATGACGACCGACGGCCGACGGTGATCTGGTCCGCCCTGCTGATACACAGCAACTGGCGCCCGCTTTATGATGTGACGCCAGGCGATAGACATTAGGGCAGGGCAGGGAGATGGCTGGTCGCGAGGCTGGTTAAAAATGTAACATACACATCGATATAGTGTGGATGCACGATGCCGAGTGGATTTGACGTGGTTGAATAGTCTAGCGCAGTGGCCGTGCTGGCAGGGATAAAGAAGAGATTATGCAAGGCGCGGTGCATCATGGTGTGCATAAATTGCGATTATGCACATTCGAAATGTTTCCACGGGGAATTTCTCCCTGGAATCAACGATGGAAAGTGCACTAAAAAGCGGGGATTGGTTGGGTTGGGTTGGGTTGGGTTGGTTGGTTGGTCCATGGTTTAAATGACTGTGGGACACCTAAGGGGTTCGGGCCAGGGATATATTTACATATTCAATGAAATAAGCTGCAGAGAAGCGTTGCGTCATTTTAGAGTGCTGGATCCGTTGATCCATTACCATGCTACTACCCCATTCTATTTATGAGCCGAGAAGGTGGAACACACAAACACAAAAAAAAAAGCACATTTTTGCATAAATCTATCCGGTGAAGTGGTGGGAGTCGAGTTGATGCATTTTTTTTTGCGCTACTGTTCGCACTCGCCGGAAGAGATTTAGTAACAGTCAGGGTGAATGAGTGAGTGATTCGGAGAGGTGATTTATGAACTTGGTGATCCTCAAACGGATTAGTACAGGAGGTGTTGATTTAGTAGAGGGCATTCCGATCCAATATTCAATCAATAATTTTCCAATCAACAGAAGAAAAAAATCAGATTCATCAATCATCGGAATTGTTTTGATTTATAATAAATTCATTTAAAATCGGTATCACGATTCCAAAATACGTTGCACAAAATACAATTTCCGTTGTCGAAGGTTGCTTAGATTGTCGTCGTTAGTGAAGGTTCCAACGATGTCGACCAACGATGGCAGTACAACGAGCACTGTGCAGTCCAACGATAACGATGATAATTATATTCCACCAGCATAAAGCTGGTCTGGCTATAATCATGCAGCGGAATGGGTCAAAAACTTCCTTTTTACGAGCCATATCGGAGCAAGAGTGAAGGTTAAAGTTCTAGAACCTTCATTCCCTCAGTGACGCGTCAGTTGCAACGTTGCAACTGTCGAGGGTAGGATAGACTAGATCTTCAGCAAAGCGCAAAGCAGACGTTGGTCAGTCAGAAAAGGATACCAGCAAGGGATTCTGCCCTTAAAATGCTGCCGAGCTATCCGCGCTCAGTGGTCTTACACAAAGTGACAAGAACCATTCGAAATTCGTAACAAGAAAGAAGAAGCGGAAAGAGAAAGCAATGGGAAGAGGAGCCTTTTTCTCCCAGTAGGCGGCGGAAGGAAGCAACCGAGCAAATGGCCGAATGGAAACCGGCTGGCGAAATTCGCACGTTTTCCGCTTTCAATAAAAATCTCTTCATTTTGTGCGCAATCCGCACCGCTCGAGTGGAGTTGCCGTGTCCTTCACGAGATGGTCCACGATCCTTTCGTCAAAATCCTGTAATAAGCAAGAGAGGCCACCGTAATCGCCGACCGTCGTCGGTCGTGGCTGGCTGGCAAGCAGGTGGCGGGCTGGCCGGCTTTTCTTACAGCTGGAAGCATAAAAACTTAATCCCTTCTTGTGGCGAATCTCTGCATATGGGAATTCGGCTGAGGGGGGGCGGAGGCTCGAGCGATGCAACGCTGTGGAGGCGGAAAACTTTTCTCTGTCGGCTTTCCTTAGCGCCGGCAAACCGGAAAACGGAAGCTTTGGCCATTTTGGTAGCAGCTGCGCCATGGATTTAAAAGATAAAATCCGCCCAGTCCGCCGAAAAGGGGTTCTTCGGTACCGGGCCGGTCGGTCCGGGAGGATTCTCACTCACACGTTCCGGTCTTCATCTTTTTCCGGTGTTTGGCTAGACTTCGGCGAGTTCGGTTTACTAAGTAGTAACTAAGTACAAGTGCACTGGTTCGGCTTCATAATTGATGGAACTTGCTCGAATTCGAACTGAACGGAGGAAGAGAAGAAGGTGTTGTAACATTTGAAGACATCTGCTCCCGGTACACAACTTAGTCTATCGGCACGTGAACCATTTTGTAGCGGGACCACTTTGGCCACGGATCAACTCGTTCCGTTCAACTCCATTTTAACGCGTGTTCTCACGAGCTGAAAGTTCTTCCCTAGCGGATGCATACGGCTACTTAGTGCAAGTGCCTTAGGCTACGGTACTCGCTGCGCACCGTTGCACCCGGTGCCGCAGGCTTTTTGGGAACTAAATTTTGAAAAGTTGAACCAGCATGGCAAGATTATTTCTTGAAAAATGGTACTACGTAGATGGAGAGAAAACCGAAGGACTCCATAGGACTCTATCATTGGATGGTATGACGAAGAGAATGTCGTTGGATGGCACCGAAGAGACATTGCAGGATTATCCTTCCGAGAACGATTTACAACTTATTACCTCATCGCTGCTCCGGTAATCTAGCTCCAGGGAATGGATCACGTAAGTGGATTATGTGGATGTTACGGGTGCCAACGAATATGTTGTCCACCTGCTTCCAGACGGCAACATGAGCTACAAGTTTGGCATACTTTGGTCTGTGAGTACAGACAAGGTTCAACTTCCAATTTTGCAACAAGTTTTTCGTTTCCTGAGGGAATACTATGTGCAGATTTTTTGGTAATTAAAGTGTTTAATCCATGTTTTAAAAACGGATTAAAGCAAAAAGTTTCTTCAGATTGATATTGAAATATGGGTTTATTTGGTATTAATTGAACATACATTTTAGTTCCTAAGAAGTTTATCCCAGAATTCGACGAATGAACTAGTAAAAGATAATCTTTCTGCCATGGCTTACTGTTCGAGTAGAAGTAAAAATGATATATACAAAGCTACAACTTCGTTGGGATGAAACATCTCTTCGGAGTACGGTCCGTGGGATTTATCCGAGTCCGAGCAACTCATCCAATCCATCGATCATACTTATGCGCAAACCTTTGCTTAATCATTCTAATTCGAAATAAGAAAATGCTTCCTCTAACAATGACCTTTGCAACCTAACTAGACGTGCCATAAGACGGGTAATAAAACTCTCCATCATCTATTTCACTTACGGCTCGTTCGTGTTACGTCTGGCATAATACATCGGGACCTTAGAGCAGCAACATCTCCGATCGATTACATGCATTTGCAGCGCCATTTTCGTAACGTGGAATGAAATTCGCCAGCAATGATGCCGCATTTTTCCATCCCGGGAATCTCGACTTAATACTGTTCCGCTTCCCGGAAGCAACCGGAACCATGTGCAACATGTATCCATAGTCCGAGCCAGAACTTTATCCGTTTTTCGTGCCGCCGGCATTTACTCCAAATAACTTCTCGTCAAAATCCTACCACCACTGGCCCGGCCCGGCCCGGCATTGGTATCTAGTGTGGATTGCTTTACCTCTTCGCTGCCCCACCCCGGCCTCTTCATCACGCCTTTATTGAGGCTAGAAAATACTTTCCAATCCGTGCGGCGGTCGGATCCGCCAGTCGTTACGGAAATTTATGCAGCAAATAAATCTGCGATTCAATCCGAACTCTCCGGTTTTTTGGAGGGCGAGTTTTTCGTGATTCGTGTGGCGCAGCGTGTCTATGTGTGGCTCAAGCAGGCTCAAGGATTCCACCAACCGGAGTGCCGACGGATAAATTTCCCATTTACCAGCGCGAACCATTCGTTTTGCTCGGACCTCGGAATGCGGTGCTGCTTCTGCTGCTGCTGGAGGCTCGAAACGAAACGATCCGGCTCACAGCTCCGACGTAAAACGCTGGCCACAGATGCAAACTTTCTGCTCATCAGCGGTGTGGAAGGAATGAAAAATGAATTAAAATGAGTGATGATGTAATGGGCCGGCATGCTGGCTGGCTGGCTGGCTGGCCCGCTGGGCTGAATGCAGCATCGCAGATGAGGGTTGAATGTTTGAAGAGAAATGGGTAACAATTAAAATGGTTGCTGCATTCGCGAGGCATGGCCAAAAAATGGCTGGAAATTGTTTCCCAGAGTCCCCCTCCCTCTCGCAGGCCGGGAACCACCGGGGCCAACCATTTTCCCGCTGATAGATGAATCGCAACGGCTCCTCTCGAGCGTTGATGGGGAATGCAGATACGAATTTCACTTTGAACTCGCTTGGCAGCAGCAGCAGCAAATCCGCAGTTCCGAGCGTGTCAGTGTTGCTTGTTTGGCCGGTGATACTTTTGGCAAATTAACAAGAGGAAACTTTTAATTGAAACAACGAGCATGATTGCCCCTTCCCTCTCAGTTGCTCCGCCAAAAAGGGACCAAAAAGCGAGGGGAAAAAGAAATGTTGCGAGCCCGGAAGATGGAATTAAGCTCGGCGTCTTTATTGTTTCCAGAGCGAGCAGCAATTGTACAGCAAATGAGTCGACTTCGATATGGAAAATTGTCGACCTCCGCTATACACATCAGCTTCTAATGTTTGTTGTCGTTGCATTTAATAAACTTCTGCTAACTTCACCCGGCATAACTAACAAGTGTTTATGTTGTGTAAACTATAGGACATTTCTTAACGAGAGAGAGAAAAAGGTTAAATCAACAGTCAGAAGAAGATGCGCGTCCAGCGATACGCTATACACGATTGTTAATGGGTGCTCGTAGTGAAGGCGCTAAATGAGCGCGGTTGTTTGTGGTTGTGCAAAAAGGGTCGCAAAAAGGGCGGGGGGACCATTATAACATTCCTCGGTGAGGTCGATTTTGGGAGAGATTTTATGGTGCCCATTACTGACCGGGTTACTGTCATCCCAAAAATGCTCCATAGAGCCTCGTTCGTTGTAACACTAGAGTTTTGGTTTGGTTTGGGGGGGGTCGCCGGTTGTTCTGCCCGCGGTAAAGTATGTTGGCCCAAATATTTTCGCATCAATTATTAGCCACATTTTACTGCCATCTTCTTTCGCCATCGGCATGCCGGTGCCGGTCAAAGTGTTGCTATCAACGCCACATTCCAGGACAAGCTGGAATAGCGTTCGTTACAGAAGCGTTACATGTTTACGCGATCTGCCAGATCTCCCTAAATCCGGCAAGTAACGGTACTGGCTCCGTACAATGAAACAGCCATCTCATTTAATCGAATTTGTAATTTTCCCAACGCCCCGGGAAAATCCCCGTGGAATGTAGAATCTAAATTTTTAATTTGCTCGCACACTCGCGGTATGTGTTCGAGCGTTTAATTAAGGCATTTTTCCATGGAGGGGGGAGGGGCGGGGCAGGAGGGCGGATGGAAATGTGATTCAACCACTAATTATGGTAACATGAGATGCTTCGTGGCCCACATTTGATTGCCCTCGCCACAAGGCCTACCCGGATCGTCGATGACGGCGGCAGGCAGAACATGTCAATTTGGATTTTGGGTTTTTGTAACGAGGATTTCACGAATTAATATATCCATCCGTCCGGTGATAACATTATTTCTTGTAGTTTCTTTTCTCTCTCTATTGCTGACAAGGAAAGGCAACAAGCTTGTCATGTTTGAAGGTTTCAATTCAATTTTCTTGAACTGAACTGAAGTGAATTCAATTTTCCGCTACTCGATATTGGCATCACTGGCCATGCTATGCACACAGACACACACTCACACAACGGTTATTGGTGGTTTTGGGCCGATAAAAAATAGATGAGAATACGTTTTATCATGTTGTTTCCAGTTCGTTATATATTTATCTAAGGTCCGAACCGGCGCCGAAACCGGAACCAACGGACGGACGGATGGACGGACTCCATTTGCCGTGCCCCCTGCACGGCCCATACGCATTCATCGATCCTCATCGCCCCCCTACCGGTCCATCTACAATGGAACGACCCCAATCAAACCGAAAATGGGCTTGCGAAGGAAATGGGACCGATGGCCGGAAAGGCACGGTAGGCAGTCTGCTCCTTCAAGTGTGTTGCAAGCGGTTTAAAGGCAAAAAAAAATCCAAATCCGCTGACCATCACTCACTCGTCTCGTTTCTCTCTTTCTCTCGTTAGCCCCTCCCCCGTTTTGTGGGGGTGGAAAACTGGTAAAAAAGGGGTTGATAATTTGATTTTATTGCCAGCGTTCCTGCGTACCGGCCTGCCTGCCTGCCTGCCTGCCATTATGTTGCGCTTTATTTTACGATTACAGCGCTTTATTGGGTGTCATAATTCAACCGAAACCGGATCCTTCTCCGGCCACCGGCCACTGGAGGACCGCCGGAGCTGACCGGACGGAAAACGATGAAAAGGTTCGATGCACGTGGCCCGCAAGGACTCCGGTGCAGCCCGTTCGGTTGTGGGGCCGGCCAGGGCCATATGTAGTGCCCATTATGTATCGAGCGAGCTGCTGAAGACGGCCCGCCGTCCCCCGGGGATGGAGAAATCACGCACTTTGACCTCGTCTTCATGAAAGGTTATTAATTTGGTCCCGGAAAGAAAGTGCGGTTCGCCCGGTGGGAGAGGGGGTTTCAAATAACACCCACGTTAGAAAGCGAAAGGATTCGAGGATAAGAAAAGGGAAAATGGAGAAATGATATCCTTTTCTACCATTTTTTGCTTTTTGTTTCGATCCTTTAAACCGAAACCACAGCGTAAACGCGGTTTGGGATCGATATTAAATGAAGCTAATCAAGGGGCAGGTTTGAAGTAATAATTTACGCTGAGGCTGCTGATGAAACACGTTGTTGCTCTACGAAGAAGCACCTTACAAAATGAAATTCAGCTAAACTGGATCGCTTACTTTACTCAGCAAAAGTGAATACATAAACCCTACTTTTGTGTGAATTTGTGCATTTGTTTTCAACGGAAAACGGCTGATAAATAATGTGTGTCACATTACAGCTTCCCAATGAATCGTAATCGGCATCGGCGTCCTGTCCCATCAACAGCCTTTGAGCAGTCAAGTGGTAAGCATTGCATACAAAGTGGCACATTCTAAGCACTCGCTAGAGTACGTTGAATCAAAGGATATCAAGTATCCATTAAATTGCTTCCTCCAAATCGCTCGGGCCTGTGAAGCTCATCAGTAACCCTTGAACGAGCATAACTTCGACCAAGGACCGGCAGAACTCGAGCGCTAGAGGATGCTTCTGCAGGGCTTAAGTACTCTCGCTTCATCGAGTACGCTGTCTGCCAATGCACATGTTCTGCATACGAGAGCCGAATGGAAAATAGCAACTGGAGGAGCATGATCGCTGATGGGGAGAGAAGGTTTTGCAATTCCGCTTCTAATTGATTGTCTGACAATCCGAGACGGCAGCATGGCGTTATGGTGCCTTGACCATGTTAATCCTGTTTTTCCTCCTGAATGTAATTAATGGACAATTTCCCTCGCTAATCCTTGCCATGGACGTCGCCTTGCCGCTGTTGCACCAATGCTTTCTCAACGCCACCATCATCATCATCACCATCAGCAGCAGCAGCAGCAGCAGCAACATGATGCATGGTGGTGTGATTTACCGGAGGGAAATCCAGAAGGAATCGATGGACCCAGGAAGTTGTTCAACTTTTACAATTTAAATCAATTCCAACGGAAATCGTACCACTGCAAACCGGTCGACCGGACCGGTCGGTCGGTGTCAGACGTTCGAATTCGAGTATCCCCGGTGCCAAACGGTATACCCCGGCTGGTGTGACATATCCACCGACCGGGTAACAGCTGCAGTGAACATCGTTCCGTTCCCCGGAGGTACCAGCGGGCGAGCGGGTCTCGATGCGCTGCGAGGTCCGAAACTTTTCCAATGAAAATGCGGGTTTGATGAGTGGACCGAACTGGAACTCTGGCACTGGAGTGAGTGTTTATCGTAGAAATGAATCGCAGAAGAACTGCACCACCACCAATGGACCTGCATCAGAACTTCAAGCCAGCCATTTGGCTGGTGCGGTTTATTTCAAGATTTGTCCATCGAGTTTGATGCTCATTTGACCGTTTGGAGTTCTTGACCAAATTTCATTTCATTTATGGCGAAGTAAAGGAGTCCTTTTAAAGAATTACTTTCCGGTTGGAATGAGGGGACCATCGAAATGAGCTAGCTTCCGACATTAGTTGATTGAAAGTGGCTTTACACATCAATTAATGTGCTCTTTGGGAGTTATTTTGGGATGGTCTTTTGATGGAAACTAAAACCTTCATTCAATGCTGTTTGAGATCATGAAAATTCAATAGGATTTGTGGCTTTCGATTCGATTTTCAGATTCCTGGTTTTCGAAGAATCTTCTATGCATGATGAATTGTGTAGAAGATCATTTGAAGTATATGTGTATAATTCTGGCAGTGAAAGCTGGTAAAGAAAACTATTAACTAGAGTAAGTTTAATGAAATATCAATTCATTTGAAAACACGGAAGCTAATAACCATTATAATTACTACAAAGCCTATTACAACCGCGTCAGTAATCTAAACAACAAACAATTCAGTAGCAGGAACCAAATAGATAGCTACTGTTTTGCTGAAGTCATTCCGGTTCCGGTTTGTTTTTGCCTCGCAATCCATCCAACTGTCATTAAGGCTGGCGAGGCAGGTAATCATGATATCCTCCCCTCCCTCGGGGTGACAGAAGCTCGGAGGGCGAAGAAATATAATATCGAATAAATAACCGAACTCGTGAGTTACCACTCACGTCGCATGCATGCCCTTCCTTAACGAGCTGGCTGCCGCTGCATCGCGTTACCCAAGGATTGTGCCAACGGTTTCTTTTTTGCGCTCTCCCCGATTACCCCCCGACTACCCTGGACGTCTCAATGTCGTAATCATAATCATCACCCGGGCGGAAACCCTCGAGGGGGAAACAGACACACGAGCCCACGGTCACGGGATCGAAACTAGGGGGCACTGACTCCCCCCGTAGGATTCGCATTGAATTGCCATTCGGGTTCGGGTCGGTGGTAGTAGTAAACAGTGTGGCAGTATGCCATGCTCGCTGCGCCACCATTTATGAGTATGTTTGATTTATATTGCAAAAGCATGTCAAAAGCGAAAGCTAACGGCGGTAGTGTGTATGCGTGGTAGTGCCGTGCAGTAGGCCGGGCCGCATCCATCCATATTATCATCCATATTGGCAGCGGGTGTGACACACGGAGTCACCGCTCCACTCTGCACGCAATCCAATATGGCACCTCGACAGTAGCAGTAGCAGTAGCAGTGGCACAAGCAGCGATCCCTCTGGTGTGCACTCTGGTCGCCTGCTTGGATGTGACACGCGGTCTCTGCCGAAAGCTGTCAGGTGGCGCGCCTGCTTTGTTCAAGTTTGCGTTCGACATGAACAGGAGCTGCGTTCGTCCTGGACCTGGATGGCGTGCTCTGGAGACCTTTGGTCGTGTATTGGATTCATATGCACCGCAAGGACACTCAGCGTGCGCGCTGTGGCGCACCGTTGTGCCCTTTAAATAGTTCGAAACGAATTTTCCAACAAAACAAACACTGAAGGAGTGGTGTCATTCGGGACACGCGAGTGGGCCCCGTGCACAATTATGCTCCGAGTGTCTCGCGTTGTTTCGATTGCATCCAAATTCACGATTCTATTTCCGATTGCAGGTGTGACACCCTGCCCTGCCTGTTTACACCAGACAAACGGGACCTCAAAGCGTCAACATGAAGAACCCCGCAATGCCGGAGCAGCACGAGAAGTTGCATCAAAGCCCATTCCACTCCGTGTCCTGTCACTTCCAAGAAAGGAACTTCGTTTTACGTCAAACAGTTCCTCGGCGCGCGATATGTCTGCACAGGTATTGACGTGCGGCAGGACTCGCGATTAAGAAAGTCGGTCATCAGGTACCTCACTGTCTATACCGGCCTTTACCAATACGGATCACCTGACGTCTCCCCTTTCCATGGAAGAAATACGAGGAGAATCACGAGAAAGAAAGCGCACCATCGTGGTGCCACCGCACGAAAAGGTCGATGGCAGTAGTTTCATAGTTCGGTCACCGCGGCACCGTCCAGTGCGCCCGAATGTCGTTCCCTTTGGGGTGTTCCCACTTGGGGGGTGGGGGCGCAAATGGATATTGGAATTAGAATGGCACGCCACAATGGCTCGGTGTGAGAAAGTGTGCTCTCGGACCGGATCGGTTTGGCGGAGGATAATATCAATCACCACCTCCCCCCCCCCCCCCCCCCCCCGAAAAAGTGCTGCAATGCCTTCCCGGAAAATACACGAAGCCCTCCATCGGCCACAACACGAGTTCCTGGTTGGGCGTCTCAGCACTCCCGTTGACTGACCTAAATGTGTTACTTTCATTGTGAGTGGCAGTGGCAACGTTCCGTCTTACCTCCTGCCACGGTCCTGCCGTGTGTCTGTGTGTTTGTTTGGAAATGGCACTTCATGCGGAAATAGTTTTCGCATCCATTTTCACCGTCCATCATAATTCAAATACGTGGCGTTCAAATACAGAGTAGGGGGTTGTATGGGAGTGCGGTTTGTAGCCGGGAAAGCGAGCGGTCGGGGAGGGTGTTTATTGTTGCTGCGCATGGCGCATATAAATTCCCATTCGAGGCCAATTCCACAACACAACATAATAGTCAAAGCGGGCTCCGCTTCCGTACGGAAGATACCTTCTTCGTTGTTCCGTTGGCACCGTTGGAATTTGTGAGATGTTTACGGTTGGCTAACGCCCACAGCCAAACACAATGGGAACACGCGTGACTTGGATTGTCTTGCCGGAGGAACACTGGGAGCTTTTAAGCGCTATGCTTGAGCGGGAATTTCAACATATGTTCTGATCGAATACAGATTACATCCTGGTACGAGAACGCTAGTGCCGAAAGCGAGAGCGATTCCCTAAATATCTAAACACAGGTATTGAGCACGATGATCGTGTAAGTTGTTTAAGTTTTATTTTTTGCTGAAAAGACACATCTAGAACCACACTGTTGTGTGAATCTGAACGACTGATGAAACGATCCGGACAAATGTGTTTCATTTCATGCGGCACAAACCAAGAAAGGGGACACGGAATGATGGTCCTGAAATGTCGCTCCGGCCATCCCTTTGATTGCCTAACAATGATTGAGCTGCTTGACAGCCGTCACCTCGGGGCATCCAAAATTCGATCCACAGGTGGATCCGCCTCCGATGCCAAAACGGTCTACCGGAAGCCACAGCAAAGGGCCAGCAAACCCGGGCCACCGGGTGTCAACAATTAACGGAGCATGGCGAAATTCCAAGAAGCGCAACTTTTCTCCTCGTCACCACACACACACACACACACACACACACACGCAAACCGAGCCTGATCCGAGACGGTTCTGTTTGCACTGGTCAGCGGAACGGGGCCGGAAACAATCAAGCCTTCCGAAAAAAGGGCGATTTTTGACGCCACAAGACGTCAACGTCCTGGTCTAACCGCCGGCAAGTAGCTAAGGAGCGACCGAAAGGAAACTAAATAAACAGCTAAATAAATAAATAACAGAGCACCGAGCGCCTCCACCTCGGTTTTCGGACCAAAATACATACACACACAGTTTTTCTCATCAGGAGCGCTCTGTTTGCTGAACCCCCCTCCCGGCCGGGATCCTGTTTCCGTTCCGGCTTCCGTCAACAGGCCACGGTCGGCCACCTTCCTCTTCTTCTCCACCGGGTTTTCTTGGAGACCACGAGGACATCCGGTGATGGAGTTTGTTCCGTTTGAAGCGGTGGATAAACTGGCGTTCCCTTCTTTCGCCATCCGTCTGCTTCCTGTGCCTGTGCGCTGGTATTTATTAATCTTTTATCAAACCCCAGAGCGGTTGCGACCCGAGACCGATGCTGAAATAGAACCAGCGTTCGGGTGAACTCCGGCATGCGAATGGCTGTCGCTTGTCTGATCAAATGTCAAATTTTTACGAAAGCATCATCATCATCATCATCATCATCATCATCATTTCGAGGTATAGATTACTTGCTAATCTGTCCAGCAGGTTACCGTTGCCCGACTGTCACTGGCCAAGATTAGACCGACGGTTGGTGAAAGTTTCGAACGTCGTAAACCGATGCGACAGGTGCCTACGGTTCGATAGTCCGAAATGGAGACAGAAAAGCGACAAAGAAAAGCGAAGGTAAGCCAAAAATGGAAAAGAGTCCTTCAAAGTATCCTTCCAGGTATCGTGACACCTTTGGTGGTGTGTGAGATGGACAAAAATGGATTTCAAACGCTCCCACCCTCCCAAGAGCATCCTGAAAAATATTAGCCCTTAATAAAAAGTTGCTCATAGATTAGCGACGGAATCAAGTTTTACCATCATGCTGCTTCATTTTTCATGTAACAAAACATAAAAAATGACTAAACCACCGGTCGCACCAACTGTGCGCCAACCTAGGGCCTAGGGGTCAATTAAGATAAGCGTAACCCCGGGGTTTCGGTCAAGTTATCGGCCACGTTCGATGCCCGTGCGGCACCACCATCCAGAGACCATGCGGAGTCGTCAAAAAACCGGGACCGGGCAGTCCCGAAACAGGCACCTAAAACTCTCTAAATACTACTGTACCTTCTTGGACTGCCTGGCACAAGTTTACGCTTCGCAAACATGACGCGCCTGACAGGTCGCTTCCATTTATGGGACCATTTTGTCATCTTACGGTGATGTAGAGGGTGCTGGGCCTTTGGGCTGTCCAAAGTTGTCCCTTTTCGCTATCCTTTTTGGGGTTTCTTTTAGTTGGTTTTGCTGGAACACGTCAATTTGACCGTCTGTCACTAGAGGTCGCCGTCGCCTACTTGACCGTCATTTTCATCAATTTATATGTTGTCCAATCCACCCAAACCATTCAGTAGGCCTGGCTACTAGGTATCTCTGGAACTCTTGTTGGTCTGTGGTCCTGCGTTGTTACATCGAAACAATCGAATGCGTTGTTGGTGGAGTGGAAAATTTACAATATGAACCTCAGATGGCTCTCGTTAAATCAGCCGTCACATAAATCACAATCCATGAAGAAACTCCAGCATAAATAACTCCAGCAGCGCCAGCAGCATCGCACCAAAAAAAAAAGCTTCCAATCAATGTTCAATGTGATTAAACCCGTATCTCAACCAGCGGGGTAGCCACGTTATGATAATGTGGCGCTCTCCATCACAGCAGCCGCCCCCTCCCGGATGTTTTACAGCCCCTTCTCCAGCCCCCTTTTTTCCGCGCATGTAACATGAAGTCATACATGCATTATATTAATTGTTATTTTTAATTTTATGTCGGAAACTCATGAATTAATTGCCCGGCCGGCGGTTACGTTCGTTGTGTCGTAACAAAAAACGACGGTGCGAGAAATAAAACAATTAAAAACACCCCAACCCACACAGGACGGGCATAAGTCATCCGCAAGCACTTGTTAAAGCATACCGTGCGGCCACGAGCTCCACGTACCTGCGCCGAAAGCGTCACAAAAAGCATACCTTTTAATGTAGGACACTCCTTTTTAAGCTGGAAGCGGGCGCGGG
>NC_064874.1:82816152-82828652 GCF_943734745.1 Anopheles darlingi | reverse complement strand
CAAAACATAATACGGACGACGATGACGACGACGACGACGATGGCCAATATCTGCACATTCATGTATGCACAGTTAACGTCGTCGACGGCGATATCGGCTGACCAAGCACCAGCACCAGCAGCAGTAGTGGCCCGTCATCGGACAATGTTATTGCCAAGGGTTCCATTCAGCAGCAGTTCCAGCGACCGGTAGAATCAAATAGAAGCTTCGGTCCCTCGGGGTCCTAGCTAGAGGTTGTGTGTGAGCATAAGGACGAAAGTTTGTCTCTCGTTTGATTGAATTTATTATTATGCCAAAAGGGCCTTCACCGAGGCACGTAACCACTTGTCTCGAATAACTTCCCGAAAGTTTGTCTTTGGTTATCTGTTTGTGGAACTTACTCCACCGAATAATTGTAAGATGATCCGGAAAAATGGAACCTACTTTGGTAGATGTTAAAATTACAAGCAAAGAAATTCATGATCGGATGGCTTGTAGAATACGTTGCATTAATTCGAATTAAATGAAACGCATCGCTTCTCAGTTGCTTCCACGTCCAAAAAGGGCGCCCAAAATAGCAAAGATACACCTATGAATCCGGCTGAAACCATTGATCCATATCCTTCTACTGGGAGACTCGGGAGAGGCCATACTTTGACATGGTTGCTGGATTTCGTTCTGTGCAAAATGATGGTATCGATTCACCTTTCGGTGGTTCCAATTATTTAACCCGGTACATGTTCCACCTCTGTACGGTCACTGGCGGCGTGATTTGCGGACTGTTACGTGACGCTTTCCCTCTATTTTATGATACTGCGACCGTAGCCAGCCCCGCCATTCCGGGCCATCAAACTTTCGGTGTCGTAAAAATCATGCCATACACAAATACCGCCGGGTGAAGCAGAAAATGCAGCAGGATGTAATTGATGCACATTTCCTCATTTCTTTCGGGGTGTACAAAAACCGGTCGGGATTTCGGGACGGGAGAAATTTATTGAGAGGGGTTGGGCGATAAATTGGCCCGACCACACGGTATAAC
This sequence comes from Anopheles darlingi, assembly GCF_943734745.1. Taxonomy (NCBI): domain Eukaryota; kingdom Metazoa; phylum Arthropoda; class Insecta; order Diptera; family Culicidae; genus Anopheles; species Anopheles darlingi. The sequence continues at coordinate 82,827,634 of NC_064874.1, read as the reverse complement.
TTTGGTAAGTTATACTCGCAGCCCAAAACCTTCTTGCTCGTTCGGGGCTACCGCGGTAAGGTAATTCACAAAGGGCAACGTCGTGTACCACGCTGGTGGCGTGCGGCGTTTCATAGCAGCAAATGTAAGTTACCGGCATTTACGAGCGCGAAATTCATGGTTGTTGATTTGTTGTTTACTGCATGCACCAATACATTCCTTTCGCGGTCTCATCTACTTTAGCAGAAGTGATAAAGTTCGGGATGTAACGAGATTTATCTAGTTATTTGCCTAAATAATTAACAAAAGAAGCTGCATGCTGCGTGTTGGTGAAATATTTCACGCCAGAGATTTCACCCGGCACGGTTTGGCAACACTTCGCACCGGCAACACTTCTCGCCGGTATTGGACGATTGTAAACAAACCGGTGCGGGCGCGTGTGGAAAATCGTTTCACTCGTTTTTCTTGAGTTTTCTACAAAATTCCGGCTTTTTGAAACGCAGTGAATTCGTAGTGACTTACCGCGAGTTATTCCAGTGATTTTGTGATCCCCATCGAAGTGCAGTGTTGTGCAAAATCGTCGATAATGGAAGCGGATAAAAGTGTGGAGGTTGTTCGTCGTCGGAACGCGCAGACCCAACACGGGCACTACAGCTCGGTGGACGAGGAGAACATCGTGGTTTTGCAACGCTGTTTTACGCCTCCGGCTGCTGAGGAAGATGCTGAGCTGGAAGTGGTTTGGTTCGAGGAATTCGTACCGCCGAGTTCGGAAGAGGTAAGCCGATTTGTTTGCTCTTTAATTATTATAATTTTTTTAATAAGGCTGGATTTTTTGTAAAAAGTATTAGAAGGCTGTTTTAGTATTATCCGATGTAATATTTCATTTGATTTTAATGATTTTTTGTCTTTCGCAACGATCTCAAACGCGATCGAGGTTTGAACCACTGCTCTGGCAACACTGCCATTTGCGAAAACAAAAAGAAGTTGACGACATAAAAAAGAGTTTTGAATTTACGAACGACGAAGAGTTTTAACGCTCTACGAGAGGTGTCCCAACAACGTATAGATATCTGAACAAAAATGGAGTTAGAAGAAGTTGATGATACAGAGAAGTGGATTAACGATTCGTCCGTCGTCAGATCAACCATCTCATGCCGTAGCGACTGTATGTGGTCATCGACAATGTGTGCTGTCGATCATTTAACAACCGTCCAGATGAAGTCCGTTCTTCTCCGCAACCATCTGTTGCTGCGCAGTTTGTCGCCAATCCCGTCGATTCCTCCAACACATTTCGAGTTCAAGCCGATCGCCACCACCGAGACGAACTTTCGATCGACTGTTGTGAAAAAGGATCCGCTATCCAGCAAGAAAAAAAAGGAGCACAAGCGAACTGGCGCCACCGAGACGAACGTTCGATCGACTGTTGTGAAAAAGGATCCACTATCCAGCAAGAAGAAAAAGAAGCACAAGCGAACTGGCGCCGTCATTCCGAGCAAGGTTCAGGCGTCTCCCGCCAAAAGTCGCCAACCGTTAACAAAAAATACCAAAGCCTATAAACTCGCTCGCCATCGATTTCTTGAACAAAGAAAACGACAACACTTCGTATTTCTTTTCGCAACATTGGAGAAATTATTAACGGAAGAAATGAGTCTGCAGAAAGGCCGTAAGTCGAAACTCATGATTCTAACCAATGCGACATCGGTTTGTATTGAAATGCAAGAACAAAGCCTTCTACTGGGTGAGCAGTTGTGCCTTCTACGCAATCAGAACAACAGATTAAAACGAAGTTTGTTGCGGCTCCAGCGTGAAGGAGGTATAGTGAACGACTACGATGAAGCTTAGATGCAACACATCTCTTCTCTCTTAACGACCCGGAATTACTTAGGATGCGCATTCATTTTCTTGATATTAACACGTTACGATGGCCTTATTGCAGGCTCGTGGCCTCACACGAACCTGGTAACTGATCGAGCCAGCCATTTCCGAGACGACGGCCCCTCGGTCCATTGTTTCAGAGCCCTACGGTCGATCTGACTCAGCTACAGACGACGAGGTACCTCGCAACCTCGGTATCGTCTACCGGTACCGGCTCTTCTGCTGACATGATTGTTTACTATTAATTTACAGGCTTTGAACCCATGTTTCATCAGATTAGGGCCTTTTCATATAAACGGGTCTCGAGCGGACGCCGGAATCCTTCCAAGCAATCTCTCGTATCCTTGCGGTAAAACGGCAAATGTGAACAGACCGCTGTAGCGTGCCTGTAACGTGCCGGATAGAACGGATGAAAAACGTGATGAGTATCTCTTCAAGATGAGGTGAAAGGTGCGGCAAAGTTGTCACTAGGTTGAAAGCCGTACGCCACCGATCGTGTTAGTTACCATTCCATTCCCACCCTTTCTGTAGCCGCATCGCTAATCTATAAACCATCCGGTCTACTCGTGCACCATTCTATTTACCATTATCCTTCTGTGAATTTGATTCATGAATAACTTAACCCGAAATTATTAACGCCCCCTGCCGCCAATACAGATAGATATGCGGCTTATTTTCCATCTTTATCGCACTATAATGAAACAATCATGTTTTTTACATACAGATATATTTTTTATATACGTTTTTGGCTATACGGACGCTGCAAGAGTCCTGATGAACCTTTTCTATTCTCTTTACATCAAATGTTCCTTATTTTATATTCAAACTTATACGGGTTATACGACAACTGATACAGTTTATGTGAAATGATAAATAAATGAAATGAAGTACCAGGAACTGGTCGTAATGAAGCACCTTGTGAGTATTTCATTTCTTTCTCGAGCTCATGTTGGTTCGGTAGCCGTTTCCCGTAGTTTGGACATTTCCCGTAGTTTTTCCGATGTGGTACAAACCGTGATTTGAAGATATCTATCGAACCACAATTACATTCGATTTTTTTCCCCTCGGGCCCCATCTTGACGCTGCTGATGCAGACGTTGTAGTGTCTGGGCAAATGGATTATTATCGATGAAAATAGTTTCGGGATTCGGGATGAGACCGACCCGAGGAGTAGCGACCCGGAACAGATGAAGAATGTGTTGCTAGGCAGCCTTGCGGTTGATGATGAGTTTCGGTTTGTAACATTGTGGAAGGAAGATCACTTGAAAATCGGCGTGCACGGACGCTCCAAAGCTTGTAAGCCAGCCGGCATGTACCGCGACTGAAGTGGCATAATTAAAATTTTAATTAGAAAACCAAATTGACGTAAAGCAGCACACAGAAGCAGACGCCTTGCTCGTAAAGAGCCGTCTGAGGCTGAGGAGAGAAGGCTGAACATTATCTTGCCGGGGCCGCTACGATAGAGACATTTGGAAAATAACATTAAACGACATAAAGCAATATGGCACCAGGTCGTGATGCAGCCCCCCCTCCATCGGTCGGCCTATCATGCTGGTGAGCTAGAGCGTGATGATGTTAGGCCAGACCGGGTTGGTTTTTAATGGATTATCTGCCTCTTTACATATCATTGACAATGGACATAAGAGATGGAATCGAGCGTTGGAATCGAGACCTTGAGAAGATGGAGGCTACTTTCTTACCGACCACATGTGGAAGACCAAAACCGGAAAGGGGTTTGTGTATTGCACCGTTACTGCTGATTGTCGACTGAAATGGCACGTTCCGGTGTTCGTTTCTACTCTGAGACACTGTGGCGATGGTGGTGGCTATCAAATGGGCAAAGAGGATCGTAAAACTTTTCCGAGACGTTTAAGAATGTTTTCCAACTTTTCCAGACGTCCTTCTACCGGCGAGTCAGAAACACCTGCAACGAAGATGGAGATGTGAGAATCTGGGGCCGGGATTGCAGGGGAATCTCAAGCGGTAGTATGTTAGTGTGAGCGGGTAGCGGGTGTACGCATAGCCCTATCCTCGGTAGCCGGGCCTGAAGGTTAAATTGTTTTAATAAGAAAGTTTCATTTTCTTGTGGGACCCCCCTCCAGAGGGTTTCAACCGCCCCGGTCGGTAACCGCATTTGATTAGGAACGGTTCAGTGAAAACATTTCTCATCGTATCCGGGACCGGACGGTCGGCCGATACCGCCGTCCGCTGGCAGCGGGATGCGATGGAAGAGGGGTTGGTTTGCCTTCGTTATCGATTGCGTCCTCCGACGTTCCTTCTCGGCGTCACCGAGTGCAGAAGAGGAGCTCAGGAGCTTTATTTAATTGATCATTTAAATCCGATCCTGATACTGCAAGCCCCGCGGCGTTGATGGTGGCGTCGATGGTGTTGGCCTTCGGCGAATCGCTGCATGACGCAGCAGGTATTTCGCAGCTTAACCAATGGGGGTGGGCACTACCAATGGGTCGGCGGTCGATGGTGCGCAGAAAATTTGGGGCATTTGAATGCCCCGGACCCATATCCTCCGGTCTCATCAGTCGGGCGAGGGTCAACCGCACGTATAATTAAGAAATGGAGACTAATTAAACGATACCCATTTGCGTGTCGAATGCGTCTCTGTGTCACGACAAGGCAGAGGCGCTCGCAGGTGACGCCGTCGAGGGTAAGGCTAGTGGATGGAGCAATAAAAGAAAGTTAACGAACTAAAACTGTCTCTTCGTGTTGCTACGTGCGGCGCCTAGGCGAGGCCAACGGTAGTTCCAATTGTTGTAAAGCCGCCTTGCTCGGGCATTTTAGAGGTGAGATGAAATGAGTAAAGATGGCCAAGAGGCAGCGGACCTTGGGAAAATGCTTGATGATACTAATTGCTTCGAGCTAATTGCTGATGGTAAACGATTTGCATTATTATTATCGCATAACGGAAGATGCTAGTGTGTGGTGGTCGTGATGGTGGACTTCAAGTACATAGCTCCTTTCCAAACATCCTTCCCATCCTGGCAGCAACGATTGCACGGCTTAAAAGAAACGAAATCAAAGTTTATCCCCTCTGGGGCGGTATTTATGGCGGTCGACGAATGCCTGAATGGTTAATGGATGACCCAAGTGTAATCGAAAAGTGGATGAGCGATCGAATGCGCTCTACTCGAAACTCGTTGCTCTTCTCGAAACATCTGACAAAACAAAACGCCCGACATCGGAAACTGGGCGGAAGCGCACCCCGTAGACCGTCTCCCAGAGTATCGTCACTCGGGGGACCATGGCTCGGGATGATGGCCGATTCGTTGATTGCCCTCAAAAATAGACTTCCAAGCCGTCAAGCCGCTGGTATGAATGTCGATGACTGCTAGTCCGCTTCCTTCCGATGGCGTTGGTGTTCTGGAATACGGTCGGATTTCATTTGGGGCCCGAGTGAGACGGAGACGGGTTCTGCTGTTTCTGATTCCGTGACGTTGGAAACTGGCAAACAGAGAACACGGCACTGCATCAAGTGCAGTGCGGCGTGTTTTTGGGAAACGAAATCCCAGGATCTATCCTCCCTGAATCGAATACGTACCGAGACAGAGACACACTAGTGGCCCGTGTGGTCCGCTGTTCCAATCTCGCCAACAAGAAGCCGATGGCCGGGTTTGATTGGATTCCGGGGGATCATAAAGTCAGTGCACTTACGTTCACTCTGGTGGTGGTGGTGATGGTTGTCGAAACAACCGTAAGACCAGGCAACCGAGCTATCGAGAGCGCTGTCGTGTCGAGTTCCACGGCTCATTCGATGTGTGATCGATGGTGTAGTGCTCAATTCGCTGCTAAACGGTTACCGGAACCTTCTGTCGAAATGACTCATGGCTGGTTGATGATTATCACCGTGAAGATAGGTTCTAAAAAGTTGACTAAAAAGATTGGAACTGTTATAACTCTGTCTAAATTTCGCCCCCGGACGTGTGGATCAATAAATTGTTGACAAAAGCAAAGCAAAGAAGGGAATGTATTTTTTGTTGGATTTTTCGGGGCAACAATATCTTACCACCTTAGCAATGCAATCATCAGAAGTGCCACGAACTATCACCGGAAGGTAACACCTTGAACACCTTCCTGGGACCAGGCAGATGACCTCCGCAAGGTTCGAGTACGGTTCTCCGGTTTCTGACATTGAATTGTTCTCCCAGGAGTTGCAGACGATTCAAATGTCCTCCCGACATAACTCGTTTTCGTTTCCGCAGTTCGTAGTCCGGCCATCGGGACAGTATTGAAACCCAGTTATCCCTAGGGGGACTCGGTTATCGAACGTACAAGGCTTTGGGAATCGGATCTATGCGCTCAATCATGGCGACACAAATGTAGGCAAACTTGAGAAGCGAAAAGCGACTCTACGGTAAGGTTCAGGATACAATAAAAGTGACTACGCCATAGCGAAACATCGGATCGGATCGGATCGGGGTCAGATGGCAATAGGATGTATCTTGGTGTACTCTAAGCGAATCCTCCGGGAGCAACTGTGTATCTGACGAGGAGCTGCTGTTTCATTTGATACCTGATTCATTGACTCCATTACCGGTCTCAAGGATTCGTTTTTGTAGACAAAACATGTTGAAAGATTCTTAAATCTGTAATCATTGACGATAGTGTATAATTAGTGTATTAAGAAAAAAGAAATCAAATATTATTCGTTGCAAATTGTCCGTTAGCTGCGCGAATGTAATACATCTCATATCATTCAAAGGCCAGCCCAGACAAATGACGGTCTCATGACTCATCATTACTGTCGTCACACAGTCATTAGCACTCCATATTCGCGACCGGCGTCGCCTAGATTAGACGGCAACCGAGGCCAACCATTAAACATCATTTAAGAGTTTTATTTCTCGCTCAAAATACAATTTGGACCCTCGCTCACTCGCTCACTCGTTCTTTCGCCGATTCTCTTTCGCTGATTCTCTTTCGCTGATGCATCGCCCGGCCCGGCACAGCTTCCAATTAGTATTCTGCCTGTTGTCCCACATGATAAATGCACGCGGTCTTCGCCGATGCTGTCAATGCGCACCCAAATGGCCGGTTGGGTACACGAAGCCACCAGACCGATGCAATGAAATTATGTAAATAGCATTGCATCAGTCCAGGTTCATCCAGCTGGTTTTTACTGTTTCGTCCCGTTTGTCCCAAGCGTCGTTGGACGTTTGCAACCGGGCAAACCGGGCCGTGTGACTGTGTCTGACTGAAAAAGAGATCTGCTAGATGGAGGATTCGCGTTGCTATGAAGCAGGAGCCTGGAGTCCCGTATCATGGAACATCCAGTCCCTTTCAACAGCTTCGTGGTAATGGTGGTTGGCCGTGAGAAATGATGGTGTGATGGCGAGTGGTGTGATCGAAACATTCGGCCACTGACGTAATGGTTGCATTAATGCAGCAGCACTTGCTCTTTCAATTTGGTACAAGGATACGTTCAATCAGTTGGGTCCACCATTTACCACATTCCATGGTGTACATGGTTTCAGTTACTCAAATCTTTGTGGTTGTCACATGAACGTTGGGTTCTCAACGGAATTCTTTATCCCCAGATCCCAGCTTATCAACTGAATTTTGTGAACCGCAAATTTTTCGCAAACCTAAGGTCTCGATTCCGGTTTATGGAAGCTTCCTCTCGAGTAAAAGATACGCTTCCATACGGCTCAGCAGCAGGCTCAGGCGGTACCACAGAGCTGACGATGGCATTTTTGTTGATTTTTTTTGTTTTAGGTGAGCAGAAGCCTCTCCAATATGGGGCTCCAATGGACGGACATAAGACAAAACTGTCCCATGCTGACGTTGGGCACTGTGCGCCGTTAGCGAGCACACGGTTTCCCCGGCAAAACACAAGCGGCTCCCCGACCACGGATTACACATGTTCCGGACTGCTTGTTTGGAGGTTTTCGGAGGACGAACCGTGTACCGTTTAGCAGGTGGCGACGGTTAAGCGAGTGATGCAATAGCTTCGTGTTCAAATAAATGACCAGCGTCGTTATGAGTGGGTCCGTTGTCGGGTAGGACAACAAAAAATCTTATAAACATAATGGTCCCATCGGACAGGTTTCGCCTTTCCTTTTGTCGCAAAAGGGTTTTGCAAGGGAGACAGGATTTTCGTATGCGGACCGTAGACGGATCCCTTCATTAATGTATCGACCGCACTTGATTAAGATAAGTGATAGTAGCACCATATGGAGGATCTTCTGTAACAAATACAACGAGATGATTATCGCGTATATGTGTGCGTGTTTAGGATGTTCGTTAAAGTACTTACATGGAGAAGTAATTCCGGAAAGTCGAAGTTCGGCAAAACACAAATAGTAATCCTAAAGTGCGGTTGCTACGAACCCGACCAGAAAATGGCTGAGCATGACAGGGAGAATAGTTATACAGGAAGCATGTTTGCGTTGCAACTTGATGCCGCCCAATTTTCGAACATCTTGGATAGTTGCATGGCGCTTTGCCAAGTGGTTCCCAACCCTCCAGCGGCCTATGCTGCTGCCACCTTCCCGAGCACACTCTCTCGCACACATGCACCATTGTTGGTGCAAATTTTAATTACTTTTCAATTAATTTTAATTAGATTACATGTCGCTAAGAAAGTGTAAGACGCTTACCACCGGGTGTTCCAGTCGGCACCGAAACCACTCTTACCATATCAGAGGCAGGTCGGGGATCTGTCGGTTGTCGGGCGGAAGGTTTATAGTTTCACTTTTCGCAACGGCTAAAGGTGCTTGTTCTTTTGGGGGACGCATACGATTCGCAGACTCTCGGTAGTACTTTGTGTAACTACATCTCTTCGCATTACAGACACCGAACACACAGAGTACGTACGGTTGTTCATTAGCTTAGGCTTCTCTCGTCCGCTCCTGCCACACACGGTGTGGTTCAATTTGATCCAAAGGCTCCGGAGCACATGGTTGCTGTTACCGTTGGAACACTGTTCTGGCACCCGGCCATCTGTGGATATCTTTGCGCAATGACAAGGTTAGAATGACAATTTGTAGTAATCGTAGGCCGGCTTGCAAATGTACTTACCATTGTTGCTGCAGGCATTACAATCTTTATAATGTTCATTTCCCAAGGGGCACTTTGATTAGGAGAGTAAAAAGCTTGAAGACTGATGGCGTAGAATAATTCGCCGGCTATCTAGATCTTTCCTAGAGTGATTGGTGAGTAGTTTGACGGATAACTTTAAACTAATTTACCCTGTTGCCTCGATTGTAGGTGACTCCTTGGAAGGGACCCCCCGGGCATAACACCTCGCACTTTAATCTTTGAAGACAATTTACTGCCCAGAATGACGGCACGACGGTGTCACTGTTCCTAGTGCGCAAATAAATCATCCATAAAGACGGCTCACTTTACACCTGCTCTATTCCTGTTCTGTTTTGTTCACCGTGGCACACATTTCTTACCGCGCGTCATTAGCTGCAATGCGCCCGGGAGACGATGATGAGATTTTGTGCCACCGGTCGATGCTGAGGCGCGCCCGAGCCTCCCAAACTCCTGAGTGCTGTGACTAAACGATAAGGAAGTAAGTGAAGTCGACTGCTGCTGGTAGCTCTCAGCCGATGAATCATCTTAATCGTTCGCAACGCCCATCGGTACGGTTCGAAGGTCTGTACGATCGATGCACCCTAGGAGCACAACTATGGAGAACCGCGAACCGCGTCGTGGTGTGGTGTAGGTCCATTCTAAATTTAGGGACATCTGCATTGAGTCTATGTCGCTGCAACTAGCGGCATGTCGTCGTTGTCAGTGCCTTGTGCCAGCGAGGAAAGCGAGACGAGTGCCGCTTTTGGCGAGGATACATTTCGGAAGGCACTAGAGCGAGGAATGGAGGGAAGCATTAGAATATGGCGCAAATGTTGAAAATTGCATCGTTTGCGCTCGTTAAATTTCCTTGTTTTCTTTAGCCATAGACATAGTTGATGGCCAAGGCGGGGAGCGAAATGGAATGGAGCATTACAGTCTGCAGACGTCGAGCAGATGAACCGTACTGGCCACCGGAAAATTGTCTAATAGACAATTCTAATTTTAGTGGCCGTTTATTTATGAATTGTCTCATGTGGGACCAGCGTGCAACAATGTGGAGCGCAAGGCGGTTTCGAAAATCGAGTGTCTCCTTCAGACATAACTGCAATGCATTGACCATAAGACTGAGATGATAGCATGGATTGCTCTTGAAGCACCATTCCCATTGCATTGAATTCCTTTCCGGCATTAGCACTCCGGGCTCTTGAGTTGATGAGAACCATCTCGAGATCACGAGAACGCCGGCCGGGAAACGAGCGTAATGAGGGTAAGGTTAATTGAAATTGGTTTTATATCCTCCCGGAGCATCTCGGAAGAAGGTACGTCGCGGGTGACTTTCGTGCATCTTCTTTAAACCCTTTCTGTCCGTTCGATGGCTTTGGCATCGATGCCAAAAGAGGGTAGGAGACTGTGGGTGGCTTGGTGGATTGGGTTTGGTTTCCCGGAAGGTGGCGGACACCGGTGTCGTAGCTACGTGGTAATGAAGTAACACGAGCTCGTTTAGCAAATGGTAGCCTTCGACCATTTCCAAGGCTAAGACGTTGCCAGGGTTACGAAATTGTAAAATCTTCACCTCAAGGACTAACACGGAACGACAGTGTGTAGGGTAGCCGCTATTCGATACATTTCTGCCGGGCATTTCATCCCCGTAATCGGATGCGGATCGGACAAGGTTCAACAGAAAACGGTACTCTAATCATGTTATTAGGGTTTAGAGGTTGATGAGCAAGAGGATGAACATGAGAGTCTTTGATGAGGCAACTTTTATCGTGAAAAGGGTAAACGATGAACCTTGAGAAAATGATGCTGCCTGTTATCACTATATCAGTCGGATCAGAAGCAGTGCGTCGCCCTCACCCAACTGGGGCTTAGTATTACGAACTACGCTCGTTCCATAATCATTTAACCTTTGCTGCTTCACATCAATGTTATGCAAGGATGTGTTTTAAACTAATGAATACGGTATTCTTTACCTTTTTCTTTTCCTACGATGTTTTGTCAACTCCGATAATCTCCAAATGTGCCTCATGTTAGAGCGACACTTCGTAACGTAATTAATGGCTTGCCATCAAAAGAATGTCTCTACAACTCCTCTCATACCGGCGTCTATCGTGGCAGCTCCAACACACCATCTATTCTCCGTTTTGTTGCCCGAAATATTTTTAGAAAAACAGCTTTCAAACACTTTTGCTACGTAGCTACAACAAAGCGCTATTAATGTGTGTGCTGGCCACCTCTTGCTCAACGATTGTCACTTCCTAGAAAACCGATCCCATGGTGAAGATCCCGCGTGTGATCTAATGAGCGTGCCGTGGCTGAAAGATCGGCCTCGACATTAGGAGCAGGATCATCTTCATAGCCATTCTTGCCCCGGTATCGGGGCATGCAGATTAATAGCTTAAGTAAGTTTATGGTCGCACCGCGACCGTGCAGGATTGCCGGTTCCCGTTTCGGCCTGTCGGTGCCATCGGAATGCGTCGACAAAACTCCGTTCTGGCATCTGATTTCAAATCGGCGTCTGGCGTTATGTGTCCCGTTACATCCCAAATTGGCTACCGCGTGCTCACGGCCTAAGCAGTCAGTCGGTCGAGTGACG
>NC_064874.1:82798652-82806152 GCF_943734745.1 Anopheles darlingi | reverse complement strand
GGCTTTTTAGTAACGTTTGTACGGTTTTATGTGTGGCACACTAATTACATTTACAGCCCATTTAAAGAGTTTCTTGTTTTTGCAAATTGCTCCCGAATATACATCCCGAATACATCTGGCGCAGTTTGCAATATTTTGTAAAACAGAAATCCTTGTCATTTCTTTTGTAATCTTTTACATCTAAAATATGTTTATTTACTTCAGTAGCAAACAAAAAAGGCAATGTTGTTACAATCAACTTACAATACATGATACCCTGTTAGTAGATATTATGGTAGCCCTATCAGTGCTTTCCACTGCCACAGACATCAACATTCGATTGTTCGCCCTTTTGTTACACTGTTTGCGCGTTGCCCTCATTTATCGTATTGAAAGGGACCTTGGTCCTCCGAAAATTAGGCTATTCCCTACCCCCTCTCAATTTCGTCGCCCTTATTGTTGCCTTCGGAAGCTCACACACATTGCAGCACTAATTTGTCAACCGCTTACGGTTCGAGGGGAGGACGACGACGACGAAAAAGCTCATTAATCATCCTCAATGGGGAGCGAATGAAAAGTTCCCGCCAAAGGGTATTCGTCTACTCCCAGAGAGAGAGAGGTGTCCTGCTCATGACTTCTGCCTATTGCCTTTACGAACGAACGAAGCCACTTTCTTCCTTTGTACGAGCCAGAATCTGGCGGAAAATGACTTAATGAATGAATGCGACTGTTCGGATAGGGGACGAAGAGACGCGCCGCTTGTGAGTTTCGCCCGCATTAACCGCGTTTGTTGTGGAATTCCTTTGCTTAGGATTCAAGTATCGCCCCATACACACACACACACACACACACTGGCAGGAGTGCGATAATGGGTTGCCTGAGTGAAAGTCCTGCCTTGTGGCTCATCTACATAACGCCTTCTCTGCTTCTGCTGTGATCGACTGGAATGAGGATTAGATCCTTCATCAGGAACTGGTTCATTAAACCATTTTTGGTTGGTTGATAAGGGGTGCCCAATTTGCGTGCGAGCGAGCCCCCCTTCCTAACTCGGCTGATGACTTGTACACTAACACAATTATGATCAATTGCATCTTCGTCATCTTTGCCGGAAAAGGGGTTCAAGAACTCTTGATTATTAAATTGAAACATATCACTTGACGTTCGCGTGCTACTACGCCAACCAATAACCAAAAACCAAACCAAACCATCCGCCGAATACATCTCAGCGAACCTCATAAAAGTCGCGAGGCGCGGGCTTAACACTTGCCCCGCGCAAACCATATTTACATAATGCCCAGTAACGTACGCGGCAGTTCACTTGACAGCGCCTCGGTCTCGGCATGTGCGCCACGCACTACTAGCACTGCCAAACAGTACAAACTTTCCCCACCAAAAACAAAACTCCATCTTCATCTGGCTAGCTGGCTGGTGAGCTGTGGAATCGCCCTGGGGAAGCGAGTTGATGATAGTTAGTCCTTCCCTTCGCAAAAGGGCTATCGGAACGACTTCTGACGGGCCAACGCACACACATACACACACCAGCGCACCAGGGCACCAGAGCACCATGCGTCAAAGACGGAATGGATCGTTACCAGCGTTTTTGGATGGAGTTTTCGAAACTAAATTATGGAAATCAGAGACTTCTCCTCCCGTCCCGCTGTTGGTCGATGCCGATGATGGTCGCCAAAGGTACCGGGTACGCACCAGGATTCCTGTTTCTTGTTTGTGTAGCGCAGCGCATTTTGGGTACCAACCACCCGGTACCCAAGGCCAAGCAAGCAACAAAACAAAGCACCATTCGATGGGGCGATCCGCGGTCCCGACCGAGTAGGTGGAGGAGGAGGATGAGAAGGAGGCACCCACTACCGGGGTGGTGTACCTGTGTACCGGTGACAGGCCGAAACGAAAGCGAACGTCGTGCACTCGGCAACATGTCGGCTGTGGGTGGCTAGAACATTAACGCAAAATGGTGCACCATGAGGTCGGCAGTCCACGAATGTTGTGAGCGTCACCCGCGGACGCGGCATGATGGCGGCGGTGCTTGCGCGCCGGAAGTCGGAAACTAGAAATGACAACATCGCTCCCCAACGCTTGGTTGTTGCCCGTTTGCGTCCACAAACGACGACGACGACGGCGACGTTCGACTGCGACTTTGATGGGGCAGGTCGAAAATGAGTTTCCACCATACACTGACACACACACACGCACGCGGGCGCACGGAGATTACGCAAACAACCTGGAGGGCAGCGTGCGCCATCGTAGTACGACTGTCCTAATCAAGATCCTGGCTCGGTGTGCGGACGCAGGTACCTGACCATTTGCCGACAAATCACCTTCACCTCATTCGCCGTGGTTTGTGTTGTCGAGGGCCTTTGCCTTTGGGTGCATTTTTTCCAACGACGATGGCGATGGCAATCACTCTACTCCACCATGGCGGACCTTGCGTCAAGTCAAATTGTGGAGATTGTGGGGTCCATCTTTATCTAGACCATTGCTGCGTGATGTGTCCTGTGGCCTGGCGTTCGGCGTTCGGTTTTCGGTGATTGGATGTGGAGCAGTTTGTGGGAAAGTTCTCAGGTCGGTCGTCGGTCGACAGGTATTTTGGTGTGGAGTGTCAGGTATCAGGAGCGTGTATCAGTTAATTTCGGGACTTCGATAAGACCGCGTTATGAGCGGTTCGCTTAAGTTAGATGGATGCTTTGCCCTCGCAGCGTCTGTAAGTCCTGTTAGTGGTGGCACTGATCGCAGATAATGATGATGTTTGGGGCCAAGTGTTGGTGTGTGTGTTTGTATTAGCATACCGGTCGATGGAATGCGTTAATGGAATGGTTCGGAAAGGGAAGCATTCGGGGGACGTTTTGGTGGTGTAAGTGAAGGTGTCTATGTTATGATTTGTAGTTATACTAATTAGTGGAAGTATGAGCAAAAGATGCCAGAAGGTACAAAAATCGCTTTATGGATCGTTTGGAGAATGATAACAACAATCCCTCCGAACAGGTTCATAGACCTTGGTGTAATTGAAGAGATAGTAGGGGTCACCTCAATAAATGAATAGAAATGGAGGAATGCTAAGTATTATTGGCACTTAAATGTGGTAATGACCGCCGAGGGCTATGTAAGAATGCAATTCATGCATTCATAGTCCAAGTTACGTAAAATGTAAATACTTAAAACATACTTGAGAAACCACGTAACTCTTTTGACACAAAGAATACAGATGAAAAACATCTTGAACATTACACTAAATACAAAAATACTGGAATTTTGTACCCTGTAAAAGCTAAACAAGCTAATCAATCCCGTTGACCATTTGTTAACAAACAAGGCAATAAAAGTGGTCTACATGACTGAATACTAGCTTCAATAATTGTGTTTGGTACAGATATCACAAATAACCTTATTGCTCTTGATTTTTTCCGCATACTTAGTTTCGTTCGGCGCGAATTTTTCTCTACTTTTCACTGGAAATAATCGGAAAATTTGCACTTTATTTCCCAGGTACGTGGAAAATGATTTCAACGTTTAACAATAAACATGCATGGACAACCCGTGTGGGGGGCACTCTGGCGCCATCGTCGCCGGCGCTGCCCTTGCTGCTATTGCTCCTGCTCAATGAGCTGCATGCTCACCCGAAATGAAGCAATTCCATTTCGGCAAAAGGTAAGTGGAAATTACTGCTCAATCAGTCTACCGAAGTGAATAAACCACCGGAAACAATTTCCCTGATTGCACCCTCGTACGTGCACGATTCTGTAGGCGTGTGTGTGTGTGTGTTGGTAAACATGTCCTTGGTTTTGGCCCACCTTGTATATGGTGCATTGTTTCCAGCCGAATGGTTTGCAAAGCAGAAGCACACAAGTGTGTGTCGGTGTGTGTGTGTGTTCCAGTGGAAAAGCGCGATCGAATCCTTGCGGTTTTCCGCGTCGGATTTCGATTGAGAACGCAGTATTGGCACGCGGCACTCGGCACTCGGTGAGGTGAAGATTGTTTATTTTTGCTTCACACGTTCACAAACCCCCCCGATTTCGGCGTACTGTCGGGTGCCATTAGGCACGGGAGAGCGTTAAGGGTGTTAAGGTGTCTTTTTCGTCGTCCCCAACGCTCCGAGGCAAATCGATTGAATAGAACAAGCGATGTGAAGTGATTCGTTCATCGCCTTTTTTCGGCTATTCGATTTGATTTCTTCCATTTTAAACGCCACGAAATGCAATTGTTTTCAACAGTAAACATAGGTTTCGGAGAAGCATATTCTATCCCGATGGTTTGCGATCTTCCTTTCCTCTTGTATCATTGTCAGTTTCACGGTCTGCAATTCATTTCCTTCGTGATACTTTAAAAAGTATTTTAATAAGTCAAGCAGTGGATAACCGTTGAGAATAATTGTTCAAACCAAGTAGAATCCACTTCCAGTGAGTGGGATCCGGCAAATCCTGCACAAGACCTTGTGCCCATGGACAGACGCTGCGACCACGGTCAGGCGGCCAGGAGTGCCAGGAGATTCATTTTTCGGGTCATGGTCTGGCACTTCAAAGTCGCTTCTGGTTTCTGGTTGCATGGAAAACTCAATTTCGCCAATAGCTCGCATACTTTTGAGGGCGGACATTATCCTCACCCTGTCTCTCTTCGCTGGCTCTCTCTCGCTTCCTCTTCAATGCCACGTACGACGATGACGACGACGACGCTGACCGACGCTTTGGATGACGCTCTGGCTTACGGACACTGGCGGATCGTCGCCACTCAGCGTGCGGTATCTTCTCATTCCCTTTGTGCCGTCGCCATATTTGTGGCCATTTTGGTGCTACGGCTGTCATCGTTTCGTTCTTAAACCCTCACCCCTCTGCTTCTTTTCCAAGCAGTCTCTCTCTTTCTCTCTTTCTCTCTCTCACTCTCTATCTCGAGAATATTAAATATTTTAATAAACATTCCTGTAATTAAGCCACCCTAGGTGGCTCTCCGGCTGCTGCTGCTGCTGCTGTTGGCCTTTGTGTGTTCCTGTGTGCTCCGCTGTGACCAACGTGACTGGAGCTGTTTCTTTTTTTTTGGTGAATTTCCCTCCTGGCGTCCAAGGTTTTCCTTCTTTTTCCTAGGGCTCCAGACCGTGCAACGATGAGCCCACCAACGGTGGGAGTCTCTCGGTGTTTATGAAATATTATGATCTGGAGCAGCGCCCACGGATACCAGCGTGGATGAGGAGACATCGGACTTAACCACCGATGAAGCTAAGCATGAAACATAGAACTGCAGTGCAAGGTTGGGAAAACGAAGCATACGGAAGCGACAAGAAAAGGCCGGAGAACAAGAACCGGTCCCGAAACGCATGGCTGACAAAAAAAGCATAATGCACAGACGTATGCAAACACGCATGAGAGCCTGGAAAAGCTGTAAAGGGAGACGGATCGCAGGTTGGTTAGCAGGTTGGGTCGTCCAAACCAACGGGGTGGTTCCGATTCTGGGCAAATTCTTGCGAGATCTAGGCATTCATTCGGTGAACAGTGGCTGGTGAACCATTTTTTTCCCTCCAGTTTTACCACTCAGCAACCGGATAAGAACCGAGCACTAGTAGCAGTAGTCAACGAGAGGACTTTTAGGGCCATAAAAATGTCTCCGCTTCTGGTGCCGCCGTTGATGGCTTAATTAAAAATGCTCACGTGGCCCTCGACAGTGGCCAGAGGCGACGCGCCCTTTTCCAGACATCCGAGACATAGCTTAAGCGAGTGGTGCAAGGGCCGATGGCCCCTCGGCTACCCTTCGCTATGCAGAGGGACATTAAAAAGGGGCTCGGTCTTGGGCGTTCGCTGGCGGTCTGCTGCCGGGAGGTGTGCGACAATTGGATTGTCGGTGAAAATGTTTTACACCGCCGCAGCAGCAGCAGCAGCAGCAGCATCAGCAGCAGTAGGAAAATTGCTTTTGGCTTATGCTCCAGGCGCCAGCAGTGTGATGCAGCATCGGGAGTCAGGTAAAGACAGGGGTATTTTTTCCTCTTCTTTTTGTGGCTTAAATGTACCCGGCTAGTTCTGTTGTGTGCTTACAACGAATGAACGCGAACGCGCGGTCATGGGTGCGTCCGATATTAAAACGTCATCAGCGGCTACTAAGCGGTGCACGATCCGACGAGAAAACAGTCGTGATCTAGTGTGCCATTTTCCGGATGCTGCAGAGTGCGGTGAAGATTTCCTTGACAAGCCTACTCAACCACAACATCCTACTTTTGCTGCAGGACGCTGCTAAACCACTCCGCTGGATGCTGGTTGGCCGCGCTGGTAAAGGACGGTGACCGCCACGGCGCCACGATGACAAAAATGCCTTTATGAAATTTCATTAAAAATTCAAAATTTCATAAATATCTTCCTCTACCGAGTGCAGTATGTGTGCTGATGCAACGATGGTGGATCTGCTAGTTTGGTCGTTCTAGCGAGGGTAGGTTATGTTAGACGCTACGGATGCCGGTCTTGCTCTCTCTTTTATTGAGCATTTCGGCTTTTCCTAGAGGGAGCGGCCGCAGCCTGCAAAAGTGAATAAAACAACGAGCGCACTCACCACAGGGTTTTCCATCCCTTTTTTTGGGGTTTGCTTGTTTGTTTTTGCTTTATCTCTCTTCCCCTCAGGGACCTAAATTGGTAGAACCATCGTACGGAAAAGGGAAGAGGCCTGCCAAAGATGTATTAGTAGTACAAGTCTCACTAGTGGGGGGGTAGAGGGAGATTTTGGGTTTCGCTTTTGACCAATATCGTGGCAGCAATGTGGATGGACCTCCTCCCCCTCCTCCCCGCCTTCCAGTGACACAGAGGTTATGACACTCGTGGTCAAACACTATTTCTCCCCTTAACGTCGTTCTATTTGCACCATTTTTTTGTGTTTTTGAGCGAATGACTCGTGTCTGTAGTTGTTCCGAGAAACAACAAACCAAAAAAAAAAAAACCAACACTTGGAAGATGAAAGAAAAGGATTCGGGTCCGGCGCCCCAAACAGCAGGTCGACCACAAACCGTAAATGAAACCATTTTGCGTCCCCATTTTTTTCATCCCCCAAATCACACGACCAACATGCAACGGTTGGACTGCTAGCAGGCAAACATATCTTCCAACTGCTGGTTCCGCTGCCAGTGCTCCTGGTGGCGCTGGAGCGGAATCAGTGCCGCATGGGGTTTAAATGGCTCTATGAATGCTCTGGAGGGGTTGCATTTAATAAACTCATAACTGCAGTGCAAATGGTTTATGAATGGTGGCGGTTGGTGGTGCTGGGTTTTTTTTGGTTTTCATTCCCCTGTCATCCGTTTCGTTGGAAAAGGTCATTCCGACCGTTTCGGTGCGGTTTACTGGACCGGACTGGACTGGTGGTAGTGGTGGTAGCCGAAATATGGTGGCAAAACGGTTTCGTTTGTGGCCATTGCATCGCGGTACGGTTTCGAAGCCCCATCTCGAGAGAGCGGGAGCTGAAGATTGTGAACTGTTGACGCCGCAACAGAGCAGCAAAGCGATTCCAGTTGATTCGGCAAAGTTTTCATTTTTTTGCAGTTTTTTT
>NC_064874.1:82776152-82793652 GCF_943734745.1 Anopheles darlingi | reverse complement strand
ATTATTAGTAAAAGAACAAAAATCGTTTTATTTGTTGTAATGAATGTTGAACCTTTCAAGAGTAGTATGCAACCTTTTGGAATTAATCGAAGTAAACATAGAAACGTTAAGTATTTTTGAACAATCACGTGTCTTACATTTGTTAGTACATTTTGGAATTTTGGAAGCGATTTTCCCGAAACTAGCGTTTTCTAAATCGATGCTCATTTTAGCAGTAAAAGCACTGGGCCAATCCTTTTGAAACTTTGAACGAATTCCCATGAAGTTCTCATTTACAAGCTTTACGCAATTGCCTTTTCATTAGAATTGCTAATACTAATATTTAGAATCTCAAACCAGTGGTTTTGTAAGCAAAATTGTATAAACTAACCTTTTTGCCACTCCCGTTTTCGGAATTTTTAATTAACAATTCATGGAAATATCTGGAGAAACTGTTGAAGAATTTCCCATTTTCCCATCTCAAATGTCGAGCACAATGAACACCACAAAAAGGGGATTTTCGAAGAGATGTTTCCTTGAAATGAATGCTTTGGCGTCATTTTTAAGCAAATATTTCTCAAATTTTAAAATAACATTCTTAATAGATTATATTTTGATATAACATTTAGACAATAAAATAAAGTCTGATGGGTTCGTTTTAAAAAATCCTCAAACAATGAACATTTTTAAATTTCAAATTAATTTAAAGTCTCTCCCGAAATGATGTAAAAGTTACGTCGTCATCGAATCATATGCTCTGCTACCTCCACATGGTAATGGTTTGGTGCAACCGAAGGGAAACCTCTCCAGCAGCAGACTGCAATGTGTCTGTTGGAACGCGCCACAAACCTAAGCCACCGACCAGCGATTTGTAAATATCATCCCGATCTAAATAAACTAGCCCCTACCCCCACCACTTCCACCTCTCCTTCACGCCCTACCTTATCGCCCCGGCAGCAGGGTTTGGCCGTTCCTGGCCATAACAGCCGGCGGTGCCGGGTACCCCGGGGTTCGTGCGATTGCATGCTCATTTGCTGCCGCAGTTTGGACAGTTTCGTGCCTTTTTGAAATTCCTCAGCACGACAGTTCTGCCACAGCACAAACACACTGACACACACACACACACAGAGTGCCGCACTTCCGCTACTCTGGTGGCGTACGGGGGTCTCCGGGCACACATCCTTATTGCTTCCGACCGTCATCACCACCAACCAACCAGCGCGGGGCTCTTCTTCGGGGTCCACCATCACCATCAGGTCGGTGCCGTAAGTCCCGTCCGTCCGGTCCGTGTAGTAAACTCGGAATGGTCCGCGGAAGAAGATGATAAAAAGAGTGAAAGAGCGAGAGAGAGAGAGAGAGAGAGCGAACGAAACAGGGAAAAGTGCAGCGGGAAATCGATTTTCCGCGGTCGCGCGATTTCCTTTCGTGTGCCGGTGGTGGAACGGTGGTACGGCCTCGGGGTCGCCTTTGGTCGCGTGGTTCCGTGATGAGTTGGCATTGTTGTTGTTGTTTTATGGCGGTGCTGGTGGCCAGCACCAGCAACTGCTGCAACCGAACCCGCGTTTCCGGGCTCCAGCCACTACACCGGCTTCCGGTGTCACTGGCCGGCATTACGTTTTGTTTTCCAACGGAGAAAAAAAAAGGAAGAAAAAAGTAGCGTTCCCGCGCGCGCACACCTTTCGCGGCGCCTTTCTCTCCCTCACAAGACAATCTTGAGGCAGATTCTTCGTCCGTTTTGCTGCAACATTGGTGGGAGCAGCAGCTACGAGGTGGAATGCTGCTGCCTGTCCGAACCATGTTCCGTTATGCTCAACTCAATGCTGTGTCCCTCTTCAGCTGTGCAGTTGTATTGCACTTTTGTCTTTTCTCAGTGAAGCATGCAAGACACAGACCGAAGATGATGCAGATTGAAATTCAAACTGCAAGCGAAACACAACATTCTGGAAGGCAAAAAGTAGCATCTCCTGCTCATAATGGTTGTAAGGGGAGGGGAGAGGTGGTTTGTGGAATCGAAGGACACTGCAAGGTGAGTCATGTGAGGCGTCTGAGTGCCCGGCGGGTTACAGCCCCAATTCCCTCCAGAGGCAGCAGCAGGCAGCGGCAGGCAGCACGAAACGGACGGGAACCCAAAAAATGGAGGGAAAATCCGTGTCAAAGCAGTCCGTCGTGTCCTTTGCTTGCGAGGAAGGAGCGAGGGGTGGCTGGTGACAGCTCCAAAATAGAAGAGAAGAGCACGAGCCGAGGTGACGTTACCGTGGCTGTCGTAGGTAGCTTCGATCGTAGTAGCTCATGAGTATCGACGGCTCGATGGCGGGTTTTTTTTACTATGACAACGAGGCAGCAGCGACGCAACATCAAACAAACGCACTCGCCATTGTCGTGGTGGTGGTCAGGTGGGGTGTGGAAAATGGAAAAATCATAATGGATGGGTAAAAATAGAATGCCGCCGCCGAGTGGTCCGCGTACGTCGTGTGGTCTGAGTGCTGGCTTCGTAAGATGAGCGGCCAGGAGAGTCCCCAACGGTCGGTTTTGAGTGCGGAGCACGATGAGCACGAACATCGTGGAGCTTCGTTCGTTGGAGCTCACGCTGGCTTCGTGGGGCCAGCAGCTCTCGAGCCGTAGCTGGTGCTATCAGCCACTTCGGTAGCACCAGCGTCGATGCTGCTGCTGCTGCTGCTGCTGCTAATGACGTGCGTAAGACACGCGATACCATCGAACCAAGATCATCGCTTGGATGGTGAGAGCAAACAAGCGGGGAGGGGTGTGCGTGTGTGTGTGTATGATAGTGACTGCCGGTTTGGATGTTGTTTTAATTTCGAGTAAATCTGTCGGCAAACTTACGGGGCACGCGGCTACGGCGCTACGCCGAAGTGAATTTATGCGGGAAAACTGCCGGGCCTGCGAATCGGTTTGTTTGTTTATGCTAAATCGAATCCGATCGATGGATGGATCGAGCTGATTGGATCGCGCGCCCGCCGCCCGCTCGCTAGCGCTCGTTGTGAATGAAGCATGATAAATAAACGATTGCTTCGATCGTTGCTAGGTGAGCATGATGTTGATGAGGGTGATTGGTGATTAGCGCTAGTTAGCTTAACTGTTATTGGAATACTGGAATTACCAGAACTTTAACTGGTTTTTGTGGGTTCGAGTGGCCTCTGCATATCGTTTTGTTGCTCCAATTTCTATATTTTACTCTGAAGCTATTGTTGGCTCTCGAGTAGAAAAGACTCCCACGGACGCACTTAGTCGGATCGTGCACCCGCTTTGTTGTGCGTCTTACTCATTCATATTCACCAACCACCACCCTCCACGTGCTGTCTGGTGTTGCGAGGGCGTCCAAGGCAGGTTGCCCCACTGTGGCAATCGGATCTCGCAAGCCCTCGGTGGTGGTGGTGCAGGAGATCAGCTGGAGATCGGATCGGAATATGGTAGTCAAGCCATTCCAGCTCCATTCGACCGTAAGCAGCGCCGCGTTTTGAATAATTGTCGTGCTCGTGGACGTCGTTGCTGGCTGCGTTGTGTGCTGCACCATTTAAACCGTTAAGTGGGTGGTGGCTAGTGGCATGCAACCGGCACGCAATAACAACAACAACAACAACCTTGAGACCCACATGTGCATGGAAGCGGTGCAGCAGCAGCAGCAGCAGCAGCATCCAGCGAACGAAAGCAAATGAATGACGCGGTTGCGGCGGTTGTAGAGCTTTGTCTTCCAAGTGTAAACAACCAGATTTATTTACTTTCTCCCTCTGTCTCGCTCTCTCTTTCTCTATCTCTCTCTCTCTCTTATCCCCTTTTCTTCAATTCTCTCTTTATCATCTACTCGACACGCGCTTCTACCACCTGCTTGCTGCAGCATCAGCAGCAGCATCGAACATCGGACATCGGTACACACCCTTTCTCGCTATATTCCCTTCTAGCCCCCCCAACAAAGGGGTGGGTGTGTGCCGGACGTAAGCATGCCGCCCTCGATGATCGTCGTTCGATGCTCTCAACCGACCGACCGACCGACCGCGCCGCGTGTTCGCCGTCGGTGTCGTCGTCGTCGGTTCGTCGGTTGGTTGCTCTGACTGAGTGGCCCACCACGAGGCACGATAAACACCCGAAGCGCTGTCTTCAGTGCCCGATCTCGTACGGTCCAACTCGTAGTTTTTCCGTCGTACCGTCGCAGTTCTTCTGTCGGAATCGGTTCGAACGGTCGTTCGTCGTATAGTTCTTCTGTCGGAATATCGGTTCGATCGGTTTATCACAAAAATGTATGTTTTTTTTGCGAGGAGGGCGGGCCAGCGTGTGTGTGTGTGTGCGGTGTAAAGCATAAATTTAGAAAAAATGCCCCAAAAGTAGCGGCATGGCGGGGGGGGGGGGGGGTTGTCCGCGTTTTGTGGTGATACGAAAACGCGCTGCGGAAAATGATGTGGGAATGTGACTCGGCAGGGATCATCCTGCTCCTCGCACGTGCTAATGAGTGCGTGTATGCGTGTGTGTGTACGCGTGTGTGAACGTTGTCCCCGTGCTCCCTTAGGACAGGCCACCCATATTTTCCCGCTTGTTGTCCATTCATCAAGTTTCGAGGCGGCTTTTTCTTCGTCTTCGAGTTTTCACATCGTTTTTCTTTGCCTCACCCTTTATCCGTTTTTTTTGTTGTCTGCTGCTAAACGATCATCATTTCGCGCCAATCAATTCGTCACACGCCGGGGGGGGCGGAGGGTTTTTGAGGGAGGTTCAAATGGCCGCCGGTTACAACCGTCAAACAGTTGCTGGTCACGACGACGACGACGACGTCGTGGTCTTCGCGGTCGCGGTTGTTACACAACAAACACCACCACGCTTTCCGTTTTACGCAATAGAAAAACTCCGATGCGGAGCAGATTGGAGGGAAAAACCAAGCGCGCGATCGCCCGAGTTCAGCAGAGAGTGTTGGACTGAAGGGTTTTGCTCCAAATTCCGTCAAAATACCCGAAAAGCCAACCCTACAGACAGTCTGCGAAGCTTAGCAGAGGAAGGAAAATTCGCTCGCTTTTCCTCGTATCGCATGCTCTGGTTGAGGACCTTCCAAGAAGCGCAATCCGTGATGCACTGAACGCCCAGAGCGGACAACGGAATTCATCGTCGTCGTCGTCGTCACCGTTCGATCGAACGGTGCAATCCGCGGTCTGTCGTGAGTGAAAGTAATTTCTGTTGTTCCACTTCCGCCGTGCACGAATTGTATTGTGTGCTCCCGGCAAAAGTGCTCGAGAATTCGTCCTGGTCCCTGGTCTCCCTGGTATGCACCGCCGGTAGCACACCGATTGTGAAGTACGTGGATCGTGATTGTGTGATCCTTTGCCGGCACCAGAAGGGCACAATAACAAGCAGCAGCAGTAGCAGAAGAAGAAGGTGTCGTAGCGTAGCGTTGTGCTCCGTGGCCCGCGGTCTTGCCTTTACATTCTAATTTCTGCCGTGTGCCTTCTGTGCCGTGTGTGTGTGTGTTCTCGGAGGAAAGAAACCCGGAGGAAAGCCAGGAAGGAAAGGAAACGGGGTGTGAAACAAGGTGGAGCGTAAATAACAATCGTGTGTGCAGCCCGTACTGCTGCAGAGAGTGACTGCATCGCCGTGCAGTGGCCTTGCTGGCCAAGCCGGCTGGCTACACGGCACTACGTCGCCATCACCATCGTAATCCTGCTGCTCCTGGTACACCTCGTCGTCGTTGCAGTCGTTGCAGTCGTTGCAGTCGCCATATCCTGCATTGCACGTGGGGCCCGCGTTCGTTCGGCAAAAAGTAATCAAACGTTCCATTACAATTCGTTTTCCCCTTTCTTTTCAATTTCCCTGCATCACTCCACTCCACTTCGTGAACTAGTATTTACGTCCGCTTTTGGAAGGCTAGCTGCAGTACGTTGTTCTTGGTTCTTCAACGATCCCTTTCGCGAAGGTTGGCTCTTTGGCGTGTGTTTCCGAATGAAGCGAATTTCCACCAAATTTAACTTCAAACGAAGCGCCGCAAACGTACGACATGGTGCACGTGGTCCCGTGGCGGGATTAATTGTCAAAACTGTGTGGCCACCGCCGCCGCCAAGTCTTCGATAATCGAACACGGATGCTCAGGTCGAACAGTTTGGCACCGGGTTGGCATCGGGTTTATGTAAACCGGAAATCGGGGAAGGCCTTTCCCTGGTCTGTTGCCGTTGCACGACCAATCAGTCGCAGGCGGCATCGCCGGCAGCGCGTGATGTTTGATTTAGATCGTTTTTAGCGTGGCCATCGCTGTGGTGGTGGTGGTGATGGTGAAGAAAGTGAAAATCGAAGGGAAGTCAACCACCATCATGCCGCGCTCCTCGTCTGCCGTCGTTGGACGAATGGATTGACATTTAGGGCCAGTATCTGCGTCACTCGCCTCAGGGGTGCGTCCCTTTCCCACATTGGTGCTGGACAAAACATTACATAACGGATGTCGCGTGTTCTTGCCGTGCACTCCGTGCCGCAGTCTGGTCGAAACCGAATCCTTGTGAGCCTAGGGAAAGGACAAAGTTCTCGCTGCTACCGAGGATCCGGTTGCTTATCGGTGTAAACGGTGTTGCTGTGATGCTTTAATTTCTTCCGCGAATGTTTCTGGTAGCAACCACCAGCACTTCGACGAGACGACGACGACACCTTTCAGTAGGCCTTTGCTAGCTCACCAGCTTAACACACGTGACAACCGACACTGGGATCAGGGAGAGAGCGTACCGAAGTCGAAGGATTAAGACGACGACCGTGTTGTTGGTTCCGGTGCCCGTATTTAGGTGCGGCTGTTCCGGTGCAAATTATTCTTTCCCGGGGATTATGCATCAGTAGCCGGTGGCCTCAGAGTCCCCTTGAAAGGCTCTGAGCTGCAAAACGAATAGGCATCTAGACGGTTGGTAGGGTATTTGTTGACTTTTCCTTATCAACGGTGAATGGGGCGCGAAAAAGGAGGATCTGTTGTGACTGTGCCTCCTTCAGGTCAGCGATTGCCAGCCGATGCATGATCGAGCAGATTCGATAAGCGGACCTCCCTTTCCCCCGTCTCTCGCTCTCTCTGCATCTGGGCCTCGAAATGAGAAGGTGACTGGACTGCGGCTGGAGTTAGTCCGGCTTGTTACGGTGAAAGTGCCGCGATTCGCGCGATTCGTTTCATTACAAAATGCGCAATCCGCCGTCACCGCCGCCGCCGCCGGCGCCTCTGGCCATCTAACACCTAATCCACCCAAGAGGTGCGGTGTCGTAGAGACACCGCCTGCCTCTCGCCGCCATCGAGAAGGTGATGTTGGCGCGTGCTACTAGCGAAAGTTCGTTCGCTTTGTTAGTTTTTTGCTGGTTTTACTGATCGATCGCGGCGTGCTGCTGAAGTACACGACGCCCATGTCTCGGGACGCTTCTCGCTTATTATTGGGCTTCACAAAAATGTCAGCAATCTCACTCTCTTTTTATCCAGAGGTTCGCGAGCTCTCGCCTCGCGTTCAAGCGTAACCGCTGCGCCGCGTGTAACGGCGCGCAAAGGTGTTGTTTTTGGCTGGCTCGAGAGGCGTCGCCCTAGAGAGAGAGAGAGAGAGAGAGGGAAAGGGGGGTAGATGATGGTTGAGCAGATGGCCCCAGCATGGGCCTCTGCTGTGTCCGCCATTTGGAGGAACCAAAGTGAAACATCGTGCCGCGACGGTTGTTGTATCCGCGAGGTTCGAGACCGACCGTCTCGCACCGTGTACGCGTGTGCACAGTTGCATTTGGATAATTGATGTTAAATGTTTGGCCAAACAGCATATGGGGCGTAGAGGAGTGGGGCATGATCTGTTCCACTGTCTCGCCGCACCACTGGCCGCTGTTACATGCATGCAACACACGCTGCTTTGGCTGCTGCCGTTGATGGATTTCGATCTCGTTCGTTGTTGCCTGGCGGCTGGCCTACTGTATGTGCGGCATTTTCCTTCTTTCGGGGGGTGGTGCGATGCTTGGTTGTTGGTGTTTGAATATTTTGGAATTTTCTATTTACACTCCAGCAGCAGCCGCAGCAGCAGCAACACTTTGCGACGTTGATGACTTTGTTTCACTCTCGGGGGTTTTCGTTGCTGCCATTACTTTTACTCTCGTTCGTGGATGCGAGTGCGTAGAGCACTGTCGAGTGGCCTTTTCGTCTTATTCGTCACTGACCCAACTCCGGAGAGTGCTGCTTACGCAAACCGTTCGCGCACTCTTCTGGACTCTTCTTCTGGGTTGCTCCGTTTTATAGCAGCTACTTCACAGTTCATCTTCGATCGACTACTACTTCGAGCGTCGTGTGCGTTGCGATGATGCGGTTTGGAAGACGAAAATCACGAAAACTAGGTAAGCGAGAGTATGGTTGTTGTTGTTGTTGTTGTTGCTGCAGATGCGCGGCCGCGCGTTGCAACAGCGCAACACCATAACCTATTGCTTGGAACGGAGATTAATAGTCCCCCCCCGCGTTCGTCCGGCTCTGACCTCTTGGTGATGGTGAACCGGTAGCAGCATCGTGGCCCCACTCGACAGACAGCGACAGAAACCCAGTGCGTGCAATCTCCAGGGCATTGAAATTCGAACAAACGGCTAAAGAATGGCTTCTCATAATTACCTCAGCATAAATAAACGGAATAGATATGCACGGTGTCGTCGTCGTCGCCATCTTCGATCGCTTGATGCTAACTTTTAAAATATAAAATATCGAAACGTGTTTTTTTATCGTTGCATGCCGCTCCGTGTCAAGATGAGGCGAGGATAAATCCGCGCTAATCACGCGGGGCCCATCACGGGCACAAAAATAAGGGGCTGTCAGGGTGCAAAATATGTTATTGATGAGCCCTGTCTTGGCGTGCTGAATGTGCGAGAACGTCGAGTCCGAGGTATAACCTTGGAGAAACCCTATTCGATTTGAAAACACCACCACCACCAGCGACACCAATCAGCGAGGCCAGAATGGTGTGTTGTGCAAAAGCATTGACCTTCTGGTGCTCTGGAGGCTTTCCGTTTTCAAAACTCTCCACCCCGCGTGGTGTAGAGCCTCCGTTCGTCCGTCCGTCCGTCCGTCTGTCGATAGAAGATCGATGTTTTTAGGCGATGTTAGACGTGCGCTAAGCCAGCGATGGCGCGCGTTGATGACTTGGCGCGCGCAGGGCACAAAAAGGCTGACGGCGTGATTTGAGGTGAGGTGACCCGCAGATATGCTTGAAGGTAGCAGCAGCAGCAGCAACAGCAGCGTCAGTAACATCGCGCTAGCGATGATGTCATGCCGCTGATGCTGGGGATGACCCGCGGGTGCACGATTACGAACAGCGCCGGTCGAGCGAGGCAGAGATGGAGAAGTGGCCGTGGTGGCTCCGGTGGTAGCCAAACCAATCATCCGCGCCGGGCTTACGTGGCTTATCTAATGACTTTTGGGACGCGCCGCGTCACCTTTCTCTCTCTCTGGCCCCGTGGGAGTTGCGAAAACGGGCGTTTGATGTTCGTTCTGTTTTTCCCAGCCCTGCCATATTCTCAGCAGCATCATCATCATACGCCCTCGCGCTGTTACAGAACGCTCCATAATCGCGTGATACGCAATCGCTTCGTTTATTGTTTCGTGCAGCATCAACAGGCTGTGTGAGACAACAGAAAAAGGGAGGAAAAATCGCGCAAAATTTGCTCGCCGCCTCACGGAGGGAATCTTCGGGGGAGAGAGAGAAGGGCCATCATCATGACGTGCGGATAGTCGCGTGTGCGTGCACTTTATTGGTTTTAATTTCGTGCTCTCGGTCGTGCAGACTCTCTGGAAGGGTTTCTGGATCGAAAGGGAAAGCTCCCATTAAATGGGGAGTTTCAGTTATGTTATGGGGCTCGCTCGCTCGCTGCATAATGCTGCGCGCATCGAGAAAACGGGGCCAACGGCGCAGCAGCAGCAGCAGCAGCATCACCGAACCGAGCACAGCGTTGCATGCAGCGCGATGCGAAGACGTTAAAGACAAAACGGGGAAAACATCGTAGATTTAGAGAGAAATCATAAAAAAGGCCAGCCTACCAATCAGCCGTGAGTCAGATGGAAATTGGTTATAAAGTAGCCCGCGACGCGCCTACGGGGGCCCTTCCAATGTCCAGATAGACCAGTGTCGTAGTGTCATATATCGACACACACCGAGACGACAACAAAGCGTAAGATTTGGAGAATGGTGGTGGTGCTCCAGCAAAGCGCACATGGCGTGACACAAGAGCGCGAGCGCGCACGATGTCGCCATGTCCGCCCCGCCAATAGATAGATAGGGTCGGTTGGTGTGGAAGGGTTTTTTTTTTCGTTCGAATAAAATCCGTTCAATCAAAGTTCGAGACGTGGCCACCACTAAAAAAGGGAAAGTAGCCTGGTGTGTGTGTGTGTGTGTGTGTCCCTTAAGCTCGCTCGCGGGGATATCGTTGTCTCGGTGTCGCCTCATCGCCGTCGTCGCGCGAGAATTTCATAACTCCAAAGCCCAACCTTTTGTGGGGGACGTCTGCCTAGCGGGGGGAGGGGAGAAAACAGGAACGGATGCCAGCAGCTTTCGAGAAGAAGACGCGCAACGCAGCGATAATTAATGATAAAGGGTTTTTATTTTCGGCGGGTTTCTTTCCCTTTTCGGTGGCCGCCCTCCGCCGTTACCGGTTTTTCGGTGCATCGCAGCCTGTCACGCGACCAGTCCAGTGGCACCGTAAAGGCGTGCATCATCGTGCCGTTGCCCTATAAACGGTTTGGAGTTTGATCCGGGAGGAGAGACAAAAAAAAACAAAACGTTACAAAACGGTGTCGTAAGCGAGTGTCTCCGAGATCGCATTTATCATAATGGAAGGGGATCTATTAAATTGGCGGCATCGGTTGCAGTCGCTTTCAGCGGATCCGAAAACAAGGACCGTTCGTGTTTTGGTGGCATTCTTTATGCAGCTCACTAGCGGCAGTCCACCCTCGGTCGGGGTGATGAATGTGGTGACCATATTTCGATTAAAAGTCATGCTAATGGATCGTTCGAGAATTGTTGCTGCTGGACGAAATTGCGACGAAATGCGCGCTGCGTCGTGGAGCCGCGTTGATTTATGTCTCATTAAATTTATGAGCATAACGGGAAGGAGGAGGAGGAGTAGTGGTGCGTGGGTGCTTGTTACACATTTTTCCATATCTTTCCAGCCCTGCACCACCTCCACCAATAAGGCCCATTGTGTCGTCTCCGTCGTCTCTGGGCTAGTAGGTTTCGTCACACCGCCATTTACGTCTCGTCTATTCGGCTTCTCGTTGTTGATTGTTAAGTGGTTCGATGATGAGAACCAGGGCCCGGGGGCGAGGGGAGGTGCCGAGCCCGATGATGCATGATCATGCATGACGTGAGCAATTATGAATTGAAATAATGGATCCGAACATGAACTGCTGTTGCGCCTCGTTGCGGAGGTTCGCATGATGTTCGGTTTACTTGTGCAACATATTCCTCTCCCTCTTGGTTTATGCTTCTCAAATTGGCATCGAGATATTGAATTGTTCATCCGGAGCTTTATGCTGGAGACCGCTTGCTGTGCTTGCTGGTCGAGAGTCTCCCGTGTAATCGTGTTAATTGACACGTTTTGAGGGCGCGCGCGTACATCTTCCGCCATTACGCACGATGATACGGCGATTCTGGCGACTGGTGTTGTCCGGAGAAGTACCTCTTAAACGTGAGGCCGTTTTACCGCTTTGAAGCATGGAATATGTTGGCGAGGAACCGGAATCGGAATGCAAATCATCGTCCACATTCCGCAAACAACACCCGTGAGTACGAAGGGAAGCCGAGGGCACACTTCAAGGCCGGCCGGCAAATCGACACATTCCTTCCTCTCTCTCTACATACGGTACGGTGCTCTTCAATATCCTTTTGAAAGTAGCATTCCATGTAAGGAAGGACTTATGCATGGAACGGTATTAGAGGCACTAGACACACCTCTCTCTCTTCGGGCCGGCTCGATTCGAGCAGCGAGCAAAGTAGTAGTGCCCACTTGCTTGCTGCTGTAAGAGCCCTCGAGCCCTGCGGTGCAAGATCCGGTCTCTGCAACGGGAAAAGCGGGAAAAAAATCATTTTCACAACCCCGTCCCCAACTGCCGGTCGAGATTTGTTTTCTTTGATTTGATGCTGCAACCGAAATATGCAATCGAAACGGTTACCCAGCTATCGATGTCACCATCATAGGCCTCGAGGCGATGGCCCGCACCGTCTCGTCGTCGTCGTCGTCGTCGTCGTCGTCGTCGTCGTCGTCGTCGTCGTCGTCGTCGATCAAGTACGAAGAGACGGTGAGGAACGGGACGAGTCCAGAAAAGGATAGGTTTTGAGTTTTCGATTTCCTGCACATCCGGTTCCCCGGAGGCTTCTAGAGGGTGGAGAGGGATACACGATAATCGGCGCGCTCTGTGCAACAGAAGTGCGACTAGAGTCTGGAACGTGTGGCGAATGTCAACAAACGGAACACCGTACCCGTGGCCGATCCTAGAATCCTCCACGTTTGTGAGTAGCTGAACTGGCATGTCCGCTCGAAGTCGATTTGGAATCGATACGATGGCCCCCCGGCGGGGTGGTAGACTTGAACATCCGCTACGCCAACGATTGTGGCCGACATCATCTTCTTCGTCTCTTCGTGTGTGATAGTTTTGTTTTCTGAAATTGATTCCTTCCGACGCGGTGTTTGAAAGTCGTCTAGGGGAATACATTTGAATACTAGTTTGGACTTTGACATATACTTGCCATTTGCATCCGCGGATAGTACCGACTGCAGATTGCTCCACAAAAAAACAAGACTCCAAATGGAATTCGTTTTTCATCCTGAGGTCTATAAGTTCTGTCGCGCCATTTGTTTGGTAAGGCCTCTGAGTGTTCGTATCGATGGCGATTGCTTCCTTTTGCGGCCATCTACTCGTTGCTTCCACTGTAACTGATGAGCAGAGATTAACGGGTACAAGTGCAGTATGTGTAAGCAGTTGACATACTCGCCCCATTGGATTCCCTCTGCCACCCATCAGAGTAAGCTTTGGTCTCCTAAGCTAAGCTTGGAACCATGCTCATGCCGTGTGTGTGCATTCGTTTTCTCTGTCTCTCTCTAATCCTTCGTTGATAAATGGCATCCTCTGATGAACAAGCACCACTCGGTGCTGAGGTGGTTTAGCCTCACGTTCCGGTCGCTTGCCGGGCTAAGGGCGCTTCCGAATTGAAGTCGTAACCGGGCTAAAGAGACCGAAACCGAACATGTGGCAATGGTTGTGACGACGACGCCGACGTCACGCCACGAAGTAGGGAATGGGGTTCGCGATTCCCGTAGGCGCGTACCGTTATGCAAGCTTCTCCCGGTTTGTGTCTCTCCGCCGGTCTGGACCGGAGCGCCGGATCCGTTCACTTTTCGTTCACCCTTCTACACCGACCTGCACGTCGAGACGAATATCTGTCTGGCTGGTCTGGCGATGCCGAATTGACGCGGCGGCCTTCCTTTCGTTGCGTTGCTTTCGTACGTAGACTTCACGGGGGAGAGTTTTTTTTTCTTCGTATGCTACGTGGAATGTACTTTCGCCGCTCTAGATTAGACAGACAAGGCTGCGATGTATGCAAAGCGCGAGCGCGAGCGCGCGCCCGTGTTTTGACAGACTACTCTGTTGGGATTGTCATGACTTGGCGGTGACTTGTTGGTGCGGGATTCGAATGATGGATTCAGCCAGCTTTGATGTAAGCCAGTGTTTCGGTCACCATGACCAAGACCAAGAGCAAGCTCACCCGGGGTGACTTTGATGCAAACTTGGCGTTAGCTCTCCCCGGGGTCGTAGCTAGCTGCTCGCGGCTTTATTCGCGTGTGGTTCTATTCAACGAACACAAAGCACATATAGCAAATAGGTGCAGCTTCTGGAATATGTTTTCGTTGTTTTGTCGTGTCATGTGCGCGGCTGATGTCTCCAGCCCCCCACCAATGCTACCACCAGAAGGGTGAGTTTCCTGTTTTATGACCGATCTCTCGGGCTCACACGAGGGAATTCATCAACGGAACGGAGACTACTGCTGCCTGGCTACTCGTGCTCGTTCGCCGGTGTGCTCGTGCAATAAAATATTAGACCTCCCCCTACCGTTCCCACCACCCCCTTTTTCTCACCCTCCAACGTACACTGAAGCTCGCCCTGCCTAGTGCTTGCCGTTTTAGCTTTGATATGGAGACGAGCAACACGAACCGTGTGTCTGAGAGGGACAACACCGTGCGCCGGTGGTCGGTCATCTTCGTAGTCGAGCCAAAAATGTATTTATTGCTGCTGGCTCTGGGAGTGACCGTGTGGCCGCGCCATACTCACGCGCCAGCCAAGCCCCAGGCCAGGCAAGCGACAGAAGGACGGGGGAAAAAAGCGGAAGAAGAAATACCAACATCACCTTAATTCCTGACCATCCTTCTTTATTGCATCGTTTATCTTGAAGAATTTACCAGCTTCTTCATCTTGCGGATGGAACGAACGGGGCGAGGCAGCCCGGGACGATGACATCAGCCGGGCGCTACCACCACCATACCATACTCGCAACCCGCGTTTTCGCCGCGAAGATTAGAGGTGACCAACGCTACAGTGTAGCTTTCCGAAGGCAGACAGACAGCCGGGCGAGGCAGGATACGGACAGGATCCACAATCTGTCTGTGTGTTGGCGCGAGGTGAAGACGAACAGCAACTTGTTTCGTACATCATTTGGCGTTGTCGGCATAAATCCTGCCGGTACGAGCGACCGGTGGAACGCCGTGAAGAGCGGAAAACAGGTGCTCGCTCCTCCAACGGTGAAGTACATCCTGCGGCGAGTCATCCACGGAGTTTGGTGAGAGGGAAAGAGCGAATGAAATCCTTCCTAACGCCACGCACAGGGATACGCAACAGAAGCAGCTAAGAGCTTGCTAATCTGGTGTCGTTTCGCCGGGACCATCTCGCGGACCATGTCCTGGTGGTGGTGGTACCCCACTCGGCTCTGCCCCTGCCGTCACTGTTAACTGCCGTAAAAAGATATTTTTGGCAATGATGGTACTGGTGCGCCACCACCACCACCAACAATCCAGCGGATTGATGCTTGCAGAGTGGTGCTAGTGCGCGGTGGCGCTGGCGGTGGGATTCCCGGTGAATTCGTTTCGGATTTTATTGCGTTTCGTTTGTTTTCGTTCCCTCTCTCTCTCTCTTTCTTGCGTTTTCTGGCCCATTCTTTGACTCTCCGTAAGCCGGAGGATACCTTTTCGGCCGTATCGTGCCCATCACGGCCGGTGTGTGAGGTCTTAATCCTGGTGAGGTGGATTTGGTGCGATCCGCCTCGAGTTTCTCGGTTGTAAGAGTCAATCCTTACGCCCGCACACCCCGCGCGCGTGTGCTTCAATTCTCGGGTTCGCGAGGTTTTTTCGGTTTTTATTTCCCTCGATAAAACGAAATCACTGTTCTTTTTTTTATGTTTTCGGACTGTCATATCGTGGCGGTGGCGCTGCTTAGAGTGCTTCGAGTCCACGATTGACGCATCACCGATAGAGCTATTTCCGATGTCTCTCAAGGCCAGCGCGACACCAGTGGAGGGAAAGAAGAGCCACGGGTTCACACGGTTGGAATGTGGGGTCAGAGGAGGGGCAGAGGTCCCAAACTCTTCTCGCAATCGCGCGCAATCCTCATCCGTTGTATAGACAAACACAACCGCGGTCAAGCAGCGCATCCACGCTGATTGTGCGTCTGTTCGTTCGTTCGCTGTTTGTTGTGATTCCTCTGCTCTTCCGACGGAACTTGCTCGCAGCAATTAACCCGACCCCCCGAACTCATCGTCGTCGTCGTCGTTCGTCTTCGCGACGCTCGACTGAGTCGATCCGGCCAACATGCTGCCGCCGTGCGCCGCCGTTGCCAAGGTCATAAGTTATGTAGAATATCAAATTTAAGCGAACGAACGAACGGAACGAGAGAAAACAAGCGAGCAAAGAGCAGCGAATCCCTCGGCAAACGATGGAGAGAGGGTCTTTAAAGAACCGTTCCCCGGTACCTTCGACTAATTTAACTTGTGAAGCCATTAATTCAGGTTTTGGTGCGCCTTAAGAGCATCACTTCGTCGTCGTCGTCGTCGTCGTCGTCGTCGTCGTCGTCGGTTTCATTTAGTCGCAACCATCGTCATCATGATCGTGGTCTTGCAACACCATTTCCTTATTGTCGTCTTGCTCGTGGTGGATGTAGTCATCATCATCCCAGCAATATAGCATTCAGAATGTGTTAAACAGCAAATGATGACGACTCAATGGTGCTCAGAGAGAAAAGGGCACATCTCAAAACACAGTATTTCGCAGAAAATGCGTCCGCACTCGGCCATTACTGTGGTGGTACGCTGGTTGAATCCGTGTTCGCTCCGGTGAGCCATCAAACCAGGATGCTGAGCTTTCGTATCCAAGTCGCGGTTGTAACCGTACAGTTACTATAGAAACCTGTGTTTCTATAGCAGATCTTCCATAAAAGCATCATTAGAATCATGGTCTAGAGGCAGCTAGGGCCAGTAATGACAATCTCCCTGGTAGCAGGCTTCCGAAACCCACCGCAGATCATTTAATTAGTACAGCTTTTGACGTGGCTTCACATTAAGACAGGCGCATCACGAAGATGCACCAGTCCGAGGGTCAGTTCCTCTCTGCTGACAGCCTGCAGACCTTTTCGTGAGGGCACTTGTTGTGTTCTGCATTGCATTGCCGACTAAAAACAAAATGAAATCCAGATCTCGACTCAACGTCACCGACAAAAAGCAACAACAGTAACAGTGTTTAAAGTGGCGTTAAATGAGGTCAGACCCCACCCGGACCAGATGGAAGATTGCATTTTCAGTGGGAAAGGCGGGTGTTCTCTAGCGACCCCTTTTTTTCGGAGGGCGACGCTTTCCCATTGGACCATTGGCTCTCTTCTGGAGGAGAGCGGGCGCGCGGGGGGTTTAGACATTAATTAAAAGAAATCAAGTTCGGCGCATCCATTGCCGCCCGCCGCCGCTCTACACGTAGATCGGCTCATTAGACGATGAATGGAAAGCGAGTGGCCTCCGTCCGAGGTGTTCCTTCCCTTCCCGGCAATTTGTTGTTAGCAGCGGAAAGCATAAAGCGCCCGCTCCCCCATTTGTCCTTGACCCATCGGCATCCGCCGGCACCGGTACGACATGGATCATCCTTGTCGGAGGCTTGATGGTCCCAACAGTGAAAGAAGAAAAAGGCCGAGAATGGCGTGGCTGCAAGCAACTTGTGGCAGAAAGCCACCAGAAAGCTGGCAGGCTGGCTGGCAGCGTGCCAACTACTCTCTGCACGTGGTGTTGTGTATCGTCTTACGCGGGGAAACTGTTTCGAAGTCAATTACCACCATTAGCGCAGGGGCGGCTTGCCATGGGGCCCGGTACTTGATACTGCATCTCGTTATGCTGCAACGAGGATGCCGCCTTTTTGGTGCAAGACTCTGCCGCCCACGGATCGATATGCCGGTACTGCTGCTGCTCAGTTGTTTTTGGTAAACATTCCAGATAAAAGAATCTCGAGTGTTCAATCGGATCGAATCCAGGGAGGTTGGCTG